>NC_136421.1:154603258-155000758 GCF_052625555.1 Lactuca saligna
GTTTATTTATTTTATATTTAAAAAAGTGTGATACTAATCTAATAAAACTATTCTCAGATGCTATGAGCATACCAGTGATCACAAGTATTGGTGCAGGAATTGTTCAACATTTCGCACATGTTTTTCAAAAGAAAAATGCTTCAATGCCTGATGCATGCATTTTTCATAAGAAAGAGGTATTGCAATTATTAATTAGTGTTTTACAGAAAATATATTGAACATTGATGGATTAGGATTTACACCTTGGCATTTTTATGCTGGGTTTTGACTTTTGATTATATAGATTGTAAACCATATTTATAGAATCTTTTAGTTTTTTAGCAGATTCAGTAATTTTTTTTTGTGGTTAGTTTAGGTTCAACTTAACTTGATGGCACGTTTAAAAGATAACTATTATGGAATCCAACAAGCCACTCAGGGACTGGTATAGATCATCTCATAATTATGATTTCATTTTTAAAAGTTTAGTAAGTAAAATGTAAGTTTTGTTATTTGTATTGTATTTCTTTTTTATGTTAGCATGAAATTAACGTATGCTTTATAGCACTGTACATTGTATCCATGTTTGAAAAAAACAATATACATACAAACAGTATAACAGTAAAATGGTGTTCGCTTCATAAGAAAAGTGTTCTACATCCTAAACATATCAAACTAACACAAATATATTCTCATTTATGCATTATTTTATGATAAACTGATTGGTTTAGCGTGTGTGTTATGCTATTTATGAGATTTTTTTAGTTTTTGTTATTTAAACACCAATCATCTGTATCATTTGCTCTTTAAATAGGAAAAGACAATTTACATTTTTTTTATGTTAGCATGATAGTTGGCAGAAATGGTCCCTGTTGTAGAATACACAACATAAAAAAATATGCATTTGTTAATTACATATCAGGTCCCTAATGTAGGAAACAATTACGTAATTGGTCCCATCGAAGTTAAATGTTATAAAAAAGTGGCTATGACATTAAATTCTTAAATAAATTCTTAAATAAATTGAAGTTTGAAGATATTATAAATTCTCCTTCTATTGATGCTGATTGTAGGAAGATTAATAATTTGGCTGGAAAAAATCGATTGGAGTCAACATTCTTTTTGATGATTACAAAAGTTTGGTTAGGAAAGGAGACAAAACATGATCAAAGATGAGGTAAATGATGAATGACTACTCTTTTAAGTTGGTTATCATGGATATGGGGTACAAACATTGTTAATATATTATATGTAGCTATAATCTCTTTAGTTAGTAGTACAATAACATAAAATATGTTTACAAATAATATTTTTTATGTATATAAAACAATTTTTTGAGGTTACTGTAGTACCCCATCTAGCTCCACCACTGCCCATATGCCCATAACAGCAAAAGCATGGAAGGAGCACTAACACTACACAAAAACTGCATCGTTAAAGATAGACTCTAAAAACAAATAAGAATTGGATCAATCTCAATTCTCAAAGATCATTGGGGGTTTATCAATCTGCTGGCTGATTTTCTGGAATCATGGTTCCAAATTTTTTTTCATGGGCTACATGTTCAGGCGGAACAGTGGGATGTGTCGTACTAGGCCTCCTTAAAGCTTCAAGCTCAAGGATCCAAGTACCCAAGTGTGTCCTGAACAACAGTGTTGACGTTTTCTTCTTTTATAGAAAACAACATGGAAATACCAAAATCAGACAATTTTGCACTGAAGTCATTATCTAATAACATATTTGTGGACTTGACATCTCTGTTTATGATGGGGGTGGTGGCATGAGAATGAAGGTATGCAAGTGTAGATGCAGCTTCTACAACAACCCTCAATCGATTCTCCCATGATAACCAACTCGTTCCACCCTCTTCATTATGAATGTGATGGAAAAGTGTGTTATTGGGAATGAACTCATACACCAATACCGGTACCTCCTCTTCTAAACAACATCCCAACAGTTTTACGATATTTCCATGGATGATTTTCATTATTACCAATACCTCATTGATAAATTGTTCATTTTTAGTCTTACCCACTGAAACATACTTCTTTATTGCAACAACGCGTTTATCCGACAGTACTCCTTTATAAACAACCTCAAAACCTCCTCGACCAACAGTTCGCTCATTTGAATAGGTATCGATTGCTTTTGGAAGCTGTTTGGTGATATATACAGTCATGGTGTAAGCAACCTCTTATGAATTCAGTTTTTGTTTGAGCAACACACCATCGTTTTTCTCAAAAAACTTCTCTCGTTCCTTCGTAAGTTTCCTCTTCTTGATGCTAAAGAATATCCCAATGATCCCAGCTAATGTCAAAATAATCCCAACCAAAGCTACATGGAAAAATATAAGGAAAATGATCAGTTAACCAGATGAATACTAAACATGGGAGCGCTTGTAATAATGCTACATTTCCAACAATTACGTATACCGCGGAATTATTACAACTTATCTTGCAAATATTGGTTGTTAATCCATGAAATATATGTTTTTTCTTGTAAATGACACTTCGTAAAAGTAAAAAAGAAAAAACAATTCATTTTACCAAATAAAAAAAAAAGAATCTTGAAACAAGTATTTTTTGGATTGAAAAAAAAATTATGTATAATAAATTTGTAGTTAAGATGTTTGCCTTTTTAAGGAGAAACACACGTTACCTTTTACACATTTAAATGTAAATGAATATCATAAATTTTTACACATAAAAATAATGAAAAATGGGTTCAAGCCCATATTTTTACATGGAAAAAGTAGTCTTGGATAGAGTATAACATAGAACCTATATAAAGCTTAGTCTTGGATAGAATAAAACATATAACATATAAGCTTATATTCGTTTACAACCTAACTCAAATCAAATATTTATAAAAAAAATAGTTTCTATACACATTAGCAAAAAATGATTTTGTCCAATTAGACCCAATTCTTTTATATACATTAGCAAGCCAATGAATTAGTTTTTTTATTTAAAAATAAAACGTTATATAGTGATCTTTGGTGATTTGCTTATAGACTAATTAAATTGGACAACATTACCAACCAATTTTTGCGAACCTAATTTTCTACACATTTGAAAGAAAATGTAAGGCCAATGTCGCAAAATTTTTATATATTTTGGGAAACATGTACACTGGAAAAGCAAAATTCATGAAAAAATGTTAATTGTATGATGAAAAAAATCATAAAATATGTTAGTTTCGGCCACATGAAAAAATAATTTCGAAAAAATAATATATTTAATTTTGACAAAATAAATTATCAACATTGATGCAATATTGGTAAAAAAGGATTGGTGATCGTACACATTTTGACTTGCAATGCTTAATTTGTTGTACCTAATTATATCAGGTTAGATTTAAGTATTTAATACATCATCTTAAATATTACTAAAAGAGAAACTTTATGACATCATCTTAAATAATCTGGACCATTGATTGTATTTCAATCTTATTTTTCCACCCTTAGATCAAATTGCTGACATCATCTTCCCTATATGAAATGTATTTAATTCCAATAAATATTTTCCAATCATCAATCAATAACTTACATTCGTTGAAATGGAATGTATTTAATTCCAATAAAAGCTTTCCATATTTTACATCTTGAATTTTCAGTTATGAAGATTTTAATATGATCAATTTTAAAAATATATTACTAACAAATCATTTCAATCAAGACCTTAATATCAACCATTAATATAAATCCGTTTATATTAGTAAACCAGTAATATAAAATCTTTTTTTATTAGGAAATCATTAATACCGAAAAATCATATTCAAATTATCACATACATATACGATTCACCATTGAATCCGCGACTCACATTTATTTTCAATCGTTTCTTTTCTTCAAACATTCTCCTACAACATCGTTAATATTGGTTATAACTTCCATCATCATTCTCTACTATCAACATTCGCTCTTGTGCGCTAGAAGGTCAGTACCTTCTTTCATTTTTTTATATTTTTTTCGATCATTTTTTGCTCCTATATCAAATGTATGTGTTCATATATTTCGATTTTCTTTGTCACAAATTACATGAAATAAGTTAACTACTTTTCTAAAACTTTTCAAATAAACATGAAAAGGTAGTAGGTACCTTTAACAAAACAAAAATTAACTATCCTGGGAACTGACGAAAATATTATTTTTATATATTAGAGATGATGATGATTTTTTTTAAATTTTTATGTCATAAGAATCCGGTTAATTTTGGCATGATTTTAAAATATTATTGAAATTATTATGTTTTTATATATCATATCAACCTACTTTTTTTATCTTCGTATAGTAACAATAAAATTTGTTAATTTACACAACAAATATAGATATTTCAAATTTTGTAATATTATTATACCTTACAAAATATGACTCCTTCCAAAATAAATTTTCGTCAGTAATTTCATCCATAATTTTAACAAATTAAAATTTATATTTTCTTTATATAAATTTTTTTTAATGATCCTGATTTTTTTTTCTCCAAAAGTATATCAAACATTTACGTTTTAGATAATATTGCCATATTATAATTATTATTTTCCAAAAATATACCCGTTTAATGAGGAATTTGATATAATAAACGAAGTGAATGTTAATTAAAATGAGATATATATTCCATAATTATTACATGAGTTTATTAAAAAAATTAATATCAAGGTGTAAACATTAAACATTTTTAAAATGAAATTTCAGAATACATACAAACGATAATGTTGTACAATGAAATATAAAATTGAATAGACTGAAAAAACAAAAAAAACACTATTAAAGCAGTCAATCTTGAAAATAACATAGTTATCAAAAATTATAAAGTAAGATTAAAATTATAAGATATTAGGAGATTTGTAAAAAGTACATTTAGTAAAAACGTTACGGTTATTAGAAAAAATAAGACCGTTAAGATTAATGAAAATACAATATATAAACTAAATTATCACAATAGTAATGAAATTTCATTATTTGATATTTCATATAATTGACAGATATATCAAATTAAATTGATGATATACTAAAATTATTCAAAGTTACGTCAAAACTAATACAAAATTTTTGCGAATACTAAATAAATAAGAATAAACATAAAAGCTAGCATTTATATTTATAATCAATTTAAAATAAACCAATCATGATTTAGAAAAAAAATATCCATTAATGATATACTAAAATTAAATCTATATAACATTTAACATTTTATAAATTATATTACATAACTTTATTTGAATAAATGAAATAGTTGTTAATATTTAATGCAATAGAAAAAACGGTATATTGATTGTCAATATATGTTTAAATTAAGTAACATTATTATGCAATGAACGTTTAATTAAAATGCTTATAAATATATAAATATCATAACTATATAAAACGAGGAAAATCGTTCAACTAATAAAACAAAAAATGATGTTTACAAAGAAATCTTTCAATGATTATATATATTTATCGTTTTCAATATATTTTCTACATATTTCAATAATACCAATAACCATATATTTTTTTATAATCATTATACAATATCTATAAACGATTATATGTTTTTTTATGCGTTTCCCGCGTTTAACGCGGGCTATAATCTAGTTAATAATAATACTTGTGTGAAGTATACCGACAGAGAACACCACCACTGGAAGTTTTGATATTTTAGCAACCGGTCGACAACCGTATTTTTCTTTGACTTCGCCTTCATATCCTTGCAAACATGTACCAATGTAATTCCCGGGAGGGACTATTAATGCAACTTCCATAACAAGCATAGGTGCTATTTGCCTCGCACTCGTTGATATCTAGCAAACAAAGTTATTCAAGTATTAAAACAAAGAGGTACAAAACGTGGCATACACATGGTTTGCTAATATTACAAAATGACTGCACATACCTAAATACACATGCCTAGTGATCGCACATTAATGTATTCGTTATATGTGTGTGCTATGTATCTACTTTCAAATTAGTTGATTAAGACAAAAAGGGTTTATTCATTTATTTTTCCATGTCTCATTTAGACCATCTTTAACACTAGAGGAAAAATAATAACGCTAATAGTGATTTATCTCTATCTTCACTTTAATTTTCACTAATTTTTTAGACCCAAAAATATATCATAACAATATTCTTTTTGATCAAATTTTTATATATTCAATAATACTTTTCAATTTAAAAGACTTTTATAGTTTGTCTAAAATCATTTTGTTTTGATAACCTTAAATTTTTTACCAATAAATAAATATAACAAAACAAATAATATAAATTAATTTTGATATTAATACAACAAGTATTTTATTAAATAAATAATTTCATTCATCAGCCATCAAAATAAATATTCAAACTCATTTGTAAAGCATTATACATATATTTACAGAAATATGACACATACGTTTAGAAAAATTTAACAAAGAAATATTAAGAAGTGTTTAAATTTAAAATATATTTGAAACAATTTTCATATTAAAAATATAATAATAAATTTAAACAAATACTAAATAAATAAACTCAAATTTTAAGTATGTTAAATAAACTAGATATAAATAAACTTAAACTTGAACAAACAAATCTGACAAGTAAAAGTTAACCTTAATTTATAGAGTCGATAAATTGTTGATAAATAATGTTCTTTCAAATTTAAAGTATAGTAATCTTAATCTTATAATAATCTTATATTCCATGTAACAAATAAAGTGGAGTTGATGAATTATATATATATATATATATATATATATATATATATATATATATATATATATATATATATATATATATATATATATATATATATATATATATATATAAGAGTAGGATCAAATAAGAACACCAAAAAGGTTGAAAACGCGAGAACAAATTATATTCATTTGCGATTCCATTTATTCATTTTTGGAGAAATGATAAATATTTATGCATTTAATTTCAATTGAAGAGAAAAAACATATTCATTTTGATTGTGCGTAAGAATTTATCATTTCTCCACAGATGAATATATGAAATCACAAATGAATATACTTGTTTTTGCGTTCTCAACCTTTTAGATGTTCTCATTTGATCATTTGCATATATATATATATATATATATATATATATATATATATATATATATATATATATATATATATATATATATATATATATATATATATATATATATTACATAACACATTGAATAATTTTATAAATAAAACGGAACAGAATGCTTTTTAATTGAAAAAAACAATTGTAAATCATTAGTAAGGTACAAGCAATGATATTTTGAAAATAAAACTAGATTAATAAAGTTCAAATGTTTTCAATCTATATGGGTCAAACCTCCAGCTTAAAAACCAATGTTTTATAATTAGATTAAAACAAGTCTGTTCACTCAAAAACATAATCAAACCGGCCAGGTTGAATGTTGTACACCAAACTTTATAAAACAAAATATTTATAAATAAATAAAACCTTATTTGGAATTGGGTCTTTAATGCAAGTGACAGCCTACGTTTATAATTAATGGACCAAAACCTAAATGTAACCTAAGAAGTCTCCCCCCATCCTGCTTTTAATAAGCCTAACTCAACTCCCAACACTTTTGATGTGGGATGAGCCACAAAATTAAATTGTACTCTACTTTTCTCCTTATATGTTTTATTAATAATTTTTTTATTTTTATATCCATCATCTTTGTAGAAAAATAAGTTTTAAAAGTTAACTTTCGAGTGATACAATAAGAGCATCTATCTATTCGGGTTTTTGCGACCGGTTTGTGTCAAATAAAATTTTTAGTGGAATGGATTTTTTTCTAAAGTCGAAACTGACCTTGGCAGCATTATGAAGATAAGGATTACCCTGGTAACCTTTGTTGCAGCTGCAACGATATCCACCAAGATCTTCATCGTCCATGCAGAAGCTATTTGCCTTGCATTCTGTAGCCTGTGAGCAACTCCGCTTGCCTCGTCCAATTACCCAATCCACCAGGATGTGGACATGTGAATCTAAAGAAAGCTTTGAAGCACCAGACAAATCACGTGCACCACCAAAGCCAAAGTGGTTTTCCTCAGCAAGAAATGCAAAACCGCAAGGATTGAACGACCGTATATTCATCTGGTTATCAAAGGAGCCAATAGTTACATTGAAACCCTTGAGATCCTTTGGTATTGATGTCTGGCAACACCCAATTCCAGAGCAGGTACCATTATTAGGCACATTATATACTTACGTTAGTACATATGCCCATACAGCTAGCCACTAGCGTAGTTGGGTCCATGTGGTCCTCTGATCCAAGCATACTTATGGCATCCAACGACAGTAAACTTGTTTTTAGACGAAAAAGTGAAAGGGCCCGCCTCATCGAATGCCATACCTGAATTACCACTAGTATCGTTCACAGATTCGTTGTAGCAAGAGCGATCAACAGAATTGAAAATGCTGATCTTGGAATCCGAGATACTTTATATGCCGATGTTCCCTGAGCCGATAAAAAGGTTTGGGGTTTAAAAGTGAAAAAAACAACTAGAGTATGCGATACTTTAGTAATGAATCTAGAAATATGTTTTTACAGTAACATGTGGAGTATATAACAAACTAGCATCAACATGGATAACGGTCATTTTAAACTAAAAACTCATAATATTTTGCTGAGAAACGCTACAAAAATTTAGAAAGAAAAAATACAGTTAAAATTGGATTAACAGTAAAAACAAATAATAATTAGTTAAGTAATCAATTTATAAAATCAAAGTTGCCAAAATCGAATTTCACTTAGGATCGTCTTCCACTCTACAAGATCAAGATTGAAAAATCTGTCCGATATCAAAAGCTATTATAACAATAAACCAGTTTAATTTTTTCCGGAGGGATGTAATTATGTATAAAAGATTTCAAGAAGATTAAAATTTTGATGATTATAATTAGTTTTAACTATCAATTGTTTTATAGCTTTGAAAATAAATAAATGTTTCTTTTTAGATTGTAATTTGAAACTTATTTAAACTCATCAGACCGAAAATTCAGATTGTGCCAACTACGGTTATGTTGATGTCTTGACAAGTTTTTTTTTTTTTTCCTACTCTTATATTTTGATAAAATTCTATTATAAATAATACAATATTAAATAATTTTTGTAGTTTGATATTAAGTATTGTGTATTTTGTAATACAAAATTAAAATAAAAAAGCACACCTTATACTTACACTACTAGAGAATAGGGGGTTTTCCTACAAAAAATAGCTACGGAATTGCTACAGATTAGCTACAAAAAGGGATGCCCTAATATATCAACAAAATAGATACGAAACAGATATGGATACTATTCCGTATAGGGAATAGCTACAAAACAGCTACAGATGATAATTCGTAGCTATTTCGTAGCTAATTAGCTAACGAATGTCTACGAAATAGCTATAGATACTAATTTGTAGCTATTTCATAGCTAATTAGCAACGGAATAGCTACGGCCTAGCAACGGAAGAAAATAGCTACAGAATAGCTACGAAATAGCAACAAATTTATAATTTCCATTATTATTAATTTTCATTATTATTAATTTTCATTACTGACTCTTAAATTTTTTTTTTGGATAATTTTTCTTATATATTTAAAACACGAACAATAAAAAATCATATTAATAATACTATTTATAAACATCATAATAATATATAATAATTGTAACAAATGTGTTTAACACACAAACAAAAGATGAAATGAAAAAAAACTACGTTTAACACATCAATAAGGTGAAATAATCTATATTTAATTTATAGATAATGAAAAATGATTATAATAAAAGGAAATAACTATATTTGTATGTGTATGTATGTATTTATGTATGTATGTTTGTATGTGTATGTTGTATGTGTGTATGTATATGTATGTGTATGTGTGTATTTGAATGTGTATGTGTATGTGTATGCATGTGTATGTATTTGAATGTGTATGTATGTACATATGTGTATGTGTGTGTATTTGAATGTGTATGTGTATGTTTATGTTTATCTATGTGTGTATGTGTCTACATGTATGCGTATCAAAAATCGCAAATATTAATAAGTATTAAAATATTAAACCATTAAATGAGTAAGACATCCTGTATGTGCACACGACTTTATAAACAATATTAATAGTTATAAGTTTCTGAAAATATAGATAATCATGTGGAAAAAAATGAAGTGTAAAAAACGACGTTTGGTGCCAAAAAAATCAAATATAAAAAATACCCATAACTAATTAGTTACGTATTAGCTACAGATTTATCTTATTTTCGATATTTCGGGCATCAAATGTTGTTTTTTTAATTCGTTTTTTTCACACCTTTATTATACATGATTATCTATATTTTCAGCAACGTATAGCTAATATTATCATTCATAAAGTTGTGTGCACCTTCGGGATCAAGTGCTCGTTTCACAGTTTAACATTGTAATGCTTATACTTTTCACCAACTTGTGATGAGTTTATGTTTGTATATGTATGTTTATATACATAAATGAGTTGTGGTATATGTGTACATATATATATATATATATATATATATATATATATATATATATATATATATATATGTTTATATACATAAATGAGTTGTGGTATATGTGTAGATATATATATATATATATATATATATATATATATATATATATATATATATATGTATGTATACGTGTTTGTGAGTATTTGTATGTAAATGTATTCATAAGCATTATAGTGTTAAACCATTAAATGAGTAATGGATCACATATGTGCACACGACTTTATGAATGATATTTATAGCTATAAGTTGGTAGAAATATAGATAATCATGTATAATAGAGGTGTGAAAGAAAAAGAAGCCAAAAAACGAAGTTTTGGTGCCCGAAAAATTTAAAATAAGAAAAATCCATAGCAAATTAGCTACGGAGTAGCTATGGAATTCTAATGGAAATCATATTCCGTAGTTAATCCATAGGTACTTTTTTTTATATTACTTCATGTATGAAATTTATATGCTTAATTAATTGATAATGTTGATTTGTTTTGTTGAATGAGAGGTTTTAGATTATATTTTAGACCAAATTTTAGGTTTTAGGTTAAGTTTTGGTTGAATTTGAGAAAATGTTAGCTTAATTTTTTAAATTTGTTAAAAATTTTAGAGGAAGAAGAAGAAGAGCAAAGGAATGTTGTTGAAAGAGAATCATATGTAAAACAAGTTCGTCTCCTTACACTACGTACACTCTCTTTGTCTTTTAATCTATCGATTCTACCCAATTTAGGTTAGAAACTAACGAATTGATTTGAACATTTAGAATTGAATTCTGGTATATACTTGTCAATTGAATTGAGCAACTGTTAAAAGCCCTACATTATTTTGCAGGAACGAACAGAGGAAGTCTCGAATAAAGATGATGATGAATGGAAATACATAGAAGAAGGGCCTCCTGAAATCATATGGCAAGGAAACGAAATAATAGTGAAGAAGAACAAAGTCAAGGTGAAAAAGAAAGAGGCCAACCAATCTACCAAAAAAAAAGTACACAAGTTAATAACCTTTTCTATGTTTCTCACAGCACACAATCACAATTTCTTTAAGTCATATCTCATTTCATTTTGCAGGATCCTGATAGACCTACATCAAATCCACTTCCTCCACAATCTGAAGCTTATGCTGCTTTTAAGAATGCACTTATCGCTTCGACAGAGTTGTTGGATATTGTTGCATAGCAAGTCCTAAACTTAGGAACAAGATGATATTCTTTGTTGGATATTGAGGTCTGTTGTTGGGTTCAACCTGTAATTCTTGTGTCCTGTGATTCTTGTATCCTGATGAATATTTTGATAGTTTTAATGCTTTATTAGTTTGGATTTCAATTACCATTGACCAATAAAACTAACTTGTGTGTGATTATGTGGTGTAGAAATCCTCTAAAAAAACTATGGTTTAATTTTATCCGCTCTTGTTGTTCTTTACTTTATGTAACGTATGTTTTGTTAATTAGTACTTACTTTTGTATGATATTTTGGACAATGGAATGAAATCTAACAAAGTTGGTATTAGGGATTTTTTTGGTGTATTTTATATGGTACTTGGGACAAATGTGAATTGAATGTGTTTTTTTACAAAAAATTGGAAATTTTTAAATTTTAATTTTTTTAAATAAAACAAAGTTAGCTACGGAATAGCTACGGATTTCCGTAGCTATTTAGTCCTGTCGCGATTCCGTAGCTATTTATTTCCGTAGCAATTCCGTAGCTATCCATTTTCATAGCTATTTGGATCCACGGCTATTTCGTAGCTATCCATTTCCGTAGCTATTCTGTAGCAAATTCGTAGCTAAATTTGTTTCCATAGCTATGGTAACTATGGAAAAGTCCGTAGCTATTCTGTAGCTATAATTTAGCTACGGGCCGTTATGCTATAGGCATTTTTCCGTAGTCATTCCGTAGCTATCCGCTTATACCTACGAAACAGCTATGGATTGTGTTGTAGCTATTGCACCAATTTTATAATAATTTTAAGGCTCAAATTTGCTCCAAACCTCAGTTTCTTCTCATGACTCATGCTAAAATTTGCTTCAAACCTAAGTTTCTTCTCTTGACTCACGTTAATACAATCAACCGCTTACATATCATGGAAAACGATAATTTATGGTTTTTCCACCAAATCAAACTATCAATGGGTATCCAAATAAATATTTAACATAAAATATATATTTTTCTAATTAAGTAGCATATGTAAGAAAAATTTAAGGGTATGCAATTGCATACCCTTCTTATACACTACATCCGCCTATGGTTGCAGGTAAGTTCAAATGACTCGTCTGAGGAACACCCTTAGCTTAATCCAAATGTGAAGGGAACTGTTATGTTCCCGCATTTTGTTTGGCAGTGTGACTTTGTAATGGCTGTAAGGGAGGAACCTACAAAATTGCTTTTAGACAACAACGCGATGATGAAAACAAGAAGCATGTTTCTTTTTTCTTGTATTTCTTTGATCAGAATGTTGGATATTATTCCTTTTATATATCAGCTCAGATACCGATTTGTTGGAAATATAACAATCTGATCACCACAACAAAAGGCTCGGTTACCAGTTACTGTATGATAGATATATCAGTTTAAGATATAAGATATATATATATATATATATATATATATATATATATATATATATATATATAAAGAATAATAATTGCGGAATAAGTATAAATATGAAAGCTGTAAATGACTGAAAGCTATAATAATATAAATGACTGTATTTAAATGACGTAAAGCTATAAATAATATAAATGACTGTATTTAAATGACATAAAGCTATAAATAATATAAATGACTATATTTAAATGACATAAAGCTATAATAAAGTATATAAATATATAAATATATATCAAGTAGGTTCGTCAATAAATTGACTGACCTGGACTTATGGAGCGACTGGTCGATATTTGTTCTTTGAATGGACTGGTCGATATTGGGACTCTTGGAGCGACTGGTCAATATTTGTTCTTTGAATGGACTGGTCGATATTGGGACTCCTGGAGCGACTGGTCGATATTTGTTCAAAGATCAATCCGGCATTGGATAAGTAACAAAAAGTTCGTTTAAAGCTCGATTTTATGTAAAACAAGTGTTTACAAAAATGTACAAAACACATGGGTTTATGTATTTGTATTTGAGGTATTTTTGGGTAAAATCATGCACACGGGTCGTGTAAGATAAGGCACAAGTGACACGGGTCGTGTAGGAGGGTTTTGGAGGGTTTTCTTGATGAATGATGCTGACACGGGGCGTGTTGATTTAGCCTTGCTGAACATGGGGCGTGTTCATGATGCTGATGCTGACACGGGGCGTGTTGATTTAGCCTTGCTGAACACGGGGCATGTTGAGGTTCAGAAGTATGAAGAAGGCAATCAGAGGGCAACACGGGGCGTGTTGATTTTACCTTGGTTTTTAACACGGGGCGTGTTCGTGTCAGAGTCCATTTCGGGATTTTTGTGATTTGAAGGTAAGTTTTGTTTATGATGTTTTGGCTAGGGTAATGGTGTTATGGTGTTTTGAGGATGTTTTCAAGGTTGTTTAGAGGTTGGAAGGAGGTTGATATAAGGTGGTAAAGGTGGTGAAATTTCTTATGAAGATGATGATGAATAGTGATGGGTTTTGTGGTTGATCTTGATGCAGAAGGTTTTGGGTTGTTTCATGGTTGTGTTTTGGTGTTTTGATGTAAGGAAAGTGTTTGGTGGTGTATGATGTGATGATCAAGGGTGATGAAGATGAAAAACCTTTAGTTTCAATGAAGAAGATGAAGATGGTTGATGGTGTTCTTCATTTCATTGTTGATGATCTTGGTGTTCTTCATTTAGCTCCAGGGATTTGTCTTTGTTCTTGAGGAAGATGAAGATTTGTGATGTTCTTGGGAGTGTTTGTAGTTTGTAGAAGTGTTACAATATAACAAATGAACACACACTCTCACACACAAACTCACGTATACATATATAAGAGAAAACAAATATCTTCTTCACTTGAGTGTATTTTGAAAGTCATTGGCTGGTCATGCAAGTTGATGTAGAGTAGGAGGCAAAAAAACATGGGAATGTTTTGGGCTTCTTCATCTTTGACTTTTGTTGACTTCCTTCTTTGTTTGACTATTCAACATATGTACAACATATATATAATACATACATACATATAATATATATATATATATATATATATATATATATATATTGTTGAAACTGTTTAGTCACCCATATGTGTTTTCGTCATTCGCGTGTTTTCGTATTTTCCGTTTTATCACGCATTCATGCAACCTGAAATAACTGATAATATTTGTTAGATTGTATAAAAACAGTTCTTCTTATTTCAGTTATGGTCACATACAAGGTTACATAAGAACATTTTTCAACAATTTCCCCCTATGTGATCATTGCTGAAATAAGGACAGGTATGATATAATCATATTGACAGTTTAACTTTTGAAGATTCGAGATAAAAGATTTGTCAATAGATAAGATATATATATAAAACATAGCAATTGATTTGAAAGTTTGTGACTTGGTTTAACATATCTTATCTAAAAGATTTTCAGAAATTTGTTTCCGAATCAAAGTCTCGGGTTCGGTTATCAAAGGGTAGTCATATATGTATCTAAAGAAATTTCTTAAGATTTTATAGCATTATTAATGACGACAAGTGGTTTTAACAGGTCGATTCAGATGAATGCTCATAGGTATAGCTCACACTTCACTTGGGTGTTTGGTTGTTCTGGCAGCAGAACAAGTTAATGATCACTAACAACGAGTGATATCTCTCTCTGACGACTCACACTCATATTGGAGGTGTTCAACTATGCTTTTCCTGAAAGGTCACTTAGTCTCATTATTAGATAATCAATCACATAAGAGAGAGAATTTGCTACATTTGAGAAAATTTGGATTTTTGAGAGTATCTATCTTGCGGGATTTAGATATCCCTTTTTGTGAAAAATGGTTAAAAACAGATCACGAGATCTTTTGATGTTTGCTTTGAAATAACCATTTGGTTGAACTTTGTTTGAAAATACCAAATGTAGAGTTTTTGTTTTGTTTTGTTTGGTATTTCTTCGGTGAATGATTTGGCTTTCTTGTTGATTCTTCTTTATCTTGTTTCATCTTTTCTTGTTGATGGATCACGGGATCTCAAGACATCATTTTTGGTTGGCTTATATCTAGGTAGGGATTAGTGGCATAAAAGACAGTTTGTCTAGTATGTAAGAAATGAATGTATCGTCCCTGGTCATTTTGATATCTAAGCAAAAATGAGACCGTGACAAGGTATAATCGGATATACCTTATAAGCAATAGTGACACACCTAAGCTCACAAGAAATGAATTCCACAATGATTCAGATTGATGAGGCACAAATTCTCACATGGGTTTTTGTTTTCATCTGAACCTCCTAACCTTATGTCCCTTTTTAAAATCATCAATAATGAAATAAAATTGAAGGAAATAAAGTTATGTACATTATGAAAAGTATGAGATTTGAACCTTCACTCCAATTGAGAATCAATATGACTTAAAATCTTCATCGAGCATAAGCATCTGAAAATTAAGTCAAAAGACGATTAATCACAAGGTTCTATAAAAGCTTATTACGGCAAGTCTTTTATTATATTTTTGAAGATTTGTTTTTCTGAAGGTTTTTGGAAATATTGGTTATTTCAATGTTTTTGGTTTTTTTTGAAAAGAAAGCAGTTTTCAAATGTTTTTGAATTTTCTTTTTGAGTGAAAGTAAACACACTTTTGTACAAACAAAAAGTAAAAGTTTAAGGATGGATGTTATCTGGATTTAACATTCCTAGACGGCCTAGGAAGTATTGAAACTTTGTTTCATCGAGAGCCTTAGTGAAGACATCGGCAATTTGATATTCAGAGTTGATGAAGTGTAGTTCGATATGACCCTTTTGAATGTTGTCTTTGATAAAGTGATATCGAATGTCGATGTGCTTTGTCATGGAATGGTGAACGGGATTGTGAGAAATGGCAATTGTACTGGTTGAGTCACAAAATATGGGAATTTGTGAGATTTTGAAGCCATAGTCACGCAGTTGAGTTTGCATCCATATGACTTGTGAACAACAACTGGCGGCAGCGACATATTCAGCTTCTGCTGTTGATGTGGATACACAAGTCTGTTTCTTTGAAGTCCAACTCACTAGTCTACCTCCTATGAATTCACAGCTACCAGATGTACTCTTCCTATCTAGCTTGCATCCTCCGTAGTCTGAGTTGGTGAAAGCGTTCAACTGAAAATCGGATTTAGCTGGATACCAAAGGCCAAGTTTGGGAGTGCCTTTAAGGTATTTGAAGATGCGTTTCACAGCAACTACATGGGATTCCATAGGATTTGCTTGGTATCTAGCACAAACACATGTAGAAAACATGATGTCAGGTCTGCTGGCAATGAGGTACAAGAGTGATCCGATCATTCCACAATATCTTTTCTGGTCAACGGGTTTTCCATTTAAGTCTGCATCAATTTTGTATCCAAAAGCCATTGGGGTTTTTGCGGTATTGGATTTTTCCATTGAAAAACGAGTGAGTAGGTTTTTGACATAATTCTCTTGGTTGATGAAAATGCCATCAGTTGACTGTTTGATTTGAAGTCCGAGAAAAGTAGTCATCTCCCCAATCATGCTCATTTCAAATTTGCTCTTCATTAGATCTGCAAACTTAACACTTAAAGATTCATCAGTAGAACCGAAAATAATGCCATCAACATATATTTGTACGATTAACAGATGTTTATTAAAGATTTTACGAAAGAGGGTTTGATCAATTGAACCTCTTTTAAAACCTGATTCTTCGAGAAAGGTTGCAACATGGCATACCAAGCTCGAGGTGCTTGTTTCAAGCCGTAGACGGCTTTCTTCAATTTAAAGCTGTGATCTGGAAATTTGGGATCTTCAAAACCTGGTGGTTGTTGGATGTATACTTCGCGATCTATCTCTCCATGTAGGAATGCACATTTAACATCCATTTGGAATACTTTGAAATTTTTATGTGCAGCATAAGCAAGAAAGATGCGAATTGCTTCAATTCGGGCAACTGGAGCATATGTTTCATCGTAGTCGATTCCCTCTTGTTGTGAATATCCTTTGACTACAAGACATGCCTTGTTTCGACAAATGACTCCTTGATCGTCAGTCTTGTTTCTGTATACCCATCTTGAACCTATAACAGTAACATCGGGTGGAGTAGGAACAAGATTCCATACGTCGTTTCTTTCAAATTCTGCTAGCTCTTCTTGCATAGCTTTTACCCAATCTGGATCTTTTATAGCAGAATGTATGGTTTTGGGTTCAGTCGTGGATAAGAAGGCTCCAAATAAACATTCATTTGTGGATGCGCCTCCAATCTGAATGCCTATGTTGGGATCTCCGATGATTTGGTTTGTTGGATGATTTCTGGTCCACTTTATTAAGCGATTCTCTTCCGCTATAATAATTGGAGTTTCAGTATCCCATTGTTCTTCTCCGGGCGTTTCATCTTGGAATAGGTTTGAAGGTTCCCCCATAAATGATGCATCGGGATTGTTTTGGCTATTTGGGGATGGGGTGTTTAAAGGAGGATTTGGTGTTTGTTCCAAAGAGGAAGTATGTGTTGGTGGTTCCCCCTCGAATTGATTTGCATCATTTTGGTTTGTTTGTGGAATTACTTCACTGGGTGTTCCTGTAGGGTCAATTAAAGTAGTTAGAAGTTCAGAATTGTAAGCGGTTTTTGGTTGTTCAAAAATCAAATCAAGATCGATTTCAATGTCTATGTTAGGAGAAGGTGTTTGTTGAATTGGATTCTGAAAAATATTTTCAATCATTTTTGAACCAAAATGTTCACGATCCAATTTCCTAACATAAAATTCATCGAAATGAACATCGGTACTTTCTTCAATTACTCTAGTACGTTTATTCAGTACTCGATAAGCAGCTGAAGAAAAAGAGTAACCAAGGAAAATTCCTTCGTCCGACCTTGATTCAAATTTTGAAAGGTGATCTTTATTATTTTTTACGAAGCATCGACAACCGAAAATATGGAAAAATTTGATGTTTGGTTTTTGGTTGTTAATGACTTCATATGGTGTTTTATGAAGATGTTTATGGATTAAGGAACGATTTTGAGTATAGCAAGTTGTGGCTATTGCTTCTGCCCAGAAGTATTGTGGCAGATTAGCGAAGATAAGCATTGATCTTGCAGCTTCACATAGAGTTCGGTTCCTTCTTTCGACAACACCGTTCTGTTGTGGAGTGTATGGGGCTGAGAAGTTGTGTTCAATTCCTTTCTCTTTGAGAAATGAATCTAGAGTATTGTTTTTGAACTCTAAACCATTATCACTTCGGATTCTTCGAACAGGTCGTTTCAGTTTCAGCTCGATTTGTTTGATGAAGTTGATCATCTCTTCAGGTGCTTCTGATTTTAGTCTTAAGAAAAAGACCCAAGGAAAGCGCGAGAAACCATCAACGACAACAAGAATGTACTTTTTCCCTTGTATGGTTTGGGTTTTGGCAGGGCCACAAAGGTCTATGTGCAACAACTCTAGTGGTTCGGATACACTAGATTCTGAGATGCTTTTGTGAGTGGATTTGGAAAGTTTTCCTTTTTCACATGCGGCACAAAGAGTTTCGTTATCAAGCTTCAGAAGTGGTAGCCCTCGAACAAGATCATCGCCGATTAATTTGTTGATGTACCCAAAGTTTAGATGGGAAAGGGGGCGGTGCCATAACCAACTAATATCTGTTGGAGCTTTAGATAGCAGACATATATCGGGTTTACCCTAGATAATATCCATGTCAAGTGGATACATATTTCCGGCACGGTCAGAATCAACTATAACATCTTTGGTTTTGGCGTCCATGATCAAGCTTTGTTGTTTGGTGAAAAGAACTTCAAGATTGTTATCACACAGTTGAGAAACACTGATGAGGTTGTGTTTCAGGTCATCGACGAAGGCAACTTTCTTTATGGTAAAATTACCATTTGTTATGTTTCCATAACCTTTGATTTTTGCTTTCATGTTGTTGCCGAAGGTAACATCTTGATTGGTTTGTATAGGTTTGAAGTCAGGTAAGTAGTTCTGGTTTCCTGTCATATGCTTGGAGCAGCCACTATCAATATACCATGTATCATCATTGGGTTCTCCAGCACTAAGTACCTACAATCAGACAGAAACTTTAGGTACCCAAATCTGAATGGGTCCTGGTTTGTCAGTTGTTATTTTGGGTGCATTTCTTAATGAATTTCTTTTATCATTTGACTTCACATTATTGTAATGGTTTGGTTTATAACGATGGAATGGTTGAGGTTTGATTTGATCTATCAATTTTACCCAAAATGCGATTTGTTTTTGAAAACCTGTGGGTTGATAAGATCTGTGATTTGGTGAAAGATATCCTAGATGTGAAGGTTTGTTTGAAAAGTTTTCTTCATATCTGGGATGTGATGGGCGATTTTGAAAAGCTTTTTGATGATGATGGTTTGAAACTTTCTGATGTGATGGTTTTTGAAAGTTCCTTGAATGATTAAAAGTAATATCTTGAAAGCGGTTTTCAAAAGGTTTTTGAAAAGATTTTGGTTTTTGTTTGGAAACCTGTTTATGAGGTATGACGTAGGGTTTAACTGGTTTCTTTGGTTGTTTTTCAAAAATGTTTGGCTTGATTAGTGGGGTTTTGGTGACTTGAATGGATTTTTTGCTTGTTTGTTGTTTCTTGGAGTAATTTTGTCCCAGACTAGTTTTTCCAACAATTGATGAAGTCATTGTAGGAAAAGCAGTTGGTATAGAAGTACTACCATCCTCATAAGAGGAATTTTCTCCATTCAAAAAGTTTTTGAGTTTAGTGGTTCCATCGGTATGTTTGATTTGGTGAGTTAAAGAACTTGCAGAGTCTATTTCAGAATTTACAACTCTTTTGAAAGACTTTTTGGAAACACTGAAAGCAGTATCATCTGGACTACAGTTGATAACTGTTTCGTCATCTGAATCTTCCTCATTAATAGATGTGAAAAGATTAGGTAGAGTAGATTCAGAGTTTTCACAATTCGTCATGTTTTCCTGTTTTGCTTGTTCAATTTCAAAGGATTCTCTTCCAATTCCTGGTCTATAATTCGTATCAATTTTGCCAGTTCCCAAGGTGTTTGCCTTGGTGAAAATATCATCACTTAGCTTTCTGGCAACTTTGATAGAATCCATATTCCATATCAGTCTTTTATTCTCGGTTTCAAGAGAATTGATTTGTTTTAAAGAATCAGTCAACTTTTCATTTAAAACATTGTATTTGTCAGTTGATTCTTGAAAGTCTTGTTTCAACTGAAGGATTTCCATTTCTAAAACATCTTTTATTTCAGAAGAAATGACTGACTGATTTTTTAGTTCCAAATCCCTTTTCTGAATTAGGGTCTGATTTAATTGTTCCAAGACGTGATTATAATCTTCTGATTTTCTTTCAACGTCTCTTTCCAATTTGCTTTTCGTTCTTGTTGATTCTCCAAATTTGAGTTGCAAGGTTTGTAACTCAGATTTGCAAATATCATAATTGACCATTGTGTCATGATATGTTTTGAGATCAACTTCCAGACTAGTCTCAATTTTGGTTATGTGAGACTCAAAAATTGTTTTGGAAAAACCAAGTTCAGAGATCATAGACCATACATGTTCTATGACGTTGGGAGCTCTTGAAGGTATTTCAACACCAGCTACGAAGCAGAAGTTTGATTGTGTTGGTTCATGTTCAGCTTCGTCATCAGAAGTTGGCCAGTATTCCACACTTGGTTCATGGATTGCCAATAATGCTCTTTGCTTTTCTTGGTTTTCCAGTTTCTTCAATTCATCGGCTCTTTGAGCATAGTATGATGAGTCTTTGATTTTGGTTTTGTTTTTGGCTCGACATTCTCTGGCATAGTGATTTGTTCCTTTGCAGTTGTGACAAATGATCACTTCTTCATCAGTATCATCCTTTTGACTTTTAATCGGAAGTCTTTCAGGTGTTTGAGTTTGGGCTTGTTGGGAAGGTTGAGAATGGTTTTGTTGGAATCCAAAATTTTGGTTGTTTTGAAAACCATTGTTTTGATTGTTGTAACCTTGATTTTGGAAACCTCTGTTTTGATTTTGAAAACTGTTGTTTGGATTGTGATTATGACCTGAGTTGGGATCGTTTTGAAATCCCTGGTTTGAGTTATTTTGGAAAGAAGGTCTTTGAGAATTTTGTCCAAAGTAAGGTCTAGGTTGAAAACCTGAGTTGTTTTGACCAAAAGATGGTCTTGGTTGAAAACTTGAGTTATTTTGTCCAAAAGATGGTCTTGGTTGAAAATTTGGTCTAAATTTTGATTGACCATTATTTGGGATAAATCTCTGGAGATTTGTGTTTGCAACTAACGCACACAGTTGTTGATAATCTGCTTCATCATTTGAATCAGACTGGAAGGCTTGGTTTTGAAAAGATGTAGTCTGATTAAAATGATTAAAGTTTTGATCATTGAAAGGTGTTTGGTTTTGAGAAGTTGTGGACACAAGTGCAAGTGGTCCTCCAAAAGCTGCAGTGGTTGGTGGGTCAATCGAGGATTCATACGATTGAAGTTCTCCATACAAGTTGTACAAAGTTTCAGTATGAATAGCTGGATTTCCCTGAATAATGAGTTTAACCATTTTCCAGCTTTCAAAAAGATTGTTTAAAAACTTGAGATTTATCTCGTGTTGTGTCTTTTTGATACCCAAATTGTTCATTTTAACCATAATCAAATTGAACCTATCATGAGCATCATGGATGGTTTCTGATGAAAGCATTTTGAAATTATCGAATTCATTCAAAACAGATGTTCTTTTGTTTCCGATGATTCTTTTATTTCCACAAAAACGATTTTTCAAATTCTCCCAAATTTGATTTGCGGTTAACAGTATAATGTCATCCATTTGACTTAGAATACTGTGAGGTATTCCAGAAACAAGTTCCTTTTTGGCTTGGAGTTCCAACTTTTTTGTAATTTCAGCTTAAGTGGCTTGATTTGTAGCAAGAGTAGCCATATTTTCTAAAGTAACAAATGTTCCTTCTACACACTTCCAGACATCTTCATTTATAGCATTAAGATGAAGATTCATACGGCCAACCCACGAATTATACTCTTCAGGAATAAGTATGGGTGCCCGTGAACCAGATCCTAAGCTATTTGCAATGGAGACAGAGTTCATGTTGGAGTAATTTGCCAAAGACATTTTTTTGAAAGGATTTTGAACAAGTGATATTAAAATGAAATTTTTAAAGAAAAGCTTATGGAAGGTTTATAAACACTATAACCAAAAGTTTTTCGACAAAAATTTCAAGGTAAATCACACAAGCTCTGATACCAATTGTTGGATATTATTCCTTTTATATATCAGCTCAGATACCAATTTGTTGGAAATATAACAATCTGATCACCACAACAAAAGGCTCGGTTACCAGTTACTGTGTGATAGATATATCAGTTTAAGATATAAGATATATATATATATATATATATATATATATATATATATATATATATATATATATATATATATAAAGAATAATAATTGCGGAATAAGTATAAATATGAAAGCTGTAAATGACTGAAAGCTATAATAATATAAATGACTGTATTTAAATGATGTAAAGCTATAAATAATATAAATGACTGTATTTAAATGTCATAAAGCTATAAATAATATAAATGACTATATTTAAATGACATAAAGCTATAATAAAGTATATAAATATATAAATATATATCAAGTAGGTTCGTCAATAAATTGACTGAACTGGACTTATGGAGCAACTGGTCGATATTTGTTCTTTGAATGGACTGGTCGATATTGGGACTCTTGGAGTGACTGGTCGATATTTATTCAAAGATCAATCCGGCATTGGATAAGTAACAAAAAGTTCATTTAAAGCTCGATTTTATGTAAAACAAGTGTTTACAAAAGGGTACAAATTACATGGGTTTATGTATTTGTATTTGAGGTATTTTTGGGTAAAAACATGCACACGGGTCGTGTAAGATAAGGCACAAGGGACACGGGTCGTGTAGGAGGGTTTTCTTGATGAATGATGCTGACACGGGGCGTGTTGATTTAGCCTTGCTGAACACGGGGCGTGTTCATGATGCTGATGCTGACACGGGGCGTGTTGATTTAGCCTTGCTGAACACGGTGCGTGTTGAGGTTCAGAAGTATGAAGAAGGCAATCAGAGGGCAACATGGGGCGTGTTGATTTTGCCTTGGTTTTTAACATGGGGCGTGTTCGTGTCAGAGTCCATTTCGGGATTTTTGTGATTTGAAGGTAAGTTTTGTTTATGATGTTTTGGCTAGGGTAATGGTGTTATGGTGTTTTGAGGATGTTTTCAAGGTTGTTTAGAGGTTGGAAGGAGGTTGATATAAGGTGGTAAAGGTGGTGAAATTTCTTATGAAGATGATGATGAATAGTGATGGGTTTTGTGGTTAATCTTGATGCAGAAGGTTTTGGGTTGTTTCATGGTTGTGTTTTGGTGTTTTGATGTAAGGAAAGTGTTTGGCGGTGTATGATGTGATGATCAAGGGTGGTGAAGATGAAAAACCTTTAGTTTCAATAAAGAAGATGAAGATGGTTGATGGTGTTCTTCATTTCATTGTTGATGATCTTGGTGTTCTTCATTTAGCTTCTTGTTTGATCTTGGTGTTCTTCATTTAGCTCCAGGGATTTGTCTTTGTTCTTGAGGAAGATGAAGATTTGTGATGTTCTTGGGAGTGTTTGTAGTTTGTAGAAGTGTTACAATATAACAAATGAACACACACTCTCACACACAAACTCACGTATACATATATAAGAGAAAACAAATATCTTCTTCACTTGAGTGTATTTTGAAAGTCATTGGCTGGTCATGCAAGTTGATGTAGAGTAGGAGGCAAAAAAACATGGGAATGTTTTGGGCTTCTTCATCTTTGACTTTTGTTGACTTCCTTCTTTGTTTGACTATTCAACATATGTACAACATATATATAATACATACATACATATAATATATATATATATATATATATATATATATATATATATATATATATATATATATATATATATATATATATATATATATATATATATATTGTTGAAACTGTTTAGTCACCCATATGTGTTTTCGTCATTCGCGTGTTTTCGTATTTTCCGTTTTATCACGCATTCATGCAACCTGAAATAACTGATAATATTTGTTAGATTGTATAAAAACAGTTCTTCTTATTTCAGTTATGGTCACATACAAGGTTACATAAGAACATTTTTCAACAAGATATGTTTTGTGTGTGATTTGGTTGATATGTTAATCATATATATTAATATTTAGAGTAGACAAAACAACAAAAATTGTCCCTATTGTTTGGATTCTTCTTAGGTTTTGGTTCTTATTTTTTCAAAGTTGCAGTTTTTGTCCTTTCCAACAGATTTCATTATGGATTTGGTATTTCCAAACTAAAATGACTATTGTACCCTTAATATATTTATTCATTATTCCTTTTTTTTTAATATTTTATTATTATTAAATATACTCCCGTCTCCCTCTCTTGAAAACATAAAATAGTCGTCAGACAATCTTCCATCCAACAAAAATCGACACCATTACCTCCGATAGGTCAAATCCAAACCCTTTTGGTCAGTTCCTCAATCAGCCACCATTGTAGTTGTATACTACATTAGTCGTCTCACTTACGTAAAACCCTCGAAGAGAACCACCCAAAACCTGAATTATGGATTAAAAATAGGTACTAAAATTTCGCTAGATGGTGGTCGGAATACGCATTTTACTTCTATTATTATATTATAAGTATAAATAAATGTGGTAAAACTGATTTGCATATAAACTAAACAAACAATTTTTCTTTAAATGTACTTATTTATCGAAATATTATCAATTTCACAATTCCTATTTATACTTTGCAACATAAATATTATGGTTTATTAACCTTGTATTTATATGATGACACTTCATTATTTGATATATTTTTCAAATTAAATTATGGATTTAAAATAGGTACTAAAATAATTTGATACGTAGATTTGCATATAAACTAAACACATAATTTTTCTGTAAATGTACTTATTTATTGAAATATTATCAATTTCACAATTCCTATTTATACTTTGCAAGATAAATATTAGGGTTTATTTAACTTGTATTTATATGATGACACTTCATTATTTCATATATTTTTCAAATTAAATTATGGACTAAAAATACGTACTAAAATAATTTGATACATATATTTGCATATAAACTAAACGCATAATATTTCTTTAAATGTACTTATTTATTGAAATATTATCAATTTCACAATTCCTCGACAGAGATTTACATATTAACCTTGTATTTATATGTATTTATATGATGACACTTCATTATTTGATATATTTTTCAAAATTATCTTTATACAAATATCCCCCCATCTCTCTCTCTCTCTCTCTCTCTCTCTCCCCCCCCCCCACACACACACACACTTTAATAAAAGAGTTCCCTTAGGGCGTGTTCGAGAAAACTAGCTAGAACAAGTAGGGGATAGCGTTTTGCTAAACGCTACGTGAAGTAGCTTTTTGATTTGAAGCGCTTTGTTAAAACTAAAGGTTAGAAGCATGTAGTGCCAAACAAGGCTATCTATTCAAAGCAGAGCGTTTTGTCAAACGCCAGAATTTCCTAAACGCTCCATGTTGAACACACCCAGTATGTTTATCAGGTTAAATAAGGCTGTGATAATTTGAATATTTAATTTTTTGCATGTAAAATTCCATATAATAATTTTGTTTTCTGTAAAATATTGTCACCAGATTTCAAGTGGACAACCTGTCCCATATTGAATCAAAAGAGGAGGAAAAAAACGAATATAATGGTAATATCAAATTACCTTATTTAACGGGTCGACATTTATTGGATTACCTTAATTACCTTTGATCTTATTTGGTGGATTTGACAGCATGTGTATATTCAATCAAGAGGGGCACAATAGGAAGATTCAATTCAGGAAGTAGTTTATAAGAGAGAAAATAAGGGCATTTTCGGTAATTGACATTTAAAAAAGAGTAGGAAAAAAGATTGGGGAAAATTCATGTGTATGCATTGTGATACAACAAAGTCATATGTGCATTATGACACAACAAAAAGTCGATCGAAACTTTATCTATTTTAAAGAAAATACAACTTGCAAGGAATAGCAAGATACTTTTGATTTTCTGTTATTTCTATTCTTATTGAGGGAATAGCACAAAATACGAGGCTTCTCCATTATGTTTGTATGTGTATGTATATAATTATGTGCAAAGGCCTATTATTTCTTGATTAAAATGATAGTAATGTACTTTCTTTTTCTTTGCGATTTTATTTATCAACATATATTCAATTAATTATTTTATTTTATCTTTTATATTTTTGACAGTTGATATAACTATTTTTCATGCCTTAGGACCATTTTTTTTATACAGATTATTACCAAAAGGACCATTTGTGTATAAAAATCATACTTTAGGGACCATTTCTATAACAATTTGTTAAATGATCCTTTTTTCATTATTTTGCTAACATAGGGCGCATTAGGGACCATATATATATATATATATATATATATATATATATATATATATATATATATGTATATATATATATTTATGTTTGATGTAGTTTATGGAAAAAAAATTTAGAAAAACCCAAAGTACATTGCCATTTTTAGATCTGCCTTAAAATGCCTGTCATCTTCACACTTGAACATGCCATATAAGTGACTCCACATTAGTTAGCATAGTGACCAGATGTGCCACACCTAAAGCAGGTTATAGCTTCTGAGCATTGTCCAAAATGCTTCCTTCTACATTTTCCACCCCATATTGCTTCATTGCCATCTCCGGGCTCCTTATTATTAGGGTTGTATTTCGGAAATCTTTCCCTCTTATTAGGTTCTGAAATTTCTCTACCCTTCCTTTTCTCTCCAGCTTCAGCCTTGGTGGTGATTTTCCTTTCTACTATGTATTCCAGGGACCTGGCAACTTGGATAGTTTCTCCATAGGTGGTTTCTTGCTTTACAAAAGGAACGAAATCCGTTGGTAATCCATTAGAAAAAATTTCTATCTAGTAGATTTTAGTAGGAACTAGGTAAGGGACTAATTCCATCTTTCAAAAAAGGCTATAACGTACTCTCTAATGCTCATCTCTCCTTTATTCGGGTTTTGGAAATCATTTGCAATTTCTAGAAGGTCTCTTTCTTAGCAATACTCCTACTTCAATTGCACAAGGAAGTTCTCCCATGATATCTTCCTTGCCTCCCCTTTCGGCATAACATTAATCAGCCGCTTCCACCAACTTAATACTCCAGTCTTTAGCTATCTTGTTGCAAATGTTGTTTTCCATTAGTTGTTGCAATCAAAGCTCTCGAACACTATCTCCATTTCTTAGATCCAATATGACTTTTAGTGGTGTTGGTTGTCCAGAATGTCTTGGTGGTTGGGATGCCATGAAGTCTTCATACTTGCATCCATCTCTATCAACCTCTTTCTTAGATTTGTCCTTCCTAACTGTTGATAATTCTACATTCCCACTGTAGTCTTCTTCCTTGGATTGACCTTCATTTAGCAATGGTTCCATAACCAGTGCAGTGGGTTCTTCCCTATTTCCTTGGAATAGTTGTCTAATTTGCTTTATATGTTTGTTAAGCATTGCTCGAGGCTATTAGGGTTATCTAACAAGGAAACCCTAATTTGGATGCTTAAGCCCTAAGCAAACCATGGACCCTTCTTTAACAAGCCTTGGACGATTTCTAATGGGTTTCCCCTTAGAATTCGTCCAACCTGATATAATAAGGTAATCCATAGCCCAATTGCAATTATCTTATAATTATAATTCCAGTCCCTTAAGTTTAATTAATCTCTTTTAGCCACAAACTTAATTCTTATTAATTCTTGACTAATATTAATTAAACAATATGATTTCTCCTTTAATATATTATTCTCATAATATATTAATAAATCATATTTAATCCTTTCTCTCCATAATTCATCCTATCAAGTTGCTTTGGTGAAGGCAGCCCAAAAGGAACATACACCATCGGGTCAAGTACATACCAAAATAGTTATGGACTTAGACACTAATCCAACAAAAAGAGCCTATGGAAATTTTCTGTGATAATGAAGGAGCGGTTGCCTTGATCAAGGAACCGAGGGATCATGGTAGATCTCGACATATCGATAAAAAGTATCATTTTATTAGACATCGAGTAGAAGAAGGATACCTCATGGTTAAGAGGATATCATCAGAAGATAACCCAGCAAATCCGCTTACGAAGGGACTGAGTAGGGTTAAGAACTTGCAGCACGCTAGGAGCATTGGGCTGAAGGATGATATTAGTTTAGATTAGATAGTTTTAGAAACATATAATGGATAAATGTAATTGACATTTGATGATTAAATAAAGGAGTATTGTTTATAAGTAAGGTTACCGTCTTATGTTAATTGTTTAACTGTTGTTTCAAATTTGCATGTTTTGACTTCCTGGATAATTGAGTTATTAAGAATAATTGAATTATTCGAATGATCCACAATCTTTCATATGTTGGAAGTAGGTATGAATGAAGATTGTCATGAATTGGTATGTAGAGTGCCTAAAAGGTATTAGACATAGCAAAGGTTTGCTGCAACATTCATGAGTGCTTATGAACAAGTTTTGAGCATTGGTATAAACCCTCACTTGTTAGAATCATTTTATGGAATATGACAAAAATAATCACAAGACGATAATATCATATGGTCTTAAAACCAAGATATATGGTTTATTGTTTACTAATTGGTTTTACATTGATAATGCGAAACCGCATCAGTAAATTGATGTCATAAAACACATTGTTGTGTATAGTTGATTAATAAATACTAAATGCATATAAGTCGAAGTTTATCTGTTACTTCTATCCTAAGAGGGTAAAAGCGATATTACGGCCGCTCGATGATTTGATTTGACTTATGTGTCGGTCCCGGTCAGGACTGAATTGATGTGTTCAATTAAGTTATATGTCAAATGAATCTGAGATCGAGAAACTAAATGTTGGACAATAAGTTCCATGAAATTGTCTGCACAATATATATACAAAGGACTGTACGATCCCTTATCTAAAGGACAGGTTACTGATAAGATCAGAGTACAACAGCGTCTTCGAGAGCTACGATTGCTAATTGAGTTGTATGTTATATTTGTGGTCACTAGAGTTATCCAAGTGGGAGACTGTTGGATTAGTGTCTAAGCCCGTAACCATATTTGATAAATACTTGACCCGGTTATGCATGATCCTTTTGGGTTGCCTTCACCAAAACAACTTGAATGGAAAAATAAATAGAGAAAGTGGTTATTATGATTTATTAATATGTTATAAGAATAATATATTAAAGGAGAAATCATATTTGTTTAATTGATATAGGTCAATAATTAATTAGGAATTAATTTTGTGATCAAGTGTAATTAATTAAACTAGAGGGGCTAAATTCTAATTATGTGATAGTTGCAAAATAAGGCAATGGTTATTCTTGGAGAAGGGTGGACGAATTCAAGGGATTGGATTGTTGGGTTATGAGCATTCTAACACTCCTAAGTGTACATGCAACCCTAAATACCTTGGATCTATGTTTTCTCTATTATACATGCAAATATGAGCATCCAAGGTATTATCCTAATCTAACATACAAAACAATCAATAAAGCAAGATAGAATACATACCTCTTTGATGTAGAATGTCTTAATGAAGCTTGAGTGCCTAGTGCCCCAAGTGTGACACCTCAAATGGTTCACACAACACCATAAACACTTGTAATAACTTAGAGAGAATTCTACACTTCATGAAATCGGCTAGCCCTCTCTAGAATAATCTAGTGGCCGATTTTGGTCAAGAATAGGATGCTTATATAGTTATACAATTAGGGTAAACTCTAATTGTCATGACTTTCCATTTCATTGGATCCATGGGTTCAAATACACCATGGAGCATCCATGGAGCATCATATGGGTTTTGGCCCAACTAGATAATCCATGGAGCATTAGCCCACTATATAAGTATGGATGATTTACACAATCAACCCATATATTTAATTAGTCTTCTTTTGATCACTTAATTAATCCTAGATTAATTCTTGATCAATACTAATTAAATAATCTTATTATTCTTATTATTAATATACTAGAACTTATAATATATTAATAACCATAAGTGTCTTATTTCTCTCATTATAGTCTATCCAAGTGCATGATGCCATGCAACCCAAATGGACCATGCCGGGTCGGGTCAAGTCTTACCAATTATAGTTATGGACATAGACATTAATCCAACAGTCTCCCACTTGGATAAGTCTAAAACTATTATTGCGTATGACTTCAGGAACCAACTGGCAATCGTAGCTCTCAAAAGCGTTTGTCGAACTCTGACCTTGTAGATGAACTCTGATCTTGTCAATGACTTGTCCATTAGATAAAGGATCATATATTCCTCCATTCTAGATATCATATAGACTGAGACATGGATTATAATCATTCTCTCTGTCCATTTGTTGTTTCCCGATTTCCGATTTATGACGACTGACTAATTGAACAAATCAAATCAGTCCTGGCCCGGCCGAGCACTTCCATTTGTCATCATCAAATCATCGAGGGGCCCACAGATATCGCTTTTATCCCGAAGGTAAAAGGAATGGATAAACTTCGACTCATATGGCTTGTTCTACTACTTGTTGAATCATACACAAAGACACGTTTTATAACATCGAGTTACCAATGCGTTTCGTGTAATCAATGTACTATCAACTCATAGTAACAACTCATATCTCTAGGTTTGAAGAATATAAGATATTATCATCTCATGATCACTCGTGATAAAACCCATGAAGTGATTCTAATGAGCGCGGGTTGAATCCAATACTCAGAACTTATGAGCACTCATGAGTGTTGTAGCCCTTTGTCCAACATCTTAGACCTCTACAAGCCAACCCATGACAGTCTTAATTCATATCTACTTCCAACATATGACCGACTGTGGATGGTTTGAATAACTTAGTCATTCCGGAAGAATAACCTAGTTTATTCGGGAAGTCAAAACATGCAAAGTCAAACACAATAATAATTGAATCCAATATGGTCTCAGAGCTTATGAATATAAATAAAACACTTTTTATTTATCACCATATGATTACACATTATTCATTGTATACTGTTTCAGCTATCAACTTTTATTCTTGAATTTAAAACAATAGTTATCCCATGCTCCAAGCATGTACACTATGTTTTCTAAACACTAGTCATGCCATACACCAAGTATGCATAATATGTTTGTCTATGATCTTTATTTTGTGAACTAGATCAATTGAACATAACTTCAATGATTCTCTTTTCACACTCCCAAATCCTTACTGCAAATGCAAGAATTCCAAATTCATGTCATTTACTGAAATCTGTTAGATTCTAAACTTATATGCATTGATCCTCTTGTAACGATTATGCACAAATTCACAAAGACTTGGAAACAATCATTACAGAGTATTCCAAAGGAGATCAACTCCTTGGAAACATCCTTCTTGCATTAAATTTCCTTAATCTTACACAGATTGAAAATTCTAACTTTGAAACATTTCCAGATTCCATTTTGACTATCACTTCTGAACAAGAGTTGCCTCCTTACAGATTATGTCAATATGGTCCTTCCAGAATTATCACTATACTTCCAATTGTCCTTGAGAAACCAGTCTTTGGTAAACCTTAGATTGTCCTTGACAATTGTTTAATCCTTTTAGTCATATCCAGTTCTAAACCTTTTCCCTTCTTAATGCCCTAGACATTTGGAAAATTTTAGAAAGGATGAATATAGCACATGTAATCGGTCCTATATCCGAAGCATATGGGACACGATTCATGATGTCTCACATAAAGACTAAACCAGTCTTTTGCTATAACATTTCCATTTCTATTTGCCAAGTTCTCATAATTCAGATTATGAAAAGGGATGCCGTAATCATAATCGAATTTAAGAACGCAAATAATGGACCCATATACAGAATTTCCTTATGTTGAGCCATTCCAACATGAAATTCATATATATCCTTGACTAAATGATTAAAACCTCACGATCTAAGCTTATAGATTTGAGATGAAGTATAATTTCCTCTCCCTTAATTATAGCAAAACAACTTTTCCCAATTGAAACATTTTGTTTTCTATAATTAACATTGCTAGCTTGCAATACTTATTGTAATTATCATGCTCCCACTAACATGATGATTATTAGCATAACACTTATGCTCCCACTAGCTTTGACATGTACTCAGAAATCAGCTGGACTTCTAGAAATCAATACTTTATTGACTTTCTTACCAAAGTTCAGATTTCTGATACTAGATTGTTTTGATAAGACTTTATCAAAAAACATACACCTTCCCTTAGATAGCACACTTGTGTGTCTAAACAATTATGAAGAGGGATGCCGTAATCATAATGGTTAGACCTTTTTGCTACTTCTCACAAGTCTAGGTTAGTGTGCCGGTAAACCACACATGCTCCACTAACGACTTTGAGAATGCAAAATATCACATTTGCTATCTAGCTAAATTCTACTTAGTGAAAGTGTTTCCTCACCATCATTTTCATGAATCGGAGAGAAACTTTATGACACTTAGATTTAATGGTGTATGTGTTCTTATCCATGTGAATTGTCAAAACCATAGTCACAAGACAAGGATAATGACAAATCCAAACTCATATGGACTGAACTCAATCTTAATTTCTTGCCACCTGGTAGCTCAAGGGCCTACCATTGCTTCCAAGTTGTTGTGCAACACATTGAGAACTCTAAGAACTCATATGCAAAGCCAACTTTAACTGGAATGGGCACAGAATATATCAACACGATAGGTTATAAACCTTAAGTCGTGTGCTAGTGAAGAACTTTAGGTTTCATTCTTGATTAGTTCTTGAGAATTTCAAGACCTTTAAGACTCCCACTGTCCTCTTGACCTATAAGACTCCCTTGTCAAACATCCAAGAGATAGTGTGTATTCTAATCAAGACAAACACTTCACACAATTGGCCGAAGTTGGTCTTTGTTTTATCCAAAACATCACAACTTACCAATTTCAAATGTACAAGAGTAGAAAACTTTTACTCTTACATTTGTCAAGTGTTTTAAACCTTCTTTAAGACATGTCACTCAAATTACAATCTTGGAGTATGACTCTAAGACTTGTATTGAAACGAAGTATGACTCATCTTCTTGATTTAACCATTTCAACAATTCAAGATCCCTTCTTCTTAGTCATAAGAATGCACTAAGACTTCCTTAGAGAACTAATTTTGATATGGTTTCTTAATCATTAAGATGATCACAAAACTGATACTAAAGTACTCTCCCATCTTTTCAGATTTGAGAAAGTTTTATCCTTCTGCCTAACTTGATTCTTCTTATCCGCTCTGCCATGCATTGGAACCTTTTCCAATGTCTCAGAGTTACACTTAAGCTTGTAAGTATAATCATATTTACTGAGCTTTAGTAAACTATGACGAATAGCCTTACATATTTTGTGGTGGACTTAATCAGTGCACATGACTATTTACTCGATCCCTTAGTCCATTACTTGACTCACACATCCATGTGAACAAGTAATTAGTCTTAATTTTTCCAATACTTGAAAGTTCTCATTCATCATGCTATACAACTTGCATGATTCCAAGTCCCGGTCCAATTGAGACTTGGGTGATGAGAATGTTTCCTTTATTTGATAAATTTAGACATTACCACAAATGAAAGAATCAGTTTCATACTTCCACTCTTGCTATTAATGGAATCATATAAGCAACAATTTTTCCTCAAATGCCATTGTAAGGATATTTTAAAATAAATAAAATCAAAAATTTTCTTTTATTTTAAAACTATGCGGAAAACTTATCCTTACAATCCATATGAAAACTTGTTGCTATCTATTCCTAAGCAATACCTCATAACTCCTAAGAAGTAGCTCAAGAATCCGATCTTCAAACTACGCGATAGAAATCCATCTATGCGATCAGATTCAGCATATTCTTTCGTTAAGTTCCTTTACTTTTCTTTGATTCTTAAAACATCACCATGTGACCCAGTCACATCATGTATAAGGAATCTCAGAATAGAAACTTAACAAAGTTAGAGTAGTGGATTTTACCTGAAGTAGAGTCAACCTTATTGACTTTAACATCCTTAGGTAAATTTGGTAGCTTCGCAAATAATAACCCTTTCTTTGGCAATATAAACATATGGACCCTTTGATAATGGTACACGGGACTATCACAAACTTAGCTTTTCTCTTTACCATTTGTTCAACCGAGTTGACTATGGCCGATCCCTTTCCATTGGGAAGAGAATGCTTTTTCTGTATTTCCAGTGTCACCATTGTCAATGTCCATAAAGTTTCAGGAAGTTGATCTTAACAATAGATAAGATCATTAAGGGTCTTGTCATAGTCTATTTCATAGGTGTTCCAAAAGAACTCACTATGTGACTTAGAAGGTGATTGAACCACCAACTTTCTCAAGACTTTGACACCCAACTCTCCCGGCTTGTCAATATGTGACTACATCTCCAAGATGTGATCACACCAAGACCTTTACTTGCCAATAGGGCTCGAGTGACTTTAAACTTTTTTTAAGAACTTGTGGGGTAGGGAGAATAATTGGAGGAGGTGAAAGAAGTATGATTTCCATGGGATATCATCTTCATTTAGGAAAGCTTGTTTCAAGAGATTTGGGAAGATCATAAATGTCTAAACCAGACATGTTTTGGGAGATATTCAAGATAGTTGATCTTAAAGTCCTTAATATGACACCCAATATGAAATATTAAGGCTAGGACCCAACAAACTATTTTATAACTTAGAAGAGGTATGCCGTAATCCAAGCTATAAAACAATTTGAAGGTAGGTGAATGACGATTCACCAATTTCCACCAAGATAAACGAAATGTATTATTAGGTTTTAATTGGTTTTTGAAACTCCTAGATCTTTTGAGATTCATTGAACTGTTCAATGGCATGTTTTAATCTCGAGTGTGCCCTTCAGGTTTTGTGACTGGGATGCCGAGGATCACAAAACAAGGTGTGAAGTAACCATGCAAATTACTTGGTACCCTTAAGTGTTTACCCCTCAATCGATGTGCCGGTTAACCACACACGCTCCATCGATACTATGATAAACATTAAGTCACCCTTTGCCTACCTTGTTAAATACGAGTTAGTGTGCCGGTTAACCACACACGCTCCACTAACCGACTTAAACAAAGTGCAAAGTGTAATTTCATGGATTAGCACCTTATTCACATTTTCCTAAGTAACTAAGATTGGGAATTATTAAGAGTTTAGTTACTTAGTATTTATCATTAATACTTTTAATGAAGGGAGAATTATAGTCATGTCAAACCCGTTCGGCTAACGACCCTCCACCGGTCAAGCAAGCGGTGGGTAAGAGTGGACACCCATTAAGTTGCCATTTTATAGGCAACAACCTTATACCCACCTTATAGACCGGCTTCGTGAATGAGGCGTACTAGCGGTAAGACCGACTTTACTCTTATACATATATATATTATTAACTTTTAATATTATAAAGTATAAGGGTTGAATTTTAACTTTTAAAATTCTAAGGGCTAACTTGGAATTAAAGTATTCATAAGAGAAAATTTTACAAATTCCAAAACTTGAGGGCAAGTTTTGAAACTATTCAAAACTAATTAATTCCATAACTTATGTGTTTAAAGTAGTTTTAATCCAAAAACTCTTCAAGTTCCATAACTTATGGAAGACTTTAAACTAATAAAAGAATTAACTTTTCTTTATTTTTATAACTTATGGAATTAATTAAGGTTACACTTTTTTTTTTATTTTTTTTATTTAATGAAGAGACTCTTGGTCCTCCATAACTTGAGAACAAATTATGGAGTCATAACTCCAATTAATTAAAACTAGACTCTTCATTTTTGTAACCTTTGCCAATTTTATGAGTTTTATGAGACTTAAATGTGACTTTTCATATAACTTGAGGACAAGTTACAAAAACACATTTTAGAATCAACTCTTAGATTAAAATGGATTGAAAACAACTACTTCATTCAACTTTTCTATTAATCTAAGAAACTCATAAGAACAAAATAATTCAAATCAAACTTTTTCATGTAATTAGTCTAACCTTTAAACTAATACAAAACATGAATCTATTGACAATTATCTTTGAAAATGGATTAGCATGAACATTACCACATTAAAAACAAGTTTATAAGTTCAAAAACAACTTAGGGTAATGTTCCTAGTCCATTTCTAGCCAAAAACCTCGAAGATATGCTGTCTGGGGTCCAACTCGTCGAGTGCATGAACAAAACTCGGCGAGTTGGATGCATTTTGCCTTGGACTCGTCGAGTCCCTTCATGGACTCGGCGAGTCTGCTGGGTAGACAGCAACAAAACTCGATTTTTCAGCTTCTATTGCAAGTATAACAAGAAAACAAGCCTAGGCTCTGATACCACTGTTGGGTTATGAGCATTCTAACACTCCTAAGTGTACATGCAACCCTAAATACCTTGGATCTATGTTTTCTCTATTATACATGCAAATATGAGCATCCAAGGTATTATCCTAATCTAGCATACAAAACAGTCAATAAAGCAAGATAGAATACATACCTCTTTGATGTAGAATGTCTTCATGAAGCTTGAGTGCCTAGTGCCCCAAGTGTGACACCTCAAATGGTTCACACAACACCATAAACACTTGGAATAACTTAGAGAGAATTCTACACTTCATGAAATCGGCTAGCCCTCTCTAGAATAATCTAGTGGCCGATTTTGGTCAAGAATAGGATGCTTATATAGTTATACAATTAGGGTAAACTCTAATTGTCATGACTTTCCATTTCCTTGGATCCATGGGTTCAAATACACCATGGAGCATCCATGGAGCATCATATGGGTTTTGGCCCAACTAGATAATCCATGGAGCATTAGCCCACTATATAAGTATGGATGATTTACACAATCAACCCATATATTCAATACTAATTAAATAATCTTATTATTCTTATTATTAATATACTAGAACTTATAATATATTAATAACCATAAGTGTCTTATTTCTCTCATTATAGTCTATCCAAGTGCATGATGCCATGCAACCCAAATGGACCATGCCGGGTCGGGTCAAGTCTTACCAATTATAGTTATGGACTTAGACATTAATCCAACATGGATATCCTTGAAATCGTCCATATGGTCCAAGAGATAAGGGGTTTTAAGGCTTATCTTAGGGTTGCTTGGTGGGCAAGTAACTAGATAAGGATAAGGACTGAAACCCTAATCCTAACCCTATATAAAGACCCCTAGGCCTTAAGAAATCATCCCACTTGCTTTTAAGAGATCCCTAGGCCGATTTCTACCTCTCATCTTTTCTCTATAGCCTCTCCAATTGCTTGTGGTGTTTGTGAGCCATTAGAGGCACTACACTTGTGGTGCTTTCTTTCAAGACTTTGGGTTTGAAGATTTAAGTTGTTATTACAATATAACAACAAGAGGTATGTGATCTATCCTTATATATGAATTTCGAAAATAGCAACATACTTTAGGGTTTTATTCATGTGCTCATAAAGTTGTATATCTAATAGTGAAAACATAGATCCAAATCTAGGGTTGCATGCTCACATATGATTGTTTGTATAAAATCCATGAAAATTTTGCTCAACTGTGATGGTATCTAATCAATAATCAAAGGACACACACATTTTTCAGTTTCCTTCATTCTTTCTTTATTATTTTTTTTTTTTGAAAAAGTGTGATATTAATCTAATAAAACTATTCTCAGATGCTATGAGCATACCGGTGATCGCAAGTATTGGTGCAGGAATTGCTCAACATTTCTCACATGTTTTTCAAAAGAAAAATGCCTCAATGCCTGATGCAGGCATTTTTCATAAGAAAGAGGTATTGCAATTTAATTAGTGTTTTACAGAAAATATATAGAACATTGATGGATTAGGATTTACACCTTGGCATTTTTAAGACATTTTTATACCGGGTTTTGACTTTTGATTATATAGGTAGTAAACCATATTTGTAGAATCTTTTAGTTTTTTAGTTGATTCAGTAATTTTTTTTGTGGTTAGTTTAGGTTCAACTTAACTTGATGGCACCTTCAAAAGATAACTATTATGGAATCCAACAAGCTAGTCAGGGACTGATATAGATCATCTCATAATTATGATTTAATTTTCAAAAGTTTAGTAAGTAAAATGTAAGTTTTGTTATTTGTATTGTATTTCTTTTTTATGTTAGCATGAAAGTATGCTTTATAGCACTGTACATTGCATCGGTTTGAAAAAAATAAAACAATATATATCCAAACAGTATGACAGTAAAATGTTGTTCGGTTCATAGAAAAAGTGTTCTACATCCTAAACATATCAAACTAACACAAGTATATTCTCATTTATGCATTATTTTATGATAAATTGGTTGGTTTACCATGTGTGTTATGTTATTTCTGAGATTTTTTTAGTTTGTGTTATTTAAACACCAACCATATGTATCATTTGCTCTTTAAATAGTCAAAGACAATTTACATTTCTTTTTTTATGTTAGCATGATAGTTGGCAGAAATGGTCCCTGTTGTAGAATAGACAACATAAAAAAAATATGCATTTGTTAATTACATATCAGGTCCTAATGTAAGAAACAATTACGTAATTGGTCCTATCGCAGTTAAATGTTAAAAAAAGTCCCTATGAGATTAAATTCTTAAATAAAATGTCCATGTGATAGTTTACTATTACAAAAACTAATTATGTAACAGTTTACTATAACATGGATAATTTCTGTATCAATTTACTGCCATATGGACCATTGTTGTAACAATTTACAACAATGATTTAGAATTGAAGTTTCAAGATATCATGAATTCTCCTTCTATTGATGCGGATTGTAGGAAGATTAATAATTTGGCTGGAAAAAATTGATTGGATTGAACATTCTTTTTGACGATTACAAAAGTTTGATTAGGTGCAAAGGAGACAAAACATGATGAAAGATGAGGTAAATGATGAATGGCTACTCTTTTAAGTTGTTTATTGAGTTGGTTATCATGGGAGAATCGATATGGGGGTAAAAACATTGTCAATATATTATATTTAGTTATAATCTTTTTAGTTGGGGGTACAATAACATAAAATATGTTTGCAAATAATATTTTTGTATATATATAAAACAATTTTTTGGGATTATTGTAATACCGCTAACGCTCCATCTAGCTCTGCTACTGCCCATAAGAGAGCAAAAGAATGGAAGGAGCACTAACATTACACAAAAACTGCATAATTAAAGATAGACTCTAAAAACAGATAAGAATTGGATCAATCTCAATTCTCAAAGATCATTGGGGGTTTATCAATCTGCTGGCTGAATTTCTAGAATCATGGTTCCATTAATTTCTTCATGGGCTACCTGTTCAGGCAGAACAGCGGGATGTGTTGTACTATGCCTCCTTAAAGCTTCAAGCTCAAGTTCAACGGTCCTCAAGCTCAAGGATCCAAGTACCCAAGTGTGTCCTGAACAACAGTGTTGATGTTTATTTATTTATTTATTTTTTTATAGAAAACAACTTGGAAATACCAAAATCAGACAATTTTGCACTGAAGTCATTATCTAATAATATATTTACGGACTTTACATCTCTGTTGATGATGGGGGTGGTGGCATGAGATTGAAGGTATGCAAGTGCAGATGCAGCTTCTACAACAACCCTCAATCGATTCTCCCATGATAACCAACTCGTTCCACCCTCTTCATTATGAATGTGATGGAAAAGTGTGTTATTGGGAATGAACTCATACACCAATACCGGTACCTCCACTTCTAAACAACATCCCAACAGTTTTACGACATTTCCATGGACGATTTTCATTATTACCAATACCTCATTGATAAATTGTTCATTTTTAGTCTTACCCACTGAAACAGACTTCTTTATTGCAACAACGCGTTTATCCGACAATACTCCTTTATAAACAACCTCAAAACCTCCTCGACCAACAGTTTGCTCATTTGAATAGGTATTGATTGCTTTTGGAAGCTGTTTGGTGATATATACAGTCACGGTGTAAGCAACCTTTTGTGAATTCAGTTTTTGTTTGAGCAACACACCATCGTTTTTCTCAAAAAACTTCTCTCGTTGCTTCATAAGTTTCCTCTTCTTGATGCTAAAGAATATCCCAGTGATCCCAGCTAATGACAAAATAATCCCAACCAAATCTACATGAAAAAATATAAGGAAAATGATCAGTTAACCAGATGAATACTAAACATGGGAATGCTTGTAATAATGCCACATTTCCAACAATTACGTATACCACGGAATTATTACAACTTATCTTGCAAATATTGGTTGTTAATCCATGAAATATATGTTTTTTCTTGTAAATGATACTTGGTAAAAGTAAAAAAGAAAAAACAATTTATTTTACGAAAAAAAAAATCTTGAAACAAGTATTTTTTGGATTGAAAACAAAAGTATGTATAATAAATTTGTGGTTAAGATGTTTGACTTTTTGTGGAGAAACACATATTACCTATTACACATTTAAATGTAAATGAATATCTTCAATTTTTACACATAAAAATAGTAAAAAATGGATTCAAGCCCATATTTTTACATGGAAAAAGTAGTCTTGGATAGAGTATAACATAGAACCTATATAAAGCTTAGTCTTTGATAGAGTAGAACATATAACCTATATAAGCTTATCTCAAATCAAATATTTAGAAAAAATTAGTTTCTATACACATTATCAACCAATGGATTTGTCCGATTAAACCCAAATCTTTTATATACATTAGCAAGCCAATGAATTCTTACTTTTTTTATTTGAATATAAAACATTATATAGTGATCTTTGGTGATCTGCATATAGACTAATTAAATTTGACAACGTTACCAAACAATTTTTCTGAACCTAATTTTCTATACATTTGAAAGAAAATGTAAGGCCAATTTCGCAAAATTTTTATATATTTTGGGAAACATGTACACTGAAGAAGCAAAATTCATGAAAAAAATGTTAATTGTATGAAGAAAAAATCATAAAATATGTTACTTTGGGCCACTTTAAAAAAGTAATTTCGAAAAAATAATATATTTTGACAAAATAAATTATCAACTTTGATGCATTGGTCAAAAGGATTTGTGACCGTACACATTTTGACTTGCAATGCTTAATTTATTGTGCCTAATTATATGATGTTAGATTTAAGTATTTAACAAATCATTAATAATAATACTTGTGTGAAGTATACCAACAGAGAATACCACCACTGGAAATTTTGATTGATTAGCAACCGGTCGACAGCCGTATTTTTTATTGACTTCGTCTTCATATTCTTGCAAACATGTACAACTGTAATTCCCGGGACTATTAATGCATCTTCCATAACAAGGGTAGATGCTATTATCCTCGCACTTGTTGATATCTAGCAAACAGAGTTATTCAAGTATTAAAACAAATAGGTACGAAATGTGGCATACACATGGTTTTAAAATGAATGCACATGCTAGTCATATTGTCACGTTAATGTATTTGTTGTATGTGTGTTCATGAACGGCTCAATCATTTTAGGAGCTCTAAGTCACCCAAAAATTTGGGATCTTTTGGCTTTTACTAGACTTGAAAATAAAAAACAAATGAGATGAATATATCGCAGAAAATAGAATCAGTAGAAGAATGCAATGTCGTTTCAGTTTTATAAATACAGCGACAGTTAATTTATTCTTCCGCTTCATTTATTCTATGGTTACCGGATTGAATTTTTTAATGGACTAAATTTTTAGATTTTGAAAAAACATGGGGCCCCTTAAAATTGAGGGACCTAAACCCTAGCTTAAAAAACATCTACATAGAGTCGGCTCTGTGTGTGTTTTGTATCTAATTTCAAAATTAATTGACTAAGACAAAAAGGGTTTACTCATTTATATTTACATATCTCATTTAGACCACTAGAGTAAAAATAATAATGCTAAGTGATTTATCTATATCTTTCACCTTAATTTTCACTAATTTTTTAGATCTAAAAATATATCCCAACTATATTCTTTTTCTTCAGATTTTTATATATTCACTAATACTTTTCAATTTAAACGACTTTTATAGTTTGTCTAAAATCATTTGGTTTTAATAACCCTAAATTTTTTGTTAATAAATAAATATAACAAAACAAATAATTTAAATTAATTTTGATATTAATATAACAAGTATTTTATTAAATAAATAATTTCATTCATAAGCCATCACAAAAAATATTAAAACGCATTTGTAAAAAGTTATACATATATTTAAAGAAATATGACACATACGTTTAGAAAAATTTAACAAAGAAATATTAAAAAATGTTTAAATTTAAAATATATTTGAAACAATTTTTCATATTAAAAATATAATAATAAAATTAAACAAATACTAAATTAATAACTCAAATTTTAAACATGTTAAATAAACTAGATATAAATAAACTTAAACTTGAACAAACAAATATGACAAGTAAAAGTTAAGCTTAATTTATAGATTTATAAATTATGTTCTTTCAAATATAAAGTTTAGTTGTGTTAATATTATATTCGATGTAAAAAATAAAGTGGAATCGAAGAACAATTATATATATATATATATATATATATATATATATATATATATATATATATATATATATATATATATATATATATATATATATATATATATTTCATATTTTTCTTTAACATAAAATATTGAAATTTTTTATAAATAAAGTGGAAATGAGATTGCTTTTTAATTGAAAAATAATTGTAAATTATTAGTACGGTACAAGCACTGATGTTTTGAAAATAAGACTAGACTAATAGAGTTAATAGAGTTCAACTGTTTTCAATCGATATGGGTCTATCCTTCAACTTAAAACCCAATGGTTTATAATTAAGTTAAAATAAGCCATTTCACTCGAAAACATATTCAAATCAGCCAAGTGGAATGTTGTAAACCAAACTTAATAAAACAAAATATCCAAAAACAAATAAAACCTTATTTTGAATTGGATCTTTAATGCAAAAGACAGCCTAAGTTTATAATTAATGGACCAAAGCCTAAATATAACCTAAGAAGGTCTCCCCATCTTGCTTTTAATAAGCATAACTTTATTGGGTATAATCTTGATGTGGAAATTTGAATAAATAAGTATTTATGGTCTTTACATTTTATGCTTTAATTTATTATCTAGAAATGGTACGCTACTTTGACCAAATTGTTTAGAGTTGAAAGAATGGGTGATTAGTTGTACTAGTCTTAGGTAGAGTAGTTAGTATGGCTATTTTCATGCATCACGTAGGTGTTTTAAAAGCCTATATATAGCCCTTCATAATTCTTAAATATGAAAAAAGGAGAGTTTCTTTTGTCATTACTTTTCTATACAATCCATACTTAATTCATTTGTGCAAAAACTTTTTTTCTCCTATACTTAATTCATTTGTGCAAAAACTTTTTTTCTCCTTAATGTCATCACATCGAGTAATAAACAAACACAAGTGTTATTCTTAGTGTAAGTTTTGAGGGTCCATAATCTACAAACTCTACTCTCAACACTTTTGATGTGGGATGGGCCATAAATTAAATTATACTCTACTTCTCTCCTTAGGTGTTTTATTAATAAGTATTTTATATCTATCATCTTTGTAGAAAAATAAGTTTTAAAAGCTAACTTTGGACTAATACAATGAGAGCATCTATCTACTCAGGGTTTTGGGACCAGTTTGTGTCAAATATAATTTTTATCGGAAATGATTTCGTTCTAAATACGAAACTTACCTTGGCAGCCATTATGAAGATAAGGATTGCCCTGGTAACCTTTATTGCAGCTGCGGCGATATCCACCAAGATCTTCATCGTCCATGCAGAACCTATTTGCCTTGCATTCTGTAGCCTGTGAGCAATTCCGCTTGCCTCCTCCAATTACCCAATCCACCAGGATGTGGACATGTGAATCTAAAGAAAGCTTTGAATCACTATACAAATCACGTGCACCACCAAAGCGAAAGTGGTTTTCCTCAGCAAGAAATGCAAAACCACAAGGATTGAACGACCATACATTCATACGGTTAAAGGAGCCAATATTTACATTGAAACCCTTGAGAGACCCTTTTGTATTGATGTCTGTCAACACGTCAACCCAATTCCAGAGCAGTTACCATTAATGTTAGGCACATTACTTACGTTAGTACATATGCCCATACAGCCACTAGCGTAGTTGGGTCCATGCGGTCCTCTGATCCAAGCATAGTTATTGCATCCAACGATAGTAAACTTGTTTTTAGACGAAAAAGAGAAAGGGCCCACCTCATTGAATGCCATACCTGAATTACCACTAGTATCGTTCACAGATTTGTTGTAGCAAGAGCCAGCAACAGAATTGAAAATGCTGATCTTGAAAATGCTGAATTACCCAGAAGTTGACAAGATAGTGTTAGCTAGATGGGAGAAAATAACAATCCCGTTACATTGTTTGGGGTTTGCATTAACTCCAAGATTTTATGATAGACAATATCTTCAAAAGTTAGCACCGGAGGTATTCCAAGGAAAACTCCAAATCTAGATAAAGAGATTGTGATTGGTGTCATGAAAGCATTCCATAGAATGTACGAAAATGAAGAGGAGGAACGAGAACAATTCGCAACATTCCATATGAAAAAAGGAATCTGTTCCATGGTGGCAACACAAACGGATGCCGTGACAATGGATGCAATAGATTGGCGGTCAACATATGGAGCCGAAACCCCGGAATTAGCCGTGATAGCAAAGAAGGTACTTTCCCAACCGATTAGTAGCTCTTTGGCGGAAAGAAATTGGAGTACCTATTCTTACATTCACAATGTGAAAAGAAATAGGTTAAATTGCAAAAGAGCCGACAAATTGGTTTTCATTCACTCCAATATTCGACTCTTATCTGGTTTCTCGGATTTATATAGAGCGGGCCCATACAAAAAGTGGGACATGAATCCCGAAAACACTTACATTGAAGGCTCAAGTTTACGATTAGAAAAATGCTTTGGGAGAATTTAGATGAAGACATGGAGAATGGGCAAGGAAAAAGACAACGCGTAGATTGAAGAAAACTTTTCTGTTAAATTGTTTTTTTGGGAATTCTAGTTTTTGGTTTTTAGTGTTGGAAACTTGGAATCTGTTTTGATGTGGTGCTGGAAAATTGTTTTGATATATTGAAGTTTTAATTTATTACTTAACTGGTTTTTAAAGTAATTTTGTTGAGAAATATTAGAATTCTGCTTTTTGTTTTCCTGTTAATGTTTTTTGAAGTAAAATATGGCTGGAACTTTTGTATTAACCATGGGTACATCGTACCGAAATACACGATACACCGTATCAGGATGTACCGAAATGAACCCACCCCCGCCGTATCCGATACGTCCTTACGCTCGTTCTCGATCCTCGTTCCCGTACCGCAAACTATGTGACTATGGTGCAGATGCAGCTTCTGCAGCAACCCTCAATCGATTCTCTCATGATAACCAACTCGTTCCACCTTCTTTATTATGAATGTGATGGAAAAGTGTGTTATTGGGAATGAACTCATACACTAATACCGGTACCTCCTCTTCCAAACAACAGCCCAATAGTTTAACGACATTTCCTTGGATGATTTTCGTTATTACCAATACCTCATTGATGAATTGTTCCTTTTCGATCTTACCCACTGAAAGAGACTTCTTTATTGCAACAACGTGTTTATCCGACAATACTCCTTTACAAACAATCCCAAAACCTCCTCGCCCCACAATTCGCTCATTTTAATAGTTATTGGTTGCTTTTCGAAGCTGTTCGGTGCTATATATAGTCACAGTGTAAGCAACCTCTTGTTAATTCAGTTTTTGTTTGAGCAACACACCACCATTTTGCTCAAAAAAACTTATCTCGTAGCTTCATAAGTTTGCTCTTCTTGATGCTAAAGAATATCCCAATGATCCAAGCTAATGTCAACATAACCCCAATCAAAGCTACATGGAAAAATATAACGAAAATGATCGGTTAACCGGATGAATACTAAACATGGGAACGTCATTTGCAATAAAGCCACCTTTCCAGCAATCACGTATACCACAAAATTCTTACAGCTTATCTTGCCCATTCTCCATGTCTTCTTGAAAATGATACTTCATAAAAAAAGAAAAAAAAAAGTAATTCGTTTTGCAAAATAATAAAAAGAAATAAGTATTTTTTGGATTGAAAACAAAAGTAGGTACAATAAATTTTTAGTTAAGCTGTTTGCCTTTTTGAAGAGAAACACACATTACCTTTTAACACATCTAAATGTAAATGAATATTAGAAATTTTTACACATAAAAATAGTCACGGATGGGTTCAAACGCAGAGTTTTACTCGGAAAAAGTAGTCTAGTCTTGGATATAGTAGAACATAGAACCTATATAAACTTATCTTCATTTACAATCAAACTTAAATAAAATATTTATAAAAAATTAGTTTCTATACACATTAGCAACCAACGAATTTGTCCAATTAAACCCAATTCTTTTATATACATTAGCAAGTCAACGAATTCTTACTTTCTTATTTAAAAAAAACGTTATATAGTGATATTTTGTGATCTGTTTATAGTCTAATTAAATCGGACATCTTGACCAACCAATTTCTGAACCTAATTTTCTATACATTTGAAAGAAAATATAAGGCAAATTTCGCAAAATTTTTACTTCCTCCGTCCCAAATTGATAGTCCACTTTTGACTTTTTAAGTCTTTTTTCTTTAACTTTGACCTTAAATATTTTTATTTGTTTTATATATTACTTGATAAAACTTATAACAATGAAAAAACATTTGAAATACAATTCATTCATATATTTTGCATCAAGTATTATCATAAAACATGTTAGTTTCTGCAAAATTCATGAAAAAATGTTAACTGTATGAAGAAAAAAAATCATAAAATATGTTAGTTTCTACCACTTGAAAAAAGTAATTTTGAAAAAATAATATATTTTGACAAAATAAATTATCAACTTTGTTGCATTGCTTAAAAGGATTGGTGACCTAGGTCATTGAATCCATTTCAATCTAACATACAAACATGAAATCCCCAATTTGAATTTTTAGGGTTTATGAGGATTTTCACCCAAATCCTCAAATCCATCAATAAGATGATTGGATTGAGGTTGGGATCATGAAAACAACTCAAGGGAGGTTAGAAAACAAAACTCTAATCAATAAATTACACTAATTTAGAAATTGGGGTTTTCCTAAACCTTTAATTCAAAGTATAGGCGTAGAAGAGAAGACATTATACCTAGCAAGCTTTTGATTCTTCTTTCCTTTGCATGAATGCTTAAATCACCTCTTGAATCAAAACATAGAGGTTGAAGAAGATGGAAAAGCTATTGGAGCTCCTTCTTAGCTTGAAAAACAATTAGAACGAGGGGAAGGTGAATACACCTTATTTTCAAAAAGTTTACCATTTAGTCCCTCAACTTTGCTTATTTTTTCAATTTCAACCCTAAACTCATATTTTGTGATTTTAACTTAAGTTTTGACATAATAAGTCCTCCTTCATCCATTATATAACTTTTCTAGTCCATCCCATTAATTGAATCAACCCTTTGGTCAAACTCACTTTGCCAACTAGACACGTTTGGTCCTTTAACTTTCAAAATGTTATTATTTTCCACTTTTAACTTTTAAAAATCATATCAATTAATGTTATGATTAACCTATAATGATTTAATTATATAAATAATCATTTATTTACTTTATTAATATAAGAACTTAATCTTAAATTTTATGATGGTTCAACCAACCATTAACACTATCTTTTACACTAAAACCTATAATTATAGTGTAAAAGATAGCTTTAACACTAAACCTTTCAAACCCATTAAACTATAATTAATACTAATAATAGTATTCTAAGTATATTCCTATCTATCTAGTTTTTATAATTTTACAAAAACAGCCCATATATTTATTAGGATTTTACAAACTCGATCATTTATATTTTTTATACTACTAGGATTATACTATATATGGTTAATTCATTATATGTTGTATATAATCTTATATTGCATTTTAAATTATTAAATATAATAACATAGATAAAAAAAATATTAAATATAAACTATAATTATATAATTAAAAAAAAACTAAATGTATGTAAGTTCAAACTTCATTGACTAATATGTATTATCCAAAATTTAACACTAAATATAATATTGATAAATTGTATAACATTATATTTGGTGTTACACCATTCACCAACACTAGATATAGTGTTAAGTTTAGTGTAATGTTAAAGCATTATAGTGTCAAATGTGATTAAGTATATGTTTTAATGTTGGGTTGGAGATGCTCTTAGTGGTGTGGATTATTGTGTATTAGGTCTCCTTAATTCCATCAAAATTGGAATGACATCTTTTTGGGTGAAATCTAGTTTTTTTTGGGTGTCGATACATGATTCGCTTAAAGATCCGTGAAATGCCTCTTACCATTTTTGCTAGCATGAGGTCTTCTTTGGATTGAAATGAAAGGTCATTACATGAAGGTTCACATTGACTACCGTAAAAAAATACTAATAAATTTGAATCTGTAATTTTTCTTAATAAATAAAGAAATTTTTGCCACATGTCTTCTTCTCCTTCATTTGGACACATGATATTTTCTAGAATTTTTGAATTTTTTATTTTCCATTTGTCATTTTATTGTATTTTTTATTTTATTAAATTAAAATTCCACATTTAATATGTAAGTTAATAAGGTAATATATATATATATATATATATATATATATATATATATATATATATATATATATATAAAAGATATTTATTAGAAAGAGTTTATATATATAATGTATTCAAGACATTAAAGCCTCATTAATTTTAATAATTCAAAAATTCTCATTTTTCTTATAAATTAAACTTTTAAAATTGTTAAAATTTCAAATATTTTTTTTAAAATAACTTCATATAATACATGGATCTCACACCTATTATTAGATGAAATGAGAGATAATGGGGAAATGGAACCTCATAAGGATAGTAGCAGGCCTATGAGCTTTCTTTTCTTAGTTTCTTATGTTTTGAATTTCTGTAATAAAAAACAGGGTTCGAGATATAACACTCATAGCCATAAAGCCATTTTATTTCACCAATACTGTTTTCAATTCCATTATAATGCTCTTTCATCAAAAACAGAAACATACTTTGACTTGTATACAAAATGAGATCTTTTTTTGCTTAGAAAATGTTGACTAGTATGTACATTCCCAAATAAGAGTCACAGTTCCAAAATGATCTTCAATGGAGACAACGTTTGTGTCAAGTGGTCATCCCTTTATCATACATATATAATATCTTTCATATTATATAGCACTTAAGGAGGTCAACTATGAAGTCAAACATAGGACCAATCAATAGTCAACTCCTTCTCTAATACTCAGAAGTGTCACAATTATACATACTAACTAGAAAAGATCCCCCGCGTTGCGGGAGCCAGAAGGTAGCCTGTGATGACTCACGGGTAACTTTTTCTGTTGGTTTACATATATACACATAAACAAAAAGATTAGTCGAGACGCAGCCTACTTGCTCCACTCAATGCTTGTCGTATTTTGTGGTGCTAAATATCTCTACGAAGTAGATGGAAGTAAACTACATCAAAAAACAAAGCAAGAAAAATAGGTTAAATGCATGAAATAACACTGTACTTTTGTTGTTAAGTTTACGACAACATCTTACTTTCTCCATTCCTTCAGCAAATACGTGCAGAAAGAAAAGAATAAACTTAAAAAATTAAACTAAAAATACTTTAAACCCACTGAATGTTCAGAGGAATAGCAAATCTTTTTATTAGAAAGAACAAATAGCGACGTACTTTTTATAAACAACCAAAGAACGTAAAATTTGCCACCCATAAAATAGCAGTGTATTTTTCATTCATTGCTCAATTATGAACACTTACAATTCAACCCTTGGACCTTTAATTAGTTCCAATCAATTCTGAATTAATTTCAAATTAATTCTTATTGATAATTAGTTCATTCTGATTTATTTCATATTAATTTATTAATCATAATAAATTAATAAATCAATTTTCGATTTCCAATTAATATATCAATCACATAAAATATTAACAATTATTTTCCTCATCATTTCCAATTTGTTTATTCATCATATAATAATCTAATAAATTATCTTCTCTCTACAAATGTCATTCCAACAATGTTCTAGTTATGAGAGCAACCCAAAAAAAGACTTTACGTCTAATTACAAGAATCTACCAAATGTCATTCCCACTTGGAAGTTTGTAACTACAATTGCAAGTATAGACCTTGAACTAACCAACAAATAGTGCTTTCCAAAGCCACTACCAAACTCCGATTCGCATAAAACGTTGGCCCTAAGATAAGTGATCAACTATTCCTTCATTTTACAAGATATCATATCGACATGAGATATGGATTAGAATCAATCTCATAGTCCAAGATTCTGTTTCTTGATTTCCTTATTTTTGACGACTAAATTCAGACTACTAATTGGAAACATCAATTTAGTCAAGGCTCGGCCAAACACTTCGGATGTTGGAAATAAATCATCTAAGGGCCCAAAGATAACGCTTTTCCCGTTAAGGCAAAAGGAACGAATTAATTTGACTATATAGTCATACATTTCACTAACCAAATCATGCATGTAATTACTCTTTATAACATCCAGTTACGAGATGCATTTGGGTAAACCAATGCACAGCTGATTCGTAAACTACGAATTATATATCTTCTTAAGAAAAATAGATATTGTCGTTTTAGAATTACTGGTAATAAAATCCATGAAGTAATCTCTAAGCGTGGGTTTATCCAATACTGAAAATTCCTTTTTTTCAATGTACTCATGAATATTATAGTAATTCCAATTGCAATGTCTTAACCTTAATCGACAATCTACAATCAATTCACGACAACCTTAATTCACTACTTACTTCCAAAATTACGAGCAACTGTGGAATTGTAAACAATATTAAAACTACTCAGGGAAGTAAATATGCAAAGCGAAACTCAATAATAAATTAATTAACTATGTTTTCAAACTTACTGAATATAAATAATTTATATTATTTAATCATCATAACAATTACAAATTTATTCATTGTATAATGTTTCGAGTAATCAACTAACTACTTGAATTAGATAACATCAATCAATCCTATGTTATGAACATGCATACTATGCCTCTTTCTGGTGCTTCCTTTGTGAATAGATCTACTTGACACTATTCCAGTGATTCACATTTCACAATTCCAAATTCTTATAATTGTCTAAGATATAGTGGAATTGCATCTATACATGCATTATCTTTCTGGTATGTCGAGGTTCTAAAGTCACATAGATTGACCCTTCTATATTATAGAATGTTCCACTAGAACTTTTTACATAGAGCAAGTCCATGGTTATGAAGTCTCAAATTCAAGATACACTCCTTGAACACTTCTCTTACATTAAAGGTTCCAACTCACATGTAGATTTTGCAAACATATCCTATTTTGGAAACATTTCCATATTCCTATATGAACAACATTCTGACCAAGAATCACCTCAATCTAGAACGTGTCACAATGGTCCGTCCTATAACATACTCCTACCATCCACAAGCAACCAATTCTTTGGTAAAATCTTAAAACATTCTTGACAGTTATTTGACTACTTCAGTCACATGCAATTCTAATATTTTTCATGCAATATTAAAAGCATTTGGAAATAGTATAATATAATATTATAGCATTTGTAATCGATCATATATCTGAAGCATATGGGACACTACTCATTATTACAAGGGTCCAATATTTTTTCAATTCCTTGCTATAATATTTCCAGATATAGAATCTCTAATGCTGAAACATTTCAACATGCTATTCATACATGCATTTGACTAAGTTAAACTATACAATCTAAACCTTTAGATTGGTAACGAAATTGGACTAAAACTTCTTGCCCCGCTTTATGATTCTTGTTGGAAAGTCATGAGCATGTAGTTTACAGTATCCTCTAATAAAATATTTATGTCTTATTGCATATCTTTGATCATGTGGTAATCTACTTTTTCCTAACATATGAATCCTAAGTAAGTTCACCCGACATTCACGAAGGGGCTAGGTTGAATAATATTATTTAAATGCATTTTGATGAAGATCGTCCGTCGTTGATATTTTTCTTTTTGTGGATCTTTCAATTAGTGCAATGAAATAAACGGTAGCATCTTGTTTCCTGTCATTTCAGAGCCATGGACCGAAAGTTGATTGTGTAAGGTTTTGAGCCTTAAGGAGAAAAATTTAGTCCTTGTGGAAGGAGGTAATGTTGGTTAATAGATTTAACCCTAGAATTGTGTTAAAACCGAAGGGTAGAAAGGAAAAGTCGTAGGCTGTGTTCTTGTATGAAATCTGGATTTTCTTTGAGAATTTTATAGTCTAGGATATTTAGATGATATTGTAAATCTCTTCAATACCTTTCCGTGGATATATAGAACGTCGAAAACGGAGTTGGAACGAAGAAGTTACAGCCATTTGAAGTTAGGACGATTTTTGGGTCAGCCACGTATGTTGGGCGTAAATTGAGGATGCCTAAGTACGATGGGTATAATTTGAGTATGTTGGACATACGTAATCAGTGCCCAAACCTTATTTTCTTCGTTTGAGCCCTATTTAAGCTCCTTAACTTCCATAAACTCATTCCATTCTCAGCCTCCACCTCTCCAACACCCTCTCTTGAAACCCTAACCCTGTATTGAAGCTTGTGAGCAAAAAGAATGTGTTTTTAAGTTCTTTGGAGTGTTTTTGGTGCACCTTAGAGAAGAAGGAACTCATTGAAAAGGATTTGGTTGCATTAGAGCTTGTATACCCAGACTTTGTTCTCCGTGATCTTTCTCCTAGAGGTATAAAGTTTGAATCTTGATGATGAAATTTTCAGATCTAGCTAGTTTTGAGTGTTATGAGATTTTGGTCGCTTTAAGTTACCTCGTTATGGATAAAGTTGGAAACCTTATCCATCTAAACATCATTTTGATTTAGATCTGAAGGGTAGATACTTGGACTTAATGGATTAAGTTGAAAAAGATGCACTTTTCGACCCCTTTAAGACTTCAAAACTAAATCTTGTTTGTTAGGACCATTCTAATGGATAAAGTTGGAAACTTTAAACATTATGGAACTATTATGAACCATAAAAATGTGATATTGTCCCTTTCACCTCTTCCATACAAGAGTTGTGATGTCTTATCGGGTTAAGGACTTAGGGTTTTGATCATTAAATACTTTATTGCCATGTAAAGTCATAAAGTTGGAAGCTTTATGAATTAGGATATCATCTTGGATCTGAGTTTTGGACGTAAGGGCCTAATGGAGTAAGCTCTTAATGGAGTTTTTGGGATTGGGCTGCGTAGGCTATGTGTATGCGGTCAGAGCCCCGCTTTTGGGTCAACATCAGAGTAAGTTGGGCATAATCTCTTGGTATGTAGGGCATATATGTTGGGAAGAAATATTGACTTTTGCGACCTTAACCGTTGAGTTTGACTTTAACCAGGGTTAACACTTTTTGACTTAAGGGTATTGTTAGCTATAGTTAATCCATAGTCTCTATCTGCTGAATAGGTGGGATGTAGACCTGGTATTCGGAGGAATGTATTGTTCAAATATTCGTCATAGTGTTAGGTGAGTTGTTTCCTCACTGTACTTTTGGGTCGAAGGCACCAAGGCCTACCCATTGGATTGATATGTTGGTTTACTGTATGTTGCTATGTTGTAGTGATCTGTTAGATATGTATCCTATTTTATAGGATGTTGATATGTTGTAGTGATCTATAGATCTACAGGTTTGTTTATTAGCTGATTATATGTTTATGTGTTATGTATATATCGATAAGTTTTTGAGTTGTGGTTTAGGCTTTACTACTTTGTACATGAGCCAACAGACTGGGGGATTCCAACCCGATGGTTGATTGGTGTGACATCCCCATTTTCACGGCCAGAAAAGACCGATTTTGTTTATGCTTTATAAAAATCAGAGTATTTCTTTTAATAAAAATGTTGCGGAATTTGTTCCCAGAAAAACATGATAAATACGTTATTAAAACATTTTCGAAGAAACATATTTTATTCATTTCAAAACATTGGGATGTCATCATTAATACAGAAACATAAGCATAAACAGAAGTTACATTTATTTACACTAGTGATCTACATCTCTTTAAATCTCTCAGTGTAAAGTGACTTCGTATCAACACCTGTGATATAAATAAACTGAGTGGGTCAGGTTGGGAAACCTGGTGAGTACATAGGGTTTTCAACCCACAATAATATAATTATTATGTTTAATCAATCAAGCAATTAAACCCAATTACCCATCCCCATTATCTTCTTTACTCTTAAGGATCTACCCTAAGAATCAGCTATTTCTCGTTCATTCATTCCTAAGGATTATCCTAAGGAATCGACACAAAGTACATCCTAGCCACGGTTTACACAACGGGCACTAAGTCTGCATAGTCGCCAGGGTTTAGGCATCAAGTCTGCATGATCACCAAGGTTTAGGCATCAAGTCTGCATGATCACCAGGGTTTAGGCATCAAGTCTGCATGATCACCAGGGTTTAGGCATCAAGTCTGCATGATCACCAAGGTTTAGAGTACACTGAGTGAACACATCGTTCACAACACCTACAGGTTGCGAGCCTGCTAGTGCTCCACTGACTGTCTAGAATAGTCTGTGGTTGTCATCCATACTCTGCTGAATGACGGGGCCATCATTTGGGAAAAAGGCTTCTCACATTATCCACCTCTCACCCTCACCTCGTGTTCTATAACACCTCTCAACTCATCATTCAACTCATATTCCATCTATTATATCTACCCATGTTTACCCCAACATTATCGTAGATATAAAATACATGTACAGTTTAAATCATTTAAAACATGTATAAAATCGTTCATTTAGCATAAACAACAAGTACTCAGATAATATGCACACATAGCACGTAATTTATATAAAATACTTCATATCTATGTGTAAGATGAAAGGGAACTATGCACTCACCTGATAAGGTGATGACTTGGTACTTGGACAACACTTCGTTACTGTTAAAACAATTTCCCTCGGACAAAACCTAGTATCATTACCACTAGAGTTTAGTCTAACGTTAACTGCGACAAATTAATTAGTCTGACTATTATTATGCGTTAATAACACTTAATATAACTCATAATTATAGCCCAAATAATTATTTTAAGGGCCTAATAACATTCCTATAATTATTTGAAAGCTATATTAAAAATTGCGTAAGCGTAGCACACTTACAACGAATTTTATCGAAAACCGGGACTTAATTGGAGCAGCGTTTCGAAACCGAAAGACTCCTTTTTCTCGGGACTCCGGGAGCCTCGAGGCTTCCTTAGGGTGCTAGGGGTTCACCTAGACTTTAGGAGGGGTTTGGAACCCTAGAGAGAGAAAGAAGTTAGAGCGAGAAGTGAAAAATGGTGTGGAAAGCAGGCCATCTTCACATCTATTTATAGGGGTTGGGGGCTTCGGACTACGCTGCGCGTTCAGCAGCTACGCTGGGCGTAGTCCCGGATAAGGTTGCCAGCTTCGCACAACTGGCTCGCACTCGGACAGGACACGGCTGGGATCGTGCCACGTCATCAGCTTCGCAACAGGTTTCGTAATTTCATGCTTCAACTTTAAAAATTCGTAACTTTCGCATACGAGCTCCGTTTTCGACGTTCTTTATATCCACACGAAGGTGGGAATGTACTCTACAACTTTCGTTTAGACTTCATCGGCTAATTTTGGCTCGATATTAAATTTTATATTATCAATGGGCCGGGACAGGATTGGTCCGTTAAATCCTCATAAATTCTTCATCCGACATCCGTTTTTGCCCATATTTTTCTCGTTACGCTACTCTCAACGAGATCTTCGATTATCATTTAGGTCGTGTCGGCTAAAAATCACTCGATCCAATATTCGAATTTCGGGCTGTACACCGCTATTCCGAAACTTCGAAAAATCATAACTTCTTCATACGAAGTCAGATTTGAGCGTTTTTTTTTATCGATGTTCTTAGTTTAACATATTCTACGTCTTTTGTTTAGATCGCTAAGGATAAATCTTTCTCTATCGTAAATTCACTATTTACGCTTCCCAGTATCGTGTCGGTTCCATCGAGAAACTTCAACAGGTCATAACTTCTTCGTTATAACTCGGATTTTGGTGTACTTTATAGGTACGGAAACCTTGTGACATTTTATACAACTTGTTTAAGATTATTTGTTCTAAATAATCTTTTGTCAAAAAGTCGTTTTCGACCCCTATTGCCTCTAATTGACTAGCCCGGATTTGCGGGCGTTACAATTGGGCCCGAGGGTATTCCATCCCGAGGATGACTGGACCCGTTGTATATTAGCATTCCAACCCGATGGTTGATTGGGCCCGAGAGTAGTCCATCCAGAGGATGACTAGACCCGTTGTGTATTGGCATTCCAACCCAATGGTAGTATGGGCCCAAGGGTATTCCATTCCAAGGATGACTGGGCGCGTTGTATTAGCATTCCAACCTAGGGTATTCAATGCCGAGGATAACTGGACCGAAGGTTGACTGGGCATGGGGTATTCGAACCCGATGGTTGGTTGGACCCGACATTCTTATTTGCATATATTATATGTTTGTGTGGTGGTACTTTGCGGGAAACGCACTATACTTTGTTCTTATAGTTTTAGTTTATGGTTTCAGGTACTTTGGTTTTGAACAATGTTTTGGAATTAATCTTTTGTAAATAATGATGTTAAATGGTTGATTTTGAAAATTTTAAAATTTCTTGATTTTTAGAATGTTACAAGTTGGTATAAGATCCCTGGTTTTAGTGAATTGGATGAACATTCGTTTGAATCCCGACTCAAACTAAGGATCTATGAAAAGTTTTCAAATTATTTTCGCATAGTTCCAAATTATCTTCCAATTTATTTTCAAAATAACCAAGGAAGGATGTGATGTGTACGATTAGCAGGAGGAAGAAAGCTTACCCGAAGTTACCACATGGTTGTTTGTTATGATATGATATAATTGTATATTAATGATAGGCTAGGGATCTTCAGGAATTGCATGATAAACTTACCTGATGTATGATGCTTGATAGACTAGGGTTGCTTCTTGGATGAAATTGACATTATTAATGTAGTTGCTTAATGTGTGCATCATCGTTGTACATAATAGAGATTCTATAGCCTAAGAATGTTTGATTTAGCTTTATTTACTGTTCTTGTCTGATTAAGGGCTTAGGTTAGTGTCAAGTATTCGAATTTATATGGGATCCAACGTTATGTATGATTAGCATGCACGAGAGGGTGCAGGGTTGGTGGAAGTTTGATGAGCAGGTGCAGTTCATTGCAGATCAACATGAGAAAGATTAGCCACTCTTGATAATGTGAGGATAGGATAAACGTGTATCCTAGATGCTTGGGCCTAGAGGTCGGGGATTTCGTATGGGGATCTGCTTGATTTTAGTGTGTCTTAGTCCTAGTCGACTCCACTACTCGAATGTTGCTTGCTTTTTGCTTTTTGGGACTCATATTGATGTGAGTTAACTACCAAATGAATACAATAAATTACTTTATATGAAGGTTAAATTATCTTAGAGTGAAGGATTTGGTCCTATTGCGCAACTCTTGTTTGAGTCTAACCATTGTAGGGTTGAGTCCTTTAGTCGAAATATTATTTAATATTTGTTGCATGTAATCATATTCATGAAGTGATTAGCTAAAATTAGTAGGGGTTCTTCAACTACTGATGGTAGGGGAGGTGGTGGAATCCTATGGGAGCGTAGGAAGTATTTTAGTGTGGTTGCTATGCTGTTGAGTAGGTATTGGGAGTATTATTATGAGTAGGTGACTAAGAGGACCCGAGATGATTCTTGAGGAAAGTATGGATAGGTGTGGAAGGTAGTATTTGTAACACCGTAAATTTCGAAACAATTTTTTTCAATTTTCTTATAAAACATAATTCGATTAATATTCATCAAACAACCATATTAATTATCCAATATACGTTAATACAAAATACCAAGATCGCAATATAAAAACTCCGAATGTGTGTACGAATCAAGCCGGCGCCTTCCCGCGGTCGTCACTAGTACCTGAAACAATAACATGAAACACTGTAAGCACAAAGCTTAGTGAGTTCCCCCAAAATACCATGTTTAACACATAATAGCCACTCGAAGCTATAACTCTGTGGGTCCGTGCACCCAAACTCTGTGAATCCTCAGGTTCTAACTCTGATAAACATGCACTACATAAATCAGATAGAAATAATGCAGTACAATACATAACATACATAGCATACAAATACTCTATCACATAACTCTGGTTACCTACTCAAGTTAAAGTATAGTGAGAAGACTCACCTCGCGTATCTCGGTATCTCATGAATCCTGGAAATCCCTCGTGCTCGATCCTCCGAGCTCTAATCCTCCTATAACATTATATGTCTCTAATTAACACTTTACAACTCTCAGGTTTACTATCCTTAAGAAGTCAACACATGTCAACTCTGGTCAACGGTCAACTTTGACCGGACTCGACGAGTGCTACGGCGACTCGGCGAGTCTAGACGTTTTCACCAACCCTCTGAAATTCCCTTCCTACACGTCGAGTATTCCCCCCTTTACTCGATGAGTTTCACCTGGAAGAATCGCGGGGCCACACCGACTCAACTCGCCGAGTCTCAAGAACAACTCAGCGAGTCCCAGTTTGACTCAGTCCACTCGTCATCCCTCTCCAACTCACCCTGACTCACTGAGTCTACCCATGACTCGATTGGACCACTCACTGAGCAATCCCAAGGCAATCTTCAAACTACTCGCCGAGTCTGATGAACAGACTCGGCGAGTCCATGCCATGCAACCACTCCAACTTGCTTCTAAGGTCAGATCTGCTTCCATAATCTATAGATCTGGCCTCCCTAGACTGATTCATCACGTAAAGCTTCTATCTTGGTGCCCATAACACACCCCATGGCTCATAAATGGAGTTTTGACCTAAGGCATGAGGATTCCAATCGAAAGCCTCCATTGATTCCCAAAAAGCTTGTGTAAAGGGACACTCTGGACCTCTAAGGGTCCAGATCTATGATTCAAACCTCATAAGGGACCAAGAGGACATTAGATCTTGCCACAAAAGGGTTCAACAAACCCTAAATCTATATAAACAACAACAAGGAAGAAGATAACTCGAAATTATTACCACAATAGTGATGCTTTGAACTCCAAACCCTCAGAAGTGGCTCCACTTGCTTTCCCTTGGCTAGTTCTTCTCCTTCCTTCCAACAATGACACCTCCAAGATCAATAATGGCCTCCTACTTAGCTCCAAATGCTCACATTCGATTAGGGTTTCACTGAAGGGACTGGTGAGCACAAATGACGGCCATTAGGCCCTTTAAATAGGTCTCAAACCCGATAAATTAGGGTTTCATTACACAACGCTGACTCGCCGAGTCCAGGCGCGATCCCGCGTCCAGATCCGCGTCCCTACTTGGCGAGTCTGAGCTCCAACTCGCCGAGTCCTCTCTCAAATCACCAAAAAAACAATATATAAGATACCTGAAAAATCCGGCTGTTACAACTCTCTCCCACTAGGACTAGACTTCGGCCTTGAAGTCTCGCTCTAAAAATAGTTCCGGATGCTGCTCCTGCATCATACGCTCCGGCTCCTAGGTCATCTCTGATCCCCTCCGGTGTTGCCACTGAACCAACACCAGAGGTACCTCCTTATTTCTCAGAACCTTGATCTTCCGATCCTTGATGGCCACTGGTCTCTCGGCATAATTCAGGCTTGCATCCACCTGAATATCCTCTAACGGAACCACTGCCGATTCATCGACTATACACTTCCTCAACCGCGACACATGAAAAGTGTCGTGAATCTGTCCCAACTCTGCTGGCAACTCCAACCGATAGGCTACCCGACCTACCCTCGCAATCACACGAAATGGACCTATAAACCGGGGCCCCAACTTGCCCCTCTTCCTGAACCGAATCACTCCTTTCCAAGGAGAAACCTTCAGGAGAACGAAGTCGCCGACCTGAAATTCAAGCTCGGACCGGCGCCTATCCGCATAACTCTTTTGTCGGCTCTGGGCGGTGAATAACCTCTGTCTGACCCGCTGTATCTGCTCTGTCGTCTGAATCACGATCTCTGTACTGCCCATCACTCTCTGCCCAACCTCACCCCAACAAATGGGAGTCCGACACCTCCTACCATACAACAGCTCAAAGGGTGGCATACCGATGCTCGAATGATGGCTGTTATTTTAGGAAAACTCCGCCAAGGGTAAATACGTATCCCAGCTACCCCCAAAATCCAATACACATGCTCGAAGCATGTCCTCAAGCATCTGAATCGTCCGCTCACTCTGGCCGTCTGTCTGGGGATGATATGCGGTACTAAAATGCAGTTTAGTACCCAACTCCTCTTGAAATTTCTTCCAGAATTGGGAAGTGAAACGCACATCACGGTCCGAAACAATCGAGATCGGCACCCCATGCCGAGATACCACTTCTCTCACATAAACCTCCGCCAACTTCTCCGCCGAAGAACTCTCACCGATGGCAAGAAAGTGAGCGCTCTTCATCAACCTATCCACAATCACCCAAATTGCATCAACTCCTCTGGCGGTCCTCGGCAATTTGGTGATGAAATCGATAGTGATATGTTCCCACTTCCACTCGGGAACCTCCAATGGCTGCAACTTGCCATGCGGTCTCTGGTGCTCGGCCTTAGCCGTTCGACAGGTCAAACACCTCTCGACAAACCATGCGACATCCCTCTTCCTACAAGGCCACCAATACTCTTTCCTCAAATCCAAATACATTTTTGTAGCCCCGGGATGGATCGAAAATTTCGATCTATGAGCTTCCTCCATCAATGTAGTACGCGTACCGCCCATAAACGGTACCCAAATCCGGCCCTGAAAAGTCATAAGCCCTCGACTATCCGAAACGAACTCTGAAACCAAAACAACGACCCGTTCTCTCTTCTGCATCTCCGGATGCACAGCCTCGGCCTGTGCCCCACAAATGGCGTCCAGAACTGGAGCTATCACGGTTAATCTCAAACATACATTTCACAGTGGAGTACTTTCCGCCCTGCGGCTCAACGCGTCAGCTACCACATTAGCCTTGCCCAGGTGGTACAGGATCTCACAATCATAATCCTTGACCACATCTAACCACCTCCTTTGCCGCATATTTAGGTTAGGCTGATCCATCAAGTACTTCAAGCTCTTATGGTCCGTGTATATCGTACAGCAAACCCCATACAAGTAGTGACGCCAAATCGTGAGGGCGAACACCACTGCCCCCAACTCTAGATCATGTGTGGGATATCTCGTCTCATGAGGCTTCAACTGCCTCGATTCATATGCTATCACATGCCCCTTCTGCATCAGCACCGCTCCCAACCCTAAAATCGATGCATCACAAAATACCACAAAATCTTCCATCCCATCCGGAAGAGCTAATACCAGAGCTTCGCACAACCTTTGGTGAAGCGTCTCAAAGGAGGTCTGCCGCTCGGGACCCCATAAAAATGTAACACCCTTCCGGGTCAATCTGGTGAGTGGCACTGCGATCTTGGAGAAATCCTTGATAAACCTCCGATAGTACCCTGCCAACCCAAGGAAGCTCCTAATCTCATAGGGTCACTTTGGCACCTCCCAACTCATCACGGCATCAACCTTGGCCGGATCGACCAATATCCCTTTCTGATTAACGAGGTGCCCCAGAACCTGGACCTCCCGCAACCAGAAATCGCACTTGGAAAACTTTGCATAAAGTTTCTCCAATCTTAAAACTCCAAGAACTTCCCTCAAATGCTCCTCATGCTGCTCTCTAGATCTCGAATATACCAGAATATCATCGATGAATACAATCACCGACCGATCCAACATCGGCCTGCATACCCTATTCATGAGGTCCATGAACACAGCCGGGGCATTGGTGAGCCCGAAAGGCATCACCGCAAACTCATAATGCCCATAACGTGTCCTGAATGCTATCTTCTGGACGTCCTCATCCCGTACTCTCACATGATGATAGCCCGACCTCAAATCGATCTTGGAGAACCAAGATGCTCCCTGTAACTGATCGAATAAATTGTCGATCCTTGGCAACGGGTAACGGTTCTTGACCGTCAACTTATTCAATTCTCGGTAATCAATACACATTCGATGCGAGCCGTCCTTCTTCTTCTCAAACAGAATGGGTGCTCCCCACGGCGAGCTACTCGGCCGAATAAACCCCTTCCCCAGCAGCTCCTGAAGCTGCAAGGATAACTCTTGCATCTCTGGAGGTGCAAGACGATAAGGCACCTTAGCGATAGGCGCGGCTCCCGGAACCAAATCAATACTGAACTCCACTTGCCTCACGGGAGGCACACCCGGTAACTCTTCGGGAAAGACATCTGGAAACTCACGCACCACCGGAACTTCATCCACTGAACTCGGTCTCTCGGAGATCACTCGCGTATCCATCACATACGCCACAAAGCCCTTACAGTCCTGCTGTAAACACTGCCTCGCCCTATCGGCCGAACAAAAGGCTGATCCAGAATGTGTACCCTCGCCGTATACCGAAAGAACTCCCCCACTAGGATCTCGTATGGTCACTAGCTGACGCTCGCAGTCGATAACCGCGCCGAATCGGCTCAACCAGTCCATGCCCACTATGACACAGACATCACCCATCGCAATAGGAACCAGATCAATCGGAAACTCAACCCCAAAAATCTCTAACACACATCCCCGGAGGACCTCCGTGGCACAAATCACTCTGTCGGCAGCTATGGAAACCCGCAGAGGCCGACTCAATGCCTCACGACTAACACTGATATGCTGACTAAAGGCCAAAGATACAGAAGACCGACTTGCACCCGAGTCAAATAACACTAAAGCAGGCACAGAGTTCACAAGGAAGGTACCTATGCATGACATAATATAAGCATAACATCTCAACACCAAAATAAATATATAGAAGGAAACGTACCAGCCACAACATCGGGTGCCGCGCGGACCTCTTCCGTAGTCAGCTGAAAGGCTCTCCCTCGAGCTCTCGGTGCCTTGGCCTTCACGGGCCGACTCTCTGTGGCTCTGATGGTGGCAGGGGCAAATCTCTGAGATGCTCCGCGCAGCGGCGGACACTCCGCCTTTCGGTGTCCGGTCTGGTTGCAGTGAAAACACCCTGCAAACCCCTTAGGGCAGTCCTTGGCCATATGCCCCTCCTTGCCACATTTATAGCAAGATCCTGCTTGACAGACTCCATCATGATCCTTGCCGCACTTGCCGCAAGTGCGGCCCTTCTGGCTCCCGGGTTTGGGATCAGCGGGCTTGGCCCGCTTGGCTGCCGGCTGGGACTGTGCCAGCCGCCGATCCCTCCCCAAAGACTCCGCCTCCTCCCTGGCCTGTGTCTCAAGCTCAATCTCCCTCTTCCAGGCATTTTCCTGAAGCTCGACAAACGTCCGATACGAGGAGTTTGCGGCGAACTCCCGAATATCCCGTCTCAAAATGCTCAGATAGCGGCTCATACGTGCCTGCTCAGTGGACACGTGCTCAAGGCAGAACATCACCCTCTCATGGAACATCATCGTGATCGCTATAACTGACTCAGTACCCTGCTTGAGGGTCAGAAACTCCTGTGCCAAACGCTCTCTCTTCACCTGGGGAACGTACTCATACCGGAACATGGTAGTGAGCCTCTCCCAGGTCACTACCGAAAGCTCAACAGGCGTAAAATGCGCCGTCACAAACTTCCACCAGTCCTTCGCTCCCAAGTGAAGCTGGTTCTGTGCGAACCGAACCTTCAGATACTCAGGAGATGAGCAAGTGAAGAAGCACCCCTCCATATCAGATATCCACCTCATAGCTGCCACTGGATCCTGTGTACCATCAAACTCTGGCGGTTTGGTGTTGCTGAACTCCCGAAACAGTGACGCATCACCTCCCTGGGGTCTCGCCGCAGCGATCGATGCGGTAGCCGCTGCAACAACATCCTCAGAAAGAGCGGCGTAACGCTCGTCAAATGTCTCAATCAGCGCGGTCTTGATAGACCCGAACATCTCTGGTATCTCAGCCCTGATGACTGCAGCCACCTCCTCATGAATGATCTGTCGAATCTCCTCATCACTAGCTCCGGCACCCTCCGGTATATGACGTGTCCTCACCATGATCAACCTCTGAAATACAACATGCGATAAATTAGAATTCACTCGAGCATTCTCACACTCGACAATCCACCCCTCCTTGATTCTTGGTATCCCAAAGATTCTTATTTGGACTGTGCACTGCCCGGTGCTTTCAGTAGTACGGACCCAATACTACTGTCTACACCGTCTCAGTACACACCCCAAATCTTCCTCTTCGGATCCCAATTACCAAGTACTCTATCATGCGTAGACCACTCTCTAATAGATCTCTCATAAGCCCCTTGCTGCTACCTACTCACTCTCAGCATCACAAAGCAGCTCACCCCTCCCTAGGCTAAGGCATCACAAATTAGGCCAGTCTAGTCCTATTAGCAATACCTAGCCTACTCTAGCATGCAGATACATCATATCAAATATCAATATTACATAATATAAAGGTATTTGGGGAATTCACCGTTCGGGCGCTGATTGATCGTACACACGTTTCTTCCTGGAATTTGTTTCTTTTTCAAGAAAATCTTTTACTCTTAGAAAAGTTAGGTTTTCTTTTGAAAATATCTTTCCAATTCCTCAGTTTGAGTTCAAATACTCCCGAAGGTGTACCCGAATCCCTCAAACCAAGGCTCTGATACCAAATTGTAACACCGTAAATTTCGAAACAAATTTTTTCAATTTTATTATGAAACATAATTCGATTAATATTCATCAAACAACCATATTGATTATCCAATATACGTTAATACAAAATCCCAAGATCGCAATATAAAAACTCCGAATGTGTGTACGGATCAAGCCGATGCCTTCCCGCGGTCGTCACTAGTACTTGAAACAATAACATCAAACACTGTAAGCACAAAGCTTAGTGAGTTCCCCCAAAATACCACGTTTAACACATAATAGCCACTCGAGGCTATAACTCTGTGGGTCCGTGCACCCAAACTCTGTGAAACCTCAGTTTCTAACTCTGATAAACATGCACCACATAAATTACATAGAAATAATGCAGTACAACACATAACATACATAGCATACAAATACTCTATCACATAACTCTGGTTACCTACTCAAGTTAAAGTATAGTGAGAAGACTCACCTCGCGTATCTCGGTATCTCACGAATCCTGGAAATCCCTCGTGCTCGATCCTCCGAGCTCTAATCCTCCTATAACATTATATGTATCTAATTAACACTTTACATCTCTAAGGTTGAGTATCGCTAAGAAGTCAACACAGGTCAACTCTGGTCAACGGTCAATGGTCAACAGTCAACTTTGACCGGACTCGGCAAGTGCTACGGTGACTCGGCGAGTCTAGATGTTTTAATCAACCCTCTGATATTCCCTTCCTACACGTCGAGTATTCTCCCCTTTACTCGACGAGTTTCACCTGGAAGAATCGCGGGGCCACCCCGACTCAACTCGCCGAGTCTCAAGAACAACTCGGTGAGTCCCAGTTTGACTCAGTCCACTCGTTATCCCTCTCCAACTCACCCTGACTCACTGAGTCTACCCATGACTCGATTGGACCACTCACTGAGCAATCCCAAGGAAATCTTCATACTACTCGCCGAGTCTGATGAACAGACTCAGCGAGTCTATGCCATGCAACCACTCCAACTTGCTTCTAAGGTCAGATCTGCTTCCACAATCTATAGATCTGGCCTCCCTACACTGATTCATCACGTAAAGCTTCTATCTTGGTGCCCATAACACACCCCATGGCTCATAAATGGAGTTTTGACCTAAGGCATGAGGATTCCAATCGAAAGCCTCCATTGATTCCCAAAAAGCTTGTGTAAAGGGACACTCTGGACCTCTAAGGGTCCAGATCTATGATTCAAACCTCATAAGGGACCAAGAGGACACTAGATCTTGCCACAAAAGGGTTCAACAAACCCTAAATCTAGATAAACAACAACAAGGAAGAAGATAACTCGAAATTATTACCATAATAGTGATGCTTTGGACTCCAAACCCTCAGAAGTGGCTCCACTTGCTTTCCCTTGGCTAGTTCTTCTCCTTCCTTGCAACAATGACACCTCCAAGATCAATAATGGCATCCTACTTAGCTCCAAATGCTCACACTCGATTAGGGTTTCACTGAAGGGACTGGTGAGCACAAATGACGGCCATTAGGCCCTTTAAATAGGTCTCAAACCCGAGAAATTAGGGTTTCATTACACAGCGCTGACTCGCCGAGTCCATATCTTGGACTCGCCGAGTCCAGGCGCAATCCCGCGTCCAGATCCGCGTCCCTACTCGGCGAGTCTGAGCTCCAACTCGCCGAGTCCCCTCTCAAATCACCAAAAACACAATATATAAGATACCTGAAAAATCTGGCTGTTACAACTCTCCCCCACTAGGACTAGACTTCGGCCTCGAAGTCTCGCTCTAAAAACAGTTCCGGATGCTGCTCGTGCATCATACGCTTCGGCTCCTAGGTCATCTCCGATCCCCTCCGGTGTTGCCACTGAACCAACACCAGAGGTACCTCCTTATTTCTCAGAACCTTGATCTTCCGATCCTTGATGGCCACTGGTCTCTCGGCATAATTTAGGCTTGCATCCACCTGAATATCCTCTAACAGAACCACTGCCGATTCATCGACTATACACTTCCTCAACCGCGACACATGAAAAGTGTCGTGAATCTGTCCCAACTCTGCTGGCAACTCCAACCGATAGGCTACCCGACCTACCGTCACAATCACACGAAATGGACCTATAAACCGGGGCCCCAACTTGCCCCTCTTCCTGAATCGAATCACTCCTTTCCAAGGAGAAACCTTCAGGAGAACGAAGTCGCCGACCTGAAATTCAAGCTCGGACCGGCGCCTGTCCGCATAACTATTTTGTCGGCTCTGGGCGGTGAATAACCTCTGTCTGACCCACTGTATCTGCTCTGTCGTCTGAATCACGATCTACTGCCCATCACTCTCTGCCCAACCTCACCCCAACAAATGGGAGTCCGACACCTCCTACCATACAACAGCTCAAAGGGCAGCATACCGATGCTCGAATGATGGCTGTTATTGTAGGAAAACTCCGCCAAGGGTAAATACGTATCCCAGCTACCCCCAAAATCCAATACACATGCTCGAAGCATGTCCTCAAGCATCTGAATCGTCCGCTCACTCTGGCCGTCTGTCTGGGGATGATATGCGGTACTAAAATGCAGTTTAGTACCCAACTCCTCTTGAAATTTCTTCCAGAATCGGGAAGTGAAACTCACATCACGGTCCGAAAGAATCGAGATCGGCACCCCATGCCGAGATACCACTTCTCTCACATAAACCTCCACTAACTTCTCTACCGAAGAACTCTCACTGATGGCAAGAAAGTGAGCGCTCTTCGTCAACCTATCCACAATCACCCAAATTGCATCAACTCCGCTGGTGGTCCTCGGCAATTTGGTGATGAAATCCATAGTGATCTGTTCCCACTTCCACTTGGGAACCTCCAATGGCTGCAACTTGCCATGCGGTCTCTGGTGCTCGGCCTTAACCCTTCGACAGGTCAAACACCTCTCGACAAACCATGCGACGTCCCTCTTCATACAAGGCCACCAATACTCTTTCCTCAAATCCAAATACCTTTTTGTAGCCCCGGGATGGATCGAAAATTTTGATCTATGAGCTTCCTCCATCAGTGTAGTACGCGTACCGCCGACAAACGGTACCCAAATCCGGCCCGGAAAAGTCATAAGCCCTTGACTATCCGAAACGAACTCTGAAACCAAACCAAGGACCCGTTCTCTCTTCTGCATCTCCGGATGCACAACCTCGGCCTGTGCCCCATAAATGGCATCCAGAACTGGAGCTATCACGGTTAATTTCAAACATACATTTTGCAGTGGAGTACTTTCCGCTCAGCGGCTCAACGCGTCAGCTACCACATTAGCCTTGCCCAGGTGGTAGAGGATCTCACAATCATAATCCTTGACCACATCTAACCACCTCCTCTGCCGCATATTTAGGTTAGACTGATCCATCAAGTACTTCAAGCTCTTATGGTCCGTGTATATCGTACAGCGAACCCCATACAAGTAGTGACGCCAAATCATGAGGGCGAACACCATTGCCCCCAACTCTAGATCATGTGTGGGATATCTCGTCTCATGAGGCTTCAACTGCCTCGATGCATATGCTATCACATGCCCCTTCTGCATCAGCACCGCTCCCAGCCCTAAAATCGATGCATCACAAAATACCACAAAATCTTCCATCCCTTCCGGAAGAGCTAATACCGGAGCTTCGCACAACCTTCGGTGAAGCGTCTCAAAGGAGGTCTGCTGCTCGGGACCCCATAAAAATGTAACACCCTTCCGGGTCAATCTGGTGAGTGGCACTGCGATCTTGGAGAAATCCTTGATAAACCTCCGATAGTACCCTGCCAACCCAAGGAAGCTCCTGATCTCATAGGGTGACTTTGGCACCTCCCAACTCATCACCGCATCAACCTTGGCTGGATCGACCAATATCCCTTTCTGATTAACGAGGTGCCCCAGAAACTGGACCTCCCGCAACCAGAAATCGCACTTGGAAAAGTTTGCATAAAGTTTCTCCGATCTTAAAGCTCCAAGAACTTCCCTCAAATGCTCCTCATGTTGCTCTCTAGATCTCGAATATACCAGAATATCATCGATGAATACAATCACCGACCGATCCAACATCGGCCTGCATACCCTGTTCATGAGGTCCATGAACACAGCCGGGGCATTGGTGAGCCCGAAAGGCATCACCGCAAACTCATAATGCCCATAACGCGTCCTGAATGCTATCTTCTGGACGTCCTCATCCCGTACTCTCACATGATGATAGCCCGACCTCAAATCGATCTTGGAGAACCAAGATGCTCCCTGTAACTGATCGAATAAATCGTCGATCCTTGGCAACGGGTAACGGTTCTTGACCTTCAACTTATTCAATTCTCGGTAATCAATACACATTCGATGCGAGCCGTCCTTCTTCTTCTCAAACAGAATGGGTGCTCTCCACGGCGAGCTACTCGGCCGAATAAACCCCTTCCCTAGCAGCTCCTGAAGCTGCAAGGATAACTCTTGCATCTCTGGAGGTGCAAGACGATAAGGCACCTTAGCGATAGGCGCGGCTCCCGGAACCAAATCAATACTGAACTCCACTTGCCTCATGGGAGGCACACCCGATAACTCTTCTGGAAAAACATCTAGAAACTTACGCACCACCGGAACTTCATCCACTGAACTCGGTCTCTCGGAGATCACTCGCGTATCCATCACATACGCCACAAAGCCCTTACAACCCTGCTGTAAACACTGCCTCGCCCTAGCGGCCGAACAAAAGGCTGATCCAGAACGTGTACCCTCTCCGTATACCAAAAGAAGTCCCCCACTAGGATCTCGTATGGTCACCAGCTGATGCTCGCAGTCGATAACCGCGCCGAATCGGCTCAACCAGTCCATGCCTACTATGACACATACATCACCCATCGCAATAGGAACCAGATCAATCGGAAACTCAACCCCAAAAATCTCTAACACACATCCCCGGAGGACCTCCGTGGCACAAATCACTATGTCGGCAGCTATGGAAACCCGCAGAGGCCGACTCAATGCCTCACAACTAACATTGATATGCTAACTAAAGGCCAAAGATACAGAGGACCAACTTGCACCCGAGTCAAATAACACTAAAGCAGGCACAGAGTTCACAAGGAAGGTACCTATGCATGACATAATATAAACATAACATCTCAACACCAAAATAAATATATAGAAGGAAACGTACCAGCCACAACATCGGGTGCAGCGCGGACCTCTTCCGTAGTCAGCTGAAAGGCTCTCCCTCGAGCTCTCGGTGCCTCGGCCTTCACGGGCCTACTCTCTGTAGCTCTGATGGCGGCAGGGGCAGATCCCTGAGATGCTCCGCGCAGCAGCGGACACTCCGCCTTCCGGTGTCCGGTCTGGTTGCAGTGAAAACACACTTCAAACCCCTTAGGGCATTCCTTGGCCATATGCCCCTCCTTGCCACATTTGTAGCAAGATCCTGCTTGACAGACTCCATCATGACCCTTGCCGCACTTCCCGCAAGTGCGGCCCTTCTAGCTCCCGGGTTTGGGATCAGCGGGCTTGGCCCGCTTGGCTGCCGGCTGGGCTGTGCCAGCCGCCGATCCCTCCCCAGAGACTCCGCCTCCTCCCTGGCCTGTGTCTCAAGCTCAATCTCCCTCTTCCGGGCATTTTCCTGAAGCTCGGCAAATGTCCGATACGAGGAGTTCGCGGCGAACTCCCGAATATCCCGTCTCAAAATGCTCAGATAGCGGCTCATACGTGCCTGCTCAGTGGACACGTGCCTGCTCAGTGGACACGTGCTTAGGGCAGAACATCACCCTCTCATGGAACATCCTCGTGATCGCTGTAACTAACTCAGTACCTTGCTTGAGGGTCAGAAACTCCTGTGCCAAACTCTCCCTCTCCACCTGGGGAACGTACTCATCCCGGAACATTGTAGTGAACCTATCCCAGGTCACTGCCGAAAGCTCAGCAGGCGTAAAATGCACCGTCACAAACTTCCACCAGTCCTTCGCTCCCAAGCGAAGCTGGTTCAGCGCGAACCGAACCTTCAGATGCTCAGGAGATGAGCAAGTGATGAAGCACCCCTCCATATCAGATATCCACCTCATAGCTGCCACCGGATCCTGTGTACCATCAAAATCTGGCGGTTTGGTGTTGCTGAACTCCCGAAACAGTGACGCATCACCTCCCTGGGGTCTTGCCGTAGCGATCGCTGCGGTAGCCGCTGCAACAGCAGCCTCAGAAAGAGCGGCGTAACGCTCGTCAAATGTCTCAATTAGCGCGGTCTTAATAGACCCGAACATCTCTGGTATCTCAGCCCTGATGACCGCAGCCACGTCCTCATGAATGATCTGTCGAATCTCCTCATCACTAGCTCTAGCACCCTCCGGCATATGACGTGTCCTCACCATGATCAACCTCTGAAATACAACATGTGATAAATTAGAATTCACTCGAGCATTCTCACACTCGACAATCGACCCCTCCTTGATTCTTGGTATCCCAAAGATTCTTATTTGGACTGTGCAATGCCGGGTGCTTTCAGCAGTACGGGCCCAATACTACTGTCCACACCGTCTCAGTACACGCCCCAAATCTTCCTCTTCAGATCCTAATTCCCAAGTACTCTATCATGCATAGACCACTCTCTAATAGATCTCTCATAAGCCCCTCACTGTTACCTACTCACTCTCAGCATCTCATAGCAGCTCACCCCTCCCTAGGCTAAGGCATCACAAATCAGGCCACACTAGTCCTATTAGCAATACCTAGCCTACTCTAGCATGCAGATACATCATATCAAATATCAATATTACATAATATAAAGGTATTTTGGGAATTCACCGTTCGGGCGCTGACTGATCGTATGCACGTTTCTTCCTGGAATTTGTTTCTTTTTCAAGAAAATCTTTTACTCTTAGAAAAGTTAGGTTTTCTTTTGAAAGTATCTTTCCAATTCCTCAGTTTGAGTTCAAATACTCCCGAAGGTGTACCCGAATCCCTCAAACCAAGGCTCTGATACCAAATTGTAACACCGTAAATTTCGAAACAATTATTTTCAATTTTATTATAAAACAGAATTCGATTTATATTCATCAAACAACCATATTAATTATCCAATATAAGTTAATACAAAATCCCAAGATCGCAATATAAAAACTCCGAATGTGTGTACGAATCAAGCCGGCGCCTTCCCGCGGTCGTCACTAGTACCTGAAACAATAACATCAAACACTGTAAGCACAAAGCTTAGTGAGTTCCCCCAAAATACCACGTTTAACACATAATAGCCACTCGAGCCTATAACTCTGTGGGTCCGTGCACCCAAACTCTGTGAACCCTCAGGTTCTAACTCTGATAAACATGCACCACATAAATCACATAGCAATAATGTAGTACAACACATAACATACATAGCATACAAATACTGTATCTCATAACTCTGGTTACCTACTCAAGTTAAAGTATAGTGAGAAGACTCACCTCGCGTATCTCGGTATCTCACGAATCCTGGAAATCCCTCGTGCTCGATCCTCCGAGCTCTAATCCTCCTATAACATTATATGTATCTAATTAACACTTTACATCTCTAAGGTTGACTATCCCTAAGAAGTCAACACAGGTCAACTCTGGTCAACGGTCAACGGTCAACGGTCAACTTTGACCGGACTCGGCGAGTCTAGATGTTTTCACCAACCCTCTGAAATTCCCTTCCTACACATTGAGTATTCCCCCTTTACTCGACGAGTTTCACCTGGAAGAATCGCGGGGCCACCCCGACTCAACTCGCCGAGTCTCAAGAACAACTCGGCGAGTCCCAGTTTGACTCAGTCCACTCGTCATCCCTCTCCAACTCACCCTGACTCACTGAGTCTACCCATGACTCGATTGGACCACTCACTGAGCAATCCCAAGGCAATCTTCAAACTACTCGCCGAGTCTGATGAACAGACTCGGCGAGTCCATGCCATGCAACCACTCCAACTTGCTTCTAAGGTCAGATCTGCTTCCACAATCTATAGATCTGGCCTCCCTAGACTGATTCATCACGTAAAGCTTCTATCTTGGTGCCCATAACACACCCCATGGCTCATAAATGGAGTTTTGACCTAAGGCATGAGGATTCCAATCGAAAGCCTCCATTGATTCCCAAAAAGCTTGTGTAAAGGGACACTCTGGACCTCTAAGGGTCCAGATCTATGATTCAAACCTCATAAGGGACCAAGAGGACACTAGATCTTGCCACAAAAGGGTTCAACAAACCCTAAATCTAGATAAACAACAACAAGGAAGAAGATAACTCGAAATTATTACCACAATAATGATGCTCTGGACTCCAAACCCTCAGAAGTGGCTCCACTTGCTTTCCCTTGGCTAGTTCTTCTCCTTCCTTGCAACAATGACACCTCCAAGATCAATAATGGCCTCCTACTTAGCTCCAAATGCTCACACTCGATTAGGGTTTCACTCAAGGGACTGGTGAGCACAAATGACGACCATTAGGCCCTTTAAATAGGTCTCAAACCAGAGAAATTAGGGTTTCATTACACAGCGCTGACTCGCCGAGTCCATATCCTGGACTCGCTGAGTCCAGGCGCGATCCCGCGTCCAGATCCGCGTCCCTACTCGGCGAGTCTGAGCTCCAACTCGCCGAGTTCCCTCTCAAATCACCAAAAACACAATATTTAAGATACCTGAAAAATCCGGCTGTTACAGTATTGGGACAGTACTATTGGAAGCATGGTATCCATACTCTAATCGAGAAACATTTCAGGGATTCTAAGGGTTGGTCGGGGAAGATAGCATGGTTTGATACCATGATTTGTGGCAGTGGTTCTGTATCTATTGATCATTTGGTTATGGTTGTTCAAGCATGAGGATAGGTTTGATAATTGTTTTGGGCCTTAGTGGCCAGGTCATTTTGGGTTTTTGTGGTGCAGACCTAGATGAGTTTGTTGGTTTTAAGGTCTCGAGGGCCTTGCTCGAGGCCATGTATTTAAGTCGCAGGACCCAAGAAGGAAACTATTGTTATGATCGGCTTGAGGCTTATATTTGGAAGCTGAGTGGTTGATAGACGAATTAGAATGTCCCTATATGAGGTGAGGATTATGTCTTGACATATTTCCGAGTGAGGGTGAGCATGCTTGTGACTTTCAGAGTTAGGATGCAAGCTTAACATGGGGGCTAGTTGGTTGCGGCGTTTGGCGGAAATATGACAGTGTGAGAATACGCATGAGGATTGATGTGGTATGAATTCTTAGTGATGCGATCAAGGGTCTGTTTTCGTTGGATATAGGCAACTCAAGTATCAGATTCATGGTTAGGATTTCAGACAAGGAGTGTATGTTTTGGATCGTAAGTGGGTGTTCTCTTATGCATTTTCATGAAATCCTTAATGTTAAAGGTAGTTATGATTGGAAAATTTTATGAGATCTTCATCTAAAATTTAGAATCCTTTAGGGTTAGCTTAGTCCTTATCTGGAAGATCATCATGCGTGTGTTATACATTCCAAGAGTCAGGGATGGTTTGAACTTGGTTAAGCCGGTCTGAGATATGGTTTGGTTGCAACACCTGTGGGTGATTTATCGAACCCAAAGTAAGGGAGAACTAGGTATTATGCTTGGATGATCATCGATCTGTTCGATTTTTTAGCGTTGGAAGAATGGTTCATAAGGATCCACGGTACGGGTATGCAGGATTTCGGTTTAAGACTTGGTCAAGTCAAGTCAGGGGCGTGGAGTAAGTGGCTATCAAATGTATGTATCCAGGAAATGCATGAGTTGTCTTGTAGCAGGAAGTAGTTGGTCAGAGAGCTCTTTATAGTCCTTGGTTCCTTCTTGGGATACCAATAAATAGAAAGAAGGCGCTAGTATCGTTTAGGTTGAGTATCGATTGTTGAAGCACTTTTCAGCTTGTTGTATGGATATTTGTTGACAACGTAGATTAGACAATTGTCGATCACTAAATCAGATTTAGAGATGGATATGTTTAGCTCCATGCGAGTTTTGGTTCATTGGATTAAGATTGTTTGTTTCGTTCATCATCAAGCGGAGGTTCTTTGAAAGTTTACTGTTGTGTCAATTGAAGTTCAATGAATACGTCAACCTATCCTTAAGTTTCATATATTTTATATTTTTTTGGGTTTTTGCGTATATTCACCCTCCATTGTGGTGTGGAGTTTTTGTTCATAATAGACTCAAGTTTAGCAGTTGACCTTGGTTATTGGAAGTTCAGATGTTGGGGCAGCATTGTTCAGTTTCCCAGGTGTAGCGTTAACCTACGTACAATGTAGTTTTTGGGATATTATGGTGGTAGGATTTGTAGGGGGATTAATCCGAATAAAGTTTTGGCCACATTTGTAGGTCACATTATAAGTTTTCTCGAGCTAGTATTGGTTGAATTTGTTTAGTTTCAACCAAGGTGTGGTATTTGGTTCGGTTGTTCATAAGGATGCTTTTGATAACGATTGAGGATTGTCATTTCTTTATATATACTAACACTTCACCCTTTGGGTAAGGGTTTTGATGAAGAAGGTGTTGGATTTAGTGTCTAAGCCCATAACTATAATTGGTATGTACTTGACCCGAGAGTAGCATGGTCTATTTGGGTTGCATGGCATCGGAACAATTTATAAGGATGGACTTTTAAGAAGAGGACATTCATGATTTATTAATATATTATAAGTTCTAATATATTAATATGAAATCATATTATTTAATTAGTATTGATCAAGAATTAATTTGGAATTAATTTTGTGATCAAAAGAGACTAGTTAAATATAAGGGGTTGATTTGGTAAATCATTCATTCTTATGGTGTGGGCCAATGATCCATGATTCCTTATGTTGGGCTAAACCCATGTGACAACCCATGGATGATCCATGAATGTTTAAACACATGGATCATGAGGAATATGGAAGCACATGCACATTTGGTTTTACATGGTGTAACCCTAGTTTTTCAAAAATATATAAGTGACCCTAAGGCTACCAAAATCGGCACCTAAATGAGCTTAGAAGAGTGCTAGCCAATTTTTGTAAAGCAAGAAGTCCTCTCTCAAGTCCTCCATTGTTGGTGGTGTTGTGTGAAGCATTTGAGGCATCGCATATGGGATGTTAGGCTCTTAAAGGTCCAATGAATCAAGCTACAAGAAAAGTATGTATTCTAACTAGATTTTTGTTATACAAGTACCCAAGTTTGTATGCTAGTTAGGGAAAATGATTTGGAAAATCGTTTTGCATGTGTGCACTGCAATCATCCCGAGATCCTCTTTTGAAAACCGAAGTACCTGAAACCAAAACTAAAAACCGTTAGCACGAAGCTTAGTGAGTCACCCCAAACTACCGCATACCATACACATAATCATGCTATAGAGAGATACGGGCCCCTCCCACACTCCACTGACTAGGAGATGTGGGCCCTGCCCACACTCAACTGACTACAAGATACAGTCCCCGTCCACACTCAACCAATCATGAGATATGGGCCCCGCCCAAACTCTACTACTATGAGATACAGGCCCCGCCCACACTCAGCTAGTCATAAAAATCATATAAGTTCTACACAAACAACAAGTATCACTAAGCATATAAATATGTACCATATCAGCTATCTATCGGATACGAGCCCCTCCCACACTCAGCTACCACGAGATATGGGCCCCGCCCACACTCATGTTCCAAACAACACATACAGGTATCACACAGACAACAAGTGTAGCAATACAATAACCTGACTAATATCTAAACTTAGATAATAGTGAGATATGGGCCTCGTCCACACTTAACCACTAAGTTATCACATATATGTGCCGGCCTTGGTGCCTTAGACATGTTCCTAATTGAAGAGGACTCACCTCACACTGTTGAAGTCCTGTTGACAAAACCCTAGCTGTTGGATGATAGATTCCCGAATCTATCAACATCAAAACAACTCCTAATTAATAATTGGGTTCCATCACATATACCCATAAGTCCATGCTTGGGGTAAAAGACTGCTTACCCCTCTCTTGGATTGATTCAAGCCCAAGGCGCAATCCAAAGGCCCACAAGTCAACTATGAGTCAAAGCCCAACATATGACCCGATTTTCCAAATTTGTCCCAATCTTCCACATGGTCTTCCCGTAAGGGCCGACCATTTAGTCCAGTCCAAACATTTGGCATTCTAATGGCATAACATCATATAACCATCAAGGCCTAAACTATGGCCCATCTATGGCCCAATTTTCCAAATTAGGCCCAAACCCTCATATGGGCCTTACCCTAAAGCCCATATAAATATTCTAGTCCATACGATTGTCCTTAAATGGCCCAATATTGGCCCAATCACCAAATCCCAATATAAAGGCCCAACTTAAGGCCCAAGTGAAATTAGTGTTTCATATAAAATGACGATTAGGGTTAAGTGTTCATAACTTAACCTATTAAGGACTTAATCAATTAAGTTAGCTACTCTACTAGATAAATCATATGGTGTGATCAGGCTTAATAGATAGTCCAATTCCAATGGCCCAAAATGGGGATCCCGATAAGTCCAAGCCCAAGATTCCAAAATTACGGTTTTCTAAACCCTAATTAGGGTTTCCACCCAATCATAGTCCATTAGGCCGAAAACTAAATCTTTAGGCCCATTAGGGTTTTGCTAGCTGGTCACCACCCACTACCACCTTGGGTAGTGGTGGTCATCGGCGGCCACCACCTCACGGTGGTGGTTATGGTTCTTTTCATTATTTTTTTGTTAATTACAATTACAATGCTTAATCTCAAATAACACACATACACACATACTAATCTACACACATAGCCACCCTAGTGGTGGCCGGCGGTGGTATGTGGTAGCAGCCACCACCTCATGGTGGTGGTGGCCTTTTCTCAGTTTTCAAACTAAGAAAATCACACACTTAATAGAAATGCACACACACACACACACACTTGGTGGTGGCGGCTGGTTAATGACACTTAGGGTAAGGGTTATGGATCAGTCGATGGGTTATATACTATTCATACAACTTCAGCCCATAATGACATAATTGGCCCATCCTTCTCCATTTTCTTTCAAATTTAATCCATATTTACCCTTTAGCCCTTGATCTCATGATTTCCTTTCATAATAAGTCCCAAAATTACTAACCATCCCCCAAGCCTTTAAATCTTTTAAATTCAAGTCCATTAATTACCAAATGCACGTTGACTTCTGAAATCCTTTTCAAATTAAATCCAGAACTTATTCTTTTAACCCCCAACTTCTAAAATTGTAACAATTAACCCTCGAGACCAATACCTTGCTATATCATTACAGATTTTAGGGCTAGTATTAATTTAGTAATTGTAACATCGAAATTTTTCAAAACATATTTTTGATTTTCAAAGATAAAAATCACATGTCATATTTCCCGAAAATCTCAAGTATCAACATCAATACAGTTTATCTATCAAAAGTTGTTTATCACATAAACCAAGATCATCCAAGACATATCTCCAATACCAGTGTGTGTACAATCAAGTTGGGGCCTTCCCGTGATCATCGAAACTACCTGAAACACATAACACTTAGCACGGTAAGAACGAAGCTTAGTGAGTTCCCTAAAATACCACATACAACTCATTAGCCACTCTAGGCTATACCTCGATAAGACCCTTTGGTTAATGTGTCTCGGTGGGATGCTCCGGTCCCAACTTAGTAAGCTCATAATAACAATACTCAACGTAAATCACAAAGACATAATGAGGAATATCAAATACACAGTTAATCACAATAAACATCTAAATATCACAAGGTACCACTCAAGGCAATGATAGTTAGAAGACTCACCTTGCAAAAAGTCAACAAAACTCGAACTCAAATCACTGGCTAGCCTCCGCCTATCATACAAGACAATTATCCCTAATTAATCACGGCTATCAATAGGCTACACTAACTCACAGAAGGGAAAAAGGCCATTTTACCCCTTAATGGCCCAAAATATCCATAAATTGACCAAACCCTAAAAGTCAACAAAAGTCAACGGTAGGGAGTACGCCGCGTGTACCAGCTCCTTACGCTGGCGTACTCGGCTGCCGTGCAGACATTGGGGATGTGCGACCCCTATGATGCGCGTACTGAAATTACGCCCAGTGTACGCTCCAGTTTCACCCTTCTCACTTGTTTTGTCTTAAACAGTTAAGATCTTGGCTCACATCTTAGATCTAGACTCTCTAATAGCTCTTATCCCATAAAGTCGGGGACTTTAAGCCTTTGCATGGCTGTAAAGGTCCCAAAGACACAAAACACTCATCCTCTTATGAAAGTACATATCTCATGCATGGATTGATCCCAACGTCCATGATAGGATTTTTATGACACTACTGAAGGGTTTAGAGCATTCTAACACTCCTATGGTGTACATGTAACCCTATAAACCTTGGATCTATGTTTTCTCTATTATACATGCAAATATTCAACATTCTAAGGTCTCATCCTAACTAGCATAATATGAGGTATATACAATACAAGAAAATAGTAGAATGAAATACCTTTTGATGAAGCTTGAAGTCTTGATCCTTTAAGAGCTTAGTGCCCCAAGTGTTGCACCTCAAATGGTTCACACAACACCAAAAACCCTTGGCATAACTTGAGAAGAAGAATAATTAAATTCACTCTTATGAAATCAGATTTGCCCACTTGTGTACTATACACTAGTGCTATTTCATGAACCATAGACCTCTTTATATAGTGTGGAGGATTAGAGTTACATTTATGTAAACCCTAGTACCCATGACCTTTCATTTCCATAGGATCCATGGGTTAAACACTCCATGGAATATCCATGAGCGCTTAGCCCAACCTAAATGAACTTGGCCTATCCTATATAAATAAGAGTCCATATTTAATTAGTTCCTTTTTTATCACTAAATTAATTCTAAATTAACTCCTGATCAATACTAATTAAATTGTAAGATTCCATATTAATATATTAGAACTTATAATATATTAATATAAATCATAATTATCCTTTTTCTCATTTTGTCTATCCAATTGTTCTGATGCCATGCAACCCAAATAGACCATGCCAAATCGGGTCAAGTACATACCAATTATAGTTATAGACTTAAATACTAATCCAACAGTCTCCCACTTGAATAAGTCTAAAACTATTATTGCGTATGACTCCAAAACCCGACTAGCAATCGTAGCTCTTAAAGCCACTGTTGAACTATGACCTAGTCAATGAATTTTCCATTAGATAAGGGATCATATATTCCTCCATTCTAGATATCATAGTACTGAGACATGGATTATAATCATTCTCTCTGTTCATTTGTTGTTTCCTGATTTCCGATTTATGACGACCGACTAATTGAACAAATCAAATCAGTCCAGGCTTGGCCAAGCTCTTAGGGTGTCATCACTAAATCATCGAGGGGCCCACATATATCGCTTTTACCCCTCCATGGGTAAAAGTAATGAATAAACTTCGACTCGTATGCTTGTTCTACTACTTGTTGAATCATACATAAAGGCACGTTTTATCACATCGAGTTACTAATGCATTTTCATACAATCAATGTATAACTAACTCATAGTCAACAACTCAGACCTCTAGGTTTGAAGAATAGAAAATATTATCGTCTCATGATTACTTGTGATAAAATTCATGAAGTGAGTCAAATGAGTGTGAGTTTAATCCAATACTCGAATCTCATTCCAGGAGCACTCATGAATGTTGTAGCAACTCTTGCTATGTCCAACACCTTAGACATCTACAAACCCAATTCATGACAATCTTGCCTTAATACCTACTTCCAACGTATTATCGAATGTGGATGGTTTGAATAAGTTAGTCATTAGAGACGAATGACCTAGTTATTCTGGAAGTCAAAACATGCAAAGTGAAATACAAGAGTAATCGAATCCAATATGGTGTCAGAACTTATGAATATAAACAGAACACCTTTTATTTACCACAATATTGATTACTCATTATTCATTGCATAATGTTTCAAATAATCAACTTAATACTTGAATTAAAACAATAGTTATGCCATGCTCTAAGCATGCACACTATGTTTATCCAAACAATAGTTATGCTATACACCAAGTATGCACACTATGTTTGTCTATGATCCTTACTTTGTGGAATAGATCATTTGAACATAATTCCAATGATTCTCATTTCATAATCCCAAATCCTTATCATAAATGTAAGAATTCTAAATTCCATCCATTTACTGAAATCTATTAGATTCTAAACCTATATGCATTGATCGTCTTGTAATGACTATGCACAAAGTCACAAAGACTTGTCAAAAGACATTACATAGTATTTCAATGGAGATCAATTCAATGGAAACGAAGTCTCAAGTTCAAAAGTACATTGCTTTGAACATCCTTCTTGCATTAACTTTTCTAATCTTACACAGATTTAATGGATAACTTCCACCTATGAAACATTTTCATATTCCCATTCTAACTATCACTTTTGAATAAGAGTTTCCCCCTTTCAGAATATGTCAATACGGTCCTTTCCAAAAATCTACACCATACTTCCAACTGTCCATGATCAACCAATCTTTACTAAACCTCACATTATCCTCGACAATTTGTTAATCACTTTAGTCATATCCAGTTCTAGTACTTTTTCCCTCTTAATTCCCAAGGCATTTGGAATATTTAGAACAAATGAATATTATAGCACGTGCAATCAATCCTATATTCGAAGCATATGGGACACGATTCATGATGTCTCACATAAAGACATGATAACAGACCAGTGTTTTACTACAATATTTCTATTTCTATTTGCCATGTTCTCATAATTCAGATTATGAAAAGGGATGCCATAATCATAATCAAATTTTAAAACGCAAATAACTTTCCTATATATAATTTCCTTATGTTGAACCATTCCAACATAACATTCATATGTATATATATATATATATATATATATATATATATATATATATATATACTTGAATAAATTTGATTAAAATCTTACGATCTAAGCTTTTAGATTTGAAATGAAGTACAATTTTCTCTCCCTTAATTCAAAACAACTTTTCCCAAGTGAAAATTTTGTTTTCTATAATTAACATTGCTAACATGCAACACTTATCATAATTATTATACTCCCACTAGCATGATAATTGTTAGCATAAGACTTAAGCTCCCACTAGCTTTGACATATATCCAGAAATCAGCTGGACTTCTAGAAATCAATACTTTATTGACTTTCTTACCAAAGTTCAGATTTCTGATACGAGATGCTTTGATAGAACTTTATCAAAATCATACATATTTCCTTAGATAGCTCACATGTGTGTCTAAACAATCTTAGGGCTATGAAAAGGGGTGTCGTAATCATAGTCTCAATTGTTTAGACCTTTGTCATTTTGCAGAAGTCCATGTTAGTATGTCGATTAACCACATACGCTCTACTAACAACTTTAAGAATGCAAATATGACAATTGCTATCTACTTAAATCCTACTTATAGAAACGTTTCCTCGCCATAATTTTCATGAATCGGCGAGAAACCTTAAGACACTTAGATTTTATGGAATGTGTGATCCTATCCATGTGAATTTGTCAATGCCATAATCACAAGACAAGGTTAGTGATAAATGCAAACTCATAGGGACTGAACTTGTGCGATCTTAAATTCTTTCCACCTGGCAGCACAAGAACCTGACATTGCTTCCAAGTAGTTATGCAAACAACTGATAACTTGCAGAACTCAGATGCATAGTCAACTTCAACCGGAATAGGCACAAAAATAGAAATATGTCAACATGATAGGTTACAAACCTCAAGTCGTGTGCTAGTGATAACCAACATGTTTTATCCTTGATTAGTTCTTTGAACTTTTTGATGATCTTTAAGACTCCCTCTATCCTCTTGAAATATAAGAATCTTTTGCCGAGAACCATTCCTTGACAAACAAATATTCAAGAGATAGTGCAGATTCTTTATGAAGACAAACACTTCACACAATTGGCGTTAGTTGGTCTTTGTTTTATCCAAAACATCACAACTTACCAAGTTCAAATGTACAAGAGTAGAAAACATTTTACTCTTACATTTGACAAGTGTTATAAACCTTTTTTTAAGACGTGTCACTCAAGCTACAATCTTGGAGTATGACTCTATGAATTGTTTTGGAACAAAGTATGACTCATCTTCTTGATTTAATCATTTCAACAATTCATGATTACTCTTCTTAGATATAGGAATGCACTAAGATGTCCTTAGAGGACCAATTATGATATGGTTTCTTAATCATTAAGATGATCACAAAACATGATACTAAAGTACTCTCCCATCTTTTCAGATTTGAGAAGCTTTTATCTTTCTGCCTAATTTGATTATTCTCATTTGTTATGCAATACATCGATACTTTTCCAATGTTTTATAATTATACTTAAACTTGTAAGTGTAACCATATTTACTAAACTTTAGTAAATCATGACGAATAGTCTTATCGATCTTTTATGGTGGACTTGAGCAGTGCACAATAATGTTTACTCAATCCCTTATTCTTTCACTTGACTCACATATACATGTGAACAAGGAATTAGTCTTAATTTTCCGAAGCTGGAATATCTCATTCATCATACAATACAACTTGCATGATTCCAAATTTCTATCCAAATGAAACTTGAGTGATGAGAATCTTTCCTTATTTGGTAAATTTAGACATTACCACAAAAGAAAGAATCAAATTCATATTTTCAATATTACTAGAAACATACAAACAACATTTTTTCATAAATGCCATTGCAAGGAGATATAATAAAATAAAACAAAATTTTATTTATTTATAAAATACAGAAAAAAAATTCCCTACAATGCAACTTTAAATGAAAACTATGCTATTACATATTTCCTAGCAATCTATCGTAACTCCTAAGCAGCAGCTCAAAAATATGATCTTCAAATCATGCGATTGAAATCCATCTTCGCGATCATATTCAACGTACTCTTCCTTTAAGTTTCCTTCCCTTTGCGTGATCCCGCTATACATCAAAATGTAACCTAATCACATCATGTATTAAGAATCAACAACTATAAACTTAACAGAGTTAGATAGTGGACTTACCTGAAGCAGAGTCAATCTTTTTGATTCTTCGTTCCCTCAGATCTTTCAGGTAGTTAGGGAAGCTTCACTTCCAATGTCCCTTCTCTTGGCAGTAAAGACATACAAATTCTTTGGGAATGGTACATGGGACTGTCACAGACTTAGCCTTTCTCTTTACCATATGGTCAACCGGGTTGACCATGGCCAATCCCTTTCCATTGGGAAGAGAAATTTTTTCCGGACTTCCAATGTTATCTTCAGAGGTACACCTTCCAATCAAATTTGATTGACTATTGTGCCAAATCATTGTTGATTCAGCAACAACAAGAAAATAAGAAAGATCTATTAGGGTCATGCCGTGATCTGTCACATAGGAGTCTTTAATGAACTCACTATATGATTCAGGAAGTGACTGAAGAACCCAGTCAATAGCCAGCTTCCTTGGGACACCGACACCTAACACTCTCAGCCTGTCGATATGTAACTTCATCTCTAGGTGGTGAGAACACGTTCCTTCTATCTTCATGTTTCATTGAAAGCTGGGCTTGAATGAGCTTGAACTTTTCAAGTCTTTGAGCTTGTTGGCTAGGGAGAATAATTGGAGGAGGTGGAGGAAGACAAGTTTGATTTCCATGATCCAACCACGGAACATCATCTTCATTAGGAAAGATTGTTTCAAGAGATTTGGGAAGATCATAGTTGTTCGAACCTGACATCTATAATTGGAGAAATTCAAGTTAGTTGATTTAATTCCTTAGTATAACACCCAATATGAAATATTAAGGCTAGGACGCAACACAATATTTTATAACTTGGAATAGGGATGCTGTAATCTAAGCTACAAAATATTTTAAGGTAGGCGAATGACAATTCATTAATTTCCACCATGAAAAATGAAATAAATTATTAGGTTCTAACTGGATTTGAAATTCCTAGATCTTTTGAGATTCATTGAACTTTCCAATGGCACATTTAAATCTCGATTGTTCCCTCTCAAGTTTGTGAGTGGGATGCCGAGGATCACAAACAAGGTGTGAATAATCATGCAAATATACTTAGTACTCTTAAACTTTATCAGCTAATCGATGTGCCAGTTAATCATACGAGCTCCACCGATCTTTGATAAACCTTAAGCCACCCTTTTTCAACCTTGTTAAATCCAAGTTAGTGTGCCGGTTAACAACGCACACTCCACTAACGACTTAAGTAACGTGAAAAGTGTAATTCATGGGTTAACACCAAATTCACATTTTCCTAAGTAACTAAGATTAGGAATTTATAAGTGTTTAGTTAGTTAGTATTTATCATTATAATTTTAATGATAGAGAATTATAGTCTTGTCCTACCCGTTTGGCTAACGATCCTCCACCAGTCAAGGAAGCGGTGGATAAGAGTGGACACCCATTAAACTGCCGTTTTATAGGCAGTAACCTTATACCCCCTTATAGACCGGCTTCGTGAATGAGGCCTACGAACGGTAAGACTGAATTTCTTCTTATACAAATATATAACTATTAACTATTAATATTATAATAATATAAGGGTTGAATTTTAACTTTTAAAATTCTAAGGGTTTAACTTGGAATTAAAGTATTCATGAAGGGAAACTTTACAAATTCCAAAACTTGAGGGCAAGTTTTGAACTATTCAAAAACTTTTCAATTCCATAACTTATGAGTTTAAAGTAGTTTTATTGAAAAACTCTTCAAGTTCCATAACTTGAGAACAAGTTAAGGAAGACTTTAAAGCATTAAAAAATAAGACTCTTCGTTTGTATAACTTATGGAAATCTTATTAGTTTAAAAAGTCATAAATGTGACTTTTCATATAACTTGAGGACAAGTTAGAAAAACACATATTATGAACAAGATTTAGATCAATTTGGATCAAAAACTGATTATCACATAATTTTCTATTAATCTAAACTAACTCATAAGAATAAGATAATTCAAACCAAACAATTTTTCATGAAATTAGCCTAATCATTTAACTAATACAAACATGAATCTGTTGACAATTATCTATTGAATTGGATTAGAATGAATATCACTACATTAAAAACAGGTTTATAGGTTCAAAAACAGCTTAGGGTAATGATTCTAGTCCAATTCCGGCCTTAAAACTCGAAAATATACTATCAGGGGCTCATACACGTCGAGTGTATGAACCTACTCGATGAGTATGATGAATTTCTTCATGGACTGGGCGAGTCCATCAGTGGACTCGACGAGTCCAGTGCCCAGAAAGCCATAATTTTCGATTTTTAAGCTGTTACATCAAGTATAATTGAAAATCAAGCCTAGGCTCTGATACCACTAAAGGGTTTTGAGCATTCTAACATCCTATGGTGTACATGCAACCCTATTAACCTTAGATCTATGTTTTCTCTATTATGCATGCAAATATTCAATATTCCAAGGTTTCATCCTAATTAGCATAATATGAAGTATATACAGTATAGGAATCTAGTAGAATGACATACCTTTTGATGGAGCTTGAAGTCTTGAACCTTTAAGAGCTTAATGCCCCAAGTGTTGCAACTTAAATGGTTCACACAACACCAAAAACCCTTGAAATAACTTGAGAAGAAGAATACTTAAGTTCACTCTTATGAAATCGGATTTGCCCTCTTGTGTACTATACACCAGTGCCATTTCATGAACCATAGACCTCTTTATAGTGTGGATGATTAGGGTTACATTCATGTAAACCCTAATACCCATGACCTTTCATTTCCATAGGATGCATGGGTTAAATACTCCATGGACTATCCATGAGTGATTAGCCCAACCTAAATGAACTTAGTCCATCATATATATATATATATATATATATATATATATATATATATATATATATATATATATATATATAAGAGTCCATATTTGATTTGTTCCTTTTTTATCACTAAATTAATTCTATATTAATTATTGATCAATACTAATTAAATAATATGATTACATATTAATATATTAGAGCTTATAATATATTAATATAAATCATAATTATTCTTTTTCTCATTTTGTCTATCCAATTGTTCCGATGCCATGCAACCCAAATGGACCATCCCAAATCAGGTCAAGTACATACGAATTATAGTTATGGACTTAGACACTAATCAAACAACTACACCACTGAATATACTCAATGGGGGCGCGGGGGGGGAGGGGGGGTGGATCATCATCTCTGGAGTACAATGTCACATAAAGTCTCCAACTTTTGTGACAAAACCCTAGAATACTCTACTAAGATGCAAAAACCATCAGAGTGAGAAAGCTCTGAGCTTTATACCTCAAAATGAAGCTCCACACTAAGATAAGCTCAGATATGAGGCTTGGAATCCCACTCCTTCTTCACTCCAAAAAAACTCAAGAATGCTCCCAAGGCTCTCACATGCACTCACAAGCTCTAAGAACGAAAACTAGGGTTTAGGAGGGTTGGTGACTGAGAATGGTGGCCAGGAATGAGGCCATCATATCCTTTAAATAGGAGTCTCACACTAAATTAGGGCTTTCGCTCTGAGCCTAGTACGCCCAACGTACTCTCCGGTACGCCCAACATACTAGGTGGCTTTCACGTCAAATGCACGCATATGAGTACGTTGAGCGTACACTTGCTTACGCCCCAAGTACTCATTCACCACCTTTTCTGATAAAGAGACTAAAATGGCCTATTACTCAAAAGACCAAGGGTTACGAGGTATACCTGGACTCGGGATGTTACAGTAATTTGCTAATTTATTTATTTAATAAACGAGGTGTTACATAAAATTAGAGAAAACATAGATCCAAAGCATTTAGGGTTGTATGTGCACCTGAAGGTTGTTAGGATGCTCAAAACTCTTCAGTGGTATAAAAGCCCAGACTTGTTTTCTATTATACTTGATGTTATATTGATTTTCAAAGTGTAAAAAATCGAATTTCTGCCTTCTGCCCAGTGAACTCCCAGAGTCCACTGGGTAACTCGTCAAGTCCCTTAGTTAAATGACCAACTCGACGAGTGCAATTCATGTACTCGCCGAGTTGGTGCACCAGGGGGTAGACTTTTGAATTTTGGCCATAAATTAGATTAGGATCATTACCCCAAACTATTTTTTGAACGATGAAACCTGTTTTCAACTGGGTAATGATCATGCTTGTCTAATTAGAAGATAATTGTCAAAGTTTCAAGATTTATATTAGTTTATATAATTTCTTGAAAACCGTTGATGTGAATTATCTTTTCTTATGAATTTTGCTAGATCATAGATATTATTTTACATTTCTTGTTAGTTTAATTGTTGATCTAAATGCCTTTTAATGGACTCTATAACTTGTCCTCATGTTATGGAATACCAAAAGTCTTTTCATTAAAAGTCATTAAAACTCATTAGTTATGGAAATGAAAGGTTTTGAATAGTTTCAAAACTTTCCCTCAAGTTTTTGAATTTGTAAAGTCACTTAAAATACTTTAATTCCAAACCCTAGAATTTTAAAAGTTTAAAATTCAACCCTTATACTTTATAGTATTATACGTTTAATATATATATATATATATATATATATATATATATATATATATATATATATATATTATACATTTAATAATATAATCTTACCGTTAGTAGGCCTCATTCACGAAGCCGGTCTATAAGAGGGGTATAAGGTTACTGCCTATAAAATAGCAGTTGAATGGGTGTCCACTTTCACCCACCGCTTCATTGACTGGCGGAGAGTCGTTAGCCGAACGAGTAGGATAGGACTGTAACTCTCATTAAAAGTATAATGATAATAATAAAGTAACTAAATGCTCTATTAAAATTCCCAATCTTAGTTACTTTCGGAAAATGTGAAATTGATGCTAATCCATGGAAATTGCACTTTTCACCTTACCAAGTCATTGATGGAGCGTGTGTGGTTAACTGACAAGTTAACTTGGACTAGTAAGGGTGGTAAAGGGTGACTTGATGTTTATCATAAGATCAATGGAGTGTGTATGGTTAACCGGCACATTGATTGGGTGAGAAAGTCGAGAGTACCAAGCACATTTTGCATGGTTATTCCCACCTCGTTTGTGATCCTTGGTATCCCAGTCACAAACCTAAAGGGCATAATCGAGATTTAAACATGCCATTGAACTGTTTAATGAATTTGAAAGAATCTAGGAGTTTCAATCAAATTAAAACTTAATAACAATTTCATTTTTCATGGTGGAAATTGGGAAATCGTCAATTACCTACCTTAAAATATTTTGCAAGTTGGATTATGGCATCCTTCTTCCAATTTGTAAAATATTGTGTTGGGTCCTAGCCTTAATATCTCATATTGGGTGTTATATTAAGGACTCTTCAACTAATCTAAACTTTTTCTTTCTTTCTTTTCAAATGTCTTCCAACACTACGTCTGGATTAAACCTTACTGGCTCCTTCTCTCTCATGAACTTGTGTGGGAGAGTCATCTTTGATGCTTCCAAATTCAATGATTGGATTAGGAACATCCGGATGATCACTCATTATGAGGAAAAAGAATATATCATAGACAAGGAGCTTAAGGAAATCGATGAGTCTTCTGCTACTCTTTAGGAGATTGCTGACTTTAGGGCTCATGAGAAGGATGCCACCAAGGTGTCTTCTATCATGTTGGCCACCATGACAGGTGAAATCCAAAAGTCGTATCAGGACTTCTACCCTTTTGAGATGCACCAGGACCTGATGGAAAGATATCATCAGAGTGCTCGTCAAGAGAGGTATGAAATCATCTCTTCCATGATAACAACTAGAATGATGGACGGTGAACCCATCATAGGCCACTTGTAGAAAATGTAAAGGTTTGTGGACCGGTTGCTAAAGTTGAATGTGAATTTCCCTGAGGAGCTAGCTATAGATATCATTCTACACTCCTTACCTCCATGTTATGATCAGTTCCGCATGACCTATCATATGAACTAGGAGGAGGCCACACTTAGCATTCTATCTAAAAAAATCATCACATTCTAACTCTTGGGTTCTTAACACAGGTTGTGGATTTCACATTTGTCCTGATGTGTAGGGCCTAAAAGTAAGTAAGGATGTGGAGCACGGGAAGATAAACTTGATCATGGGGAATAGGAAGGTTGCACCTATCACCAAGATTGGAGTTTACTCTTTATTGCTTAGTAGTGGGTTAGGAATAGATTTAAATAACTGTTGCTACTCGCCTGACATGGCAAGAAATATTATTTCCTTTCATGGTTTGAACAAGCAAGGGTTTAGTTTTTCATTTGATAATGAATTTGGTGCTATTAATGCTTAGTATAATGGTGTTTTTTATTTTAAAGCATTACCTTGTAATGGTGTATGTGAAACTGTGATGGTTGTAGACAACTTAGGAAATAATGTGTTGCACATTGATTCTTCCAATGAATAGGATAAGGCATGCTTGTGGCATTATCGTCTTGGACATGTCAGCAAGAAGCGCATAGGGCAACTCCAAAAGGCTGGAGTTTTGGAATCATTCGACTTAAGGTCGGATGACACTTGTGAATCTTGCTTACTTGGAAAGATGACCAAGTCACCCTTCAATGTTACTTGTGAAAGGGGTGAACGTTTGTTAGATCTCATACACACCAATGTGTGTGGGCCTTTCAGAATCACCACAAGGGATGCTAACCGCTTCTATGTGACTTTTACAGATGATTACAACAAATATGGCTATGTCTACTTAATCAAGCATAAGTCAAAAACCTTTGAGAAATTCAAAGAGTTTAAATAAGAAGTGTAGAATTAGCTGGGCCAGAACATAAAGACGCTCCGATCCGATCGGGGTGGTGAGTATCATACTATCGAGTTCCTAGACTATCTTAAGAAATCTAGAATTGTTTCATAGTTGATGCCACCCAAGACACCAGAGCTTAATGGTGGGGCTGAAAGGTACAATCGAACCTTGTTGGACATGGTTCGTTCCATGCTGAGTCGAGCTTCGTTACCTATCTCATTTTGGGGGTATGCCTTAGAGACTATAGCCAATATCCTTAATCTAATCCCAACTAAAAAGGTTGGAAAAAGACCTCACGAGATGTGGACCAGGAAGGTTCCCACATTAGACCACATCAAGGTTTAGGGTTACGAGGCTTTCGTGAGATGCGAAACTCGTGACAAGATCAAACCTCTAAGAGAGCGGTGTATTTTCATCAGCTACCCACAAAAATCCTTTGGTTAACTCTTCTACAGACCAAGTGACAATGTTGTCTTCCTTGTGAGGAGAGGAGTCTTTCACGAGAGAGCTCATAGGCAAAGGAGACAGTGGGAGACAAATTGACCTTGAAAAACTTCAATAGTCAAGCGGTGAAGGAACCTCAAACACCAGCAATCAAACTGAGGTGGAAACTCCTGTTGAGCCGATTGACTAGTCTGAATGTCACACCCCCAAACCGGAACGGCGGAAACGTTCGTGGGCAGATGACTTCATGTGGTAACGTAACAAATGAATAAATAGTAAAGAAAGTAATACAACCATCATATATATAATTATAAGTTTACATTGTTTAAAAGAGTACATGTTCAAAACCAATTATAATACGATGCCAAAATATGAATTTAAAATAGTGCCGCAACGTTCCTTCTTCAAACGCTATTTAGTACCTGTAATTACTGAGTCCCTGGGATATACAAGTAGTTTTGAAAGAGTAGATCAACATTTAAGCTGGTGAGTTTCATAAGAATTTAATGATAGTATTTGTATGAAAATGAAATGGTTCGTTTTTGTTTGTTAGTCTCTAGAAAATGCCATATTTCCTACTGGTATATACGTAACTTTAAATCAAGAACAATATCTGTTAAAAAGTTGATGTTTTTCCATCTATGAGTAGTGATTAGAAGTTCCAAACTTATATCACAATTGGGTTTTTCATGCATAAAATAAATGAACTTATGTATGTATAAAACCTCCATTATATCTGAAAACCCCCGTAAATCAATGTGTTTTTAATACTCTATGTGAGTTTTATAACCATGCTCTTGACAAGGAATGCCTATACACAACGTTCTTCAGGCGTTGGAATGTTCTGACGTGTGTCACCCCAAATGGTGTACTGTAGCTAACAGTCAGGGTGCGGGGTTGTCAATCCTGTATAGATCTATACACAAACACAATGCTCCCCCTCCAAGGGATTCTGGTATATAATATAGGACTTGAAATGTGTACTCGAGAACGTACGTGAAGTTGATGTCTCACAAAGCTTAGTATAAAACAGATTTACATGTGAAAATGTTCGTTTGTTATTGTATATGAAAGTAGCTTCTTGAAATAGTATTTCCATGTATGTAAAATTTCGTAGTATTCTCATAAAACTATACCTATTATAGTTTCCTAAAAGTGTGTTTCGTTTGTATAATAAACCCTTAGTGAAAATGCTCACTTGTTATGAAAGGTGTAGTTTTTCTAGTGCCAAAACCGACACACATAAATATAGTATAAGCAAAGTGTCTGATTTGTATAAATACATAAATCAATTTCTTATTTCAAAAGATAAAATGTTTTCGTGGTATAATTTACATATGAGAGTTTCCCAATAATAGTTATAAATCACATATGATTCCGTTGATAAAATGTGTAGTGAAAGTTTATATAACACACAATAATAATCGAGTGTTTTACTTGTATTCCCCCCTTTAAAATCATATAAAAGTACTCATAAAACATTTAAAAGTGTGAATTATAGGGGTATCAACTCACTTGAAAGATCGGAGGAGGCGGGATGAAAACTGGACAGAATTTCGACTCGAGAAAGCGGATTTTCTCGGGATTCTCGGGAGCACAAATGACCCTCGGGATGTGAGCAATGTGACCGGGACTTCGGGATAGCACGGGCACGAAAAACGAGGCAAAAACACAAAAGAAATGAGAGAGAAAGGCCCTTCTCTTCGGAACCCTCGCATCCTTTTTATAGGGGGTGTGAATTGCCCTCGTACGCGGCGTATGGGTGTACGCTGGGCGTACCCGTGCGTCACGCATGAGCGCATCCTCGATTGCTTCGGACTCCATATGGGATGGGGCATAGCCTCGCATAGGGCGCGACGTGGATGATCCGAGGCCAAGGTCTCGAGTATGCTGGGCGTACTCGCGTGACTGAGTCTTTGGATAATACCGAAGTTTTCATAAAAAAATATATATATATATATATATATATATATATATATATATATATATATATATATATATATATATATATATAATATTTAATAAACTTCAAAAATTCATATCTTCTTCATACGAACTCCGTTTTCGACGTTCTTTATATCCACATGTAGGTGAGACTATAATCTACAACTTTTGTTTAGATTCCGTCGGCAAATTTTGAAATTATTTTTATTATTTGATTTTAAAAGGTCGCGGTAAGAAAATTTCTTTAAAAATTCACAACTTCATTATCTGACGTCTGTTTTTGCTAGAGTTTTTATCATTGAAAAACCATCGTCGAGACCTTCGATTCTCATTTAGGTCATTCTGGTCAAAAGTTGTTCAATCTCTGTTTCGAGTTTTTAGCTGTCCGTTGCTAAGCCGAACTTGGAAAATTTCTAACTTTCTTATACGAAGTCGGATTTGGGCGTTCTTTTTACGTACGATCACGATTTATTGATATCTAAGATAATAGGTAATTTAATTAGTGATTTTTGGATATTTTATTTTCGAAGTTGATTTCATTATAACGAACGTGTTTACAATATTTGACTTTTTAGGTCGTTTACATATAGTTGAAATATCGGGTTGTCACATTATCCCCTGTTAGAGGGAATTTCGTCCCGAAATTTAAGGTAAGAAAGATACAAGTGAATCAGAGAAAAAGATGTGGGTACGTATGTTCCATCTGATCTTCACGTTCCTATGTAAATTCAGGTCCTCGCTTGGCATTCCAACGGACTTTCACGATGGGTATGCGACTTTGTTTCGTTTGTTTGACCTCTCGGTCCATGATTTCTACAGGTTATTCCATGAAGTTGAGGCTCTCGTTAATCTCGATCTCTTCGAGTGGGATAACAAGAGTCTCACCGGACAGACAATTTTTCAAATTCGATACGTGGAAGGTTGGGTGTATGTTACTAAGTTCCCGTGGTAGATTAAGTTTGTAAGCTACATGGCCGATTCTGGCGAGAATCTCGAAAGGCCCTATGTACCTTGGATTTAGCTTTCCAAAGCGTATTAAGCCTTTCCACGGTGAGACTTTCAATAGAACACAGTCTCTTACTTGGGATTCTAAAGGTGTAACACCGTGACTTTCAAGGCAAAATTTTCATTTAATTAATCAAATTAATATTAAATCACTTGTTTAAAATCTCATACACATTTGAATTACAAAAAAAACATAGTTCCATTTTCACTTAGTAGAAAACCAGGATCCTCCCGTATACAACTCTTTCTTTGGTGTGTACAATCGAGCCGATGCCATCCCGTGTTACTGAAAGAACCTGAAACAACATACATAAAACACTGTAAGCACAAAGCTTAGTGAGTTCCCCAATATACACCTTACGCACATACGCCTTTCCAGGCCCTGACCTTCCGGTCCGCTGCACAATGCCTTCCGGCCCATGAGATAATCGCCTTCCGGCCCATAACGTGTTGCCTTCCGGCCCTTAGTATATTGCCTTCCGGCCCATAACATATTGCCTTCCGGCCCAAAAACATATACAACACATAATACATTTACTCTAACACATAAAGCACATATATCATATATCATACCTGACCTTTTTGTCACATAACCCGTTGCCTTCTGGCCCATATAAACATGCATATCACGCGTAGCAACTAACTTTCCATTTATAGCATACATACATAACACATAACATATTCGACCTTCCGGTCACACAATCAAACCCTTCCGGGTACAGTATAATGAGAAGACTCACCTCGTGGATGCTGGAAGTTAGCAACTCCTGAAATCACTTGCACCTGATCCGCCGAGCTACAAGCTCCTTATAACAATATGTCTCTTATTAATACTTTTATCTTCCACGTTAGCTGACCCTAAGAAATCACACACAGGTCAACTCTGGTCATCAAATGGGTTCCAAAAACCCTAAATCCATATACACATCAATCACAGAAGAATGTAATCCGAACTATTACCTGAATGATGTACCTTCTGTGTCCCCAAACTTCAGAACTCGAATTCCTTGCCGTTCCTTTAGCCAAAACCCTTCTCCTTCTTGCACAACAATTCCTTCAAGGTCACCAATGGCCTTCAAGCTTGCTCTAGATGCCACAGCCGCTTAGGGTTCTTCTCAATCGACCAAAAGACGAGCAATGACGGCATAAGATCCCTTATATACGACCCAAAACTGAACGGCTAGGGTTTCCGCTGAACAGCGTCGACTCGCCGAGTCCAGTCGCGAACCCGCGACCAAGTCTGCGACCCTACTCGGCGAGTCTGGCTCCAAATCGCCGAGTATCTCCTTTAAAACACCCCAAAATGCAATTTAACAATACTTGAGATTTTGGGCTGTTACAATTCTCCCCCACTAGAATCAGACTTCGCCCTCGAAGTCTCACTCTGAAAATAGTTTTGAATACTGCTCCCGTATCTCACGTTTCGGCTTCCCTAGACACTTCCGATCTCTTCCGAGGTTGCCACTGAATCAATACCAGAGGTACCTCCTTGTTCCTCAGAACCTTGATCTCCCGATCCCTGATGGCCACTGGCCTCTCGGCGTAACACAGGCTCGCATCCACCTAATCGTTCTCTAGTGGAACCACTGCTGACTCATCTGCTATACACTTCTTCAATTGCAACACATAAAAAGTGTCATGGATCCATCCCAATTCCGTTGGCAGCTCCAAACGGTAGGCCACCCGTCCTACCCTCGCATTCTCACGAAAAGGCCCAACATATCGGGGCCCCAACTTGCCCCTCTTCCTGAACCGAATCACCCCTTCCCAAGGAGAGACCGTTAGAAGTACGAATTCGCCGACCTGAAACACATGCTTGTAACGGCGTCTGTCTGCATAACCTTCCTCTTCCCTTACTTAGGGAAATCCGCTTGACGACCTTGTCACTACTCCATGTATCGCACATGCTCTGGATCTGCTCGCAAAGACTCTCGGGTCCATGCGTTACCTTTCCTCAGCAAATGAGGATCCGACACCACCTCCTATGCAACAGCTCAAAGGGCGGCATACTAATGCACTAATGATGGCTGTTGATATGGGACAACTCAACCAAGGATCAACACGTACCGCGGCTTCCTCAGAAATCTAATGCACATGCCCGAATCATGACTTCGAGCGTCTGGATCGTTTACTCTCTCTAAAGTGTCCTCAGACATCATCATGCTAAGCTCCTTTCCCATATTCCTCCTCAAGACTGAGTACTGGATCAGCTTTTGGCTCCACATCTGAGCCCCCAACTGTCACCCACCTCATGACCCAAATATTCCACTAACTTTCTCCCCGTGACTACTATCCCGACCCAGTGACACGCAAGTCACAAAATTCTCTTTTCCTCGTGCGAGCAATACAATCCAACCGAGGATCGTCTCAACTCTAATCTCTGGGTTCTGCTGCGCATACTCGTCGTGTATCTCCCCGCATCTCCCGACAGGGACGGATACCCCTGTCTTGCCCCCGACTCAACATCTAGGCTCCAAAACTCAATAATAGGATTACTCAAACCCAAAACTCTTCCACACCATAAACTGATCGGAAAACATTCCAACATCGTATTCTCTTGCCATTTAATGAGTACTGCGACTCCACGCGGTATCACAACATCTTCTGAATAGTGAGTATTGCGACTCGAATATCCACCACAGATTATGGAGACAATCAACATAACAAATGCCCATCTCTGCGAATATCCACTCCCTCAAATAATCTCCCTGGATACCCATACCCGAAGGGCTCCCACTAGATCCACAGATACTTGATATGCCACACGTCGATTCAATTCAGGATTCACGAGTAACTCCGAAATAGAGATATCATACCCGAATAGCCCAGAATACTGCCACAACCACTGATCTCCTGCCCCAAGTATCATGTAGATATAATAATACATCTCCTCGGAATCCCATAAATAGATCTACATTTTCCCACATTACAACTCTGACGCATATAATTTCCCGATTGGAATACGAGAAAACGCTGACGCTACGAAATATGCTGAAAATTCTCCGAAATCCTTCTTCCGACGCTCAAAATCCAACCAAGAATGCGCATACCGACCCAAACATTCTCTATCTACTTGTAACGACACCAGACACCTGCCATGGATACATTCGTTCTCCTCCTCGAGTACTTCCCGCATTAACTCACTCTGACCCTCTTCCTCAATCACCGACACCTCTGGTCTCATGATTTCTTATAGCATATCTCTATACTTCACTTATAACCACTCTTGGAAAATCCTTGCTTTCCTACATACTGCACCCGGTTCTCCCCCACTAGGGTTCGAACCATCACCGATTAGCACACACCCAGCCACAACTATTTTTCACCAGCGAAATCGCACCTGCTCCAGGAAAGTGCTACGCAACGCCCGGTAATTCCCCCTTAAGGAAATCAATCAACCTTCCATACTCTGAACCTCTGATTAACTCTCCAAGAACTTCTCATCACAACCGCCTCTAATCAATCCAAATCCCATGCCAATCTAGCACTAAGCATCTAAACTATTCAATAACATCCCTGGCTCATAGACTGCACCGCAATTATCGTTCCTCTCACCTCGACTCATCAACCAATGTCCCAACACCGGAATTGTCCCAAGGACAAGGACCCACTCCCAACATAGACGAAAACTCTCTGCACTGCAAAGCTCGACCGAACTCCCCGCTGCTACCATAATAACACAACCTACTATTCCCAATTAGGTGTGGTGTGGTGCTCGACTACCTCAATCCCCAACTGACTGTCTGCTCTCGATAAGTCACTACCTCGTGGCACACCTGCTACCTGATACTCTGAGGGAAATCACTATCGATAACTACCTGCAGGGTGTACTCCCAAATCCAAAACTGAAACATCAGACCTCTCGCGTCGTGCTCACGAACATAAATAGAACCACCCACCTAGAAGATGGCCTCTCCCTTATCGCCTGATTGTTTGTCTCAACCGAAATTTTCCTCTGTCTTTAACCCCTTACCAAAATACTCTGATGGGCACTCGCCTTTCCTCTCGGGGAACGCCTCCCCATACTCAATCATGGTCTACAGGCCTAAAACCCATAGCATCCGATCTCTACCTCATCGATCATGACCCGATAGCAAGATAGTCACAAGCATCATCCGCTACGAACCCTGGTACTCATCCCATGACGTCCCTTCTCAATCTGTTCCGGTGTATGGTACCCGAACCATAACATCACTCCTCAATCTGCTCCGATGTATGATACTCGAACCATAACATCTATCCTCAAGCTGTTCCGATGTATGGTACCCTGACCATAACATCACTCCGTACTCCGCTCCGATGTATGGTACTCGAACCACAGTATCTATCCTCAATCTGTTCCGATGCATGGTACCCGAACCATAACATCTATCCTCAAGCTGTTCCGATGTATGGTACCCTGACCATAACATCACTCCGCACTCCACTCCGATGTATGGTACTCGAACCACAACATCTATCCTCAATCTGTTTCGATGTATGGTACCCTGACCATAACATCACTCCGCACTCCGCTCCGATGTATGGTACTCGAACCATAACATCACTCCTCATCCCGTTCCTTAGGACCTTCAGAATGCTCCCTGTATCAAGTATGGGTCCTCTACTTTCAGTAGTACGGGCCCATACTACCTGCCACATCTACCCATACTTTCCACACGGACCATCCCAGAGTTCATAAGTAGCTGATCGACCTGCTCTTTCACCCATCTCATCGTGCATGCTTGCTCCCCAGCGAAATCCTCTACTCTACCAGCGCACTCATCTGGCTAGGTTTACTCCCTAGCCCCTTCTGCCGTTCTCCCACTTCTTTGCTATCAGCTGCTGAAGAGCTCCTAATGATGCCAGCCATCTACCTCCTGAATATCGTCATACTCACTTAATAGCTGACCCCCATCATCGAGAATTCCACAAAGCACAAAGCAAGCAGCATTTAAGCATCGAAGATTACATAGGACTCCCTATCTGTGATAGTTCCACCTTCTCGGCTCATCCTCGGAAGTACCACTGAACTCTGTAGCTCTACCCCTCGTGCGTCTTAATTGGATATTCTCGCTCATCACATACACAAAAGCATAACGCATATATAACAACATACCCTAGGCTAAGGCATCACAAATCAGGCCACTCTAGTCCTAAGATATGAAATACCTAGCCTGTCTCTAGCATGCAATAATATCTCATAAAGTGCATAATAGATATTTCATAACACAAAAGTAAGGGTATTTTGGGAAATCACCGTTTGGCTCTGGCTGATTGTACACACTGCTCTTTCTTGCTTTCTCTTTGAACTCTTATCCACTTTTAGAAAACTATTTATTTGAAAACTTTTTCTTATTTCCTCAGTTTGAGTCCAGATTTACCCGAAGGCGCATCCGAATCCCTCAAACCAATGCTCTGATACCAATTTGTAACACCGTGATTTTCAAGGCAAAATTTTCATTTAATTAATCAAATTAATATTAAATCACTTGTTTAAAATCTCATACACATTTGAATTACAAAAAAAACATAGTTCCATTTTCACTTAGTAGAAAACCAGGATCCTCCCGTATACAACTCTTTCTTTGGTGTGTACAATCGAGCCGATGCCATCCCGCGTTACTGAAAGAACCTGAAACAACATACATAAAACACTGTAAGCACAAAGCTTAGTGAGTTCCACAATATACACCTTACGCACATACGCCTTTCCAGGCCTTGACCTTCCGGTCCGCTGCACAATGCCTTCCGGCCCATGAGATAATCGCCTTCTGGCCCATAACGTGTTGCCTTCCGGCCCTTAGTATATTGCCTTCCGGCCCATAACATATTGCCTTCCGGCCCATAACATATTGCCTTCCGGCCCATAACATATTGCCTTCCGGCCCATAACATATTGCCTTCCGGCCCAAAAACATATACAGCACATAATACATTTACTCTAACACATAAAGCACATATATCATATATCATACCTGACCTTTCTGTCACATAACCCGTTGCCTTCCGGCCCATATAAACATGCATATCATGCGTAGCAACTAACTTTCCATTTATAGCATACATAAATAACACATAACATATTTGACCTTCCGGTCACACAATCAAACCCTTCCGGGTACAGTATAATGAGAAGACTCACCTCGTGGATGCTGGAAGTTAGCAACTCCTGAAATCACTTGCACCTGATCCGCCGAGCTACAAGCTCCTTATAACAATATATCTCTTATTAATACTTTTATCTTCCACGTTAACTGAACCTAAGAAATCACACACAGGTCAACTCTGGTCAACGGTCATCTCAACTGGACTCGGCGAGTGCCCTGGCAACTCGGCGAGTCTAGTCGTCCTCACAAATTCCTGGATGTTCCCTTTCTACTCGTCGAGTATCTCTCTTGACTCGACGAGTTCCTCGTGGAAGAATCGCGGGGCCACCCTAACTCCACTTGCCGAGTCTGAAGAACAACTCGGCGAGTCCCAGCTATTCTTCAAGCTACTCGCCGAGTCTGCTCATCCGACTCGGCGAGTCCATGCCATGCAGTCGATCAAACTGCTTCCTAAGATCAGAATCGTCCCGACCAATCATAGGTCTGGTCCTCCTAAGCCGGTCCATCACAAAAGGCCTTCATTTAGGTGCTCATGCTACACCCCAAGACTCATAATTCCCATGTTAACCTAAGGCATAAGGATTTCAATCCAAAACCTTCACCAATTCCCGAAATGCACAGACCTGGGATCTTCTGGACCTCTATGGGTACTAATACAGGGTTATATTCGTTTGGGTAACAAGGTAATAATCCATCTAATCATCAAATGGGTTCCAAAAACCGTAAATCCATATACACATCAATCACAGAAGAATGTAATCCGAACTATTACCTGAATGATGTACCTTCTGTGTCCCCAAACTTCAGAAATCGAATTCCTTGCAGTTCCTTTAGCCAAAACCCTTCTCCTTCTTGCACAACAATTCCTTCAAGGTCACCAATGGCCTTCAAGCTTGCTCTAGATGCCACAGCCGCTTAGGGTTCTTCTCAATCGACCAAAAGACGAGCAATGATGGCATAAGATCCCTTATATACGACCCAAAACTGAACGGCTAGGGTTTCCGCTGAATAGCGTCGACTCGCCGAGTCCATATCTGGACTCGTCGAGTCTAGTCGCGAACCCGCGACCAAGTCTGCGACCCTACTCGGCGAGTCTGGCTCCAACTCGCCGAGTCTCTCCTTTAAAACACCCCAAAATGCAATTTAACAATACTTGAGATTTTGGGCTGTTACAAAAGGTTTTATCCGTTGGTCAGCATAGCTTTTCTGTCGGTCTCTAGATGCTTTCAACCATTCATAAATCTGAACAATCTTCTCTGTTGTTTCTCGTATGATTTCCGGACCGGTGAGAGTGTTTTCAGTATCTCGTCCTTTAGCTAGTTGTGTGTCGCCAACTTCGATCCAACACAGAGGGGATCTGCACTTGCGGCCATAGAGGGATTCAAATGGAGCAGCCTTTATGCTCGTATGATAACTATTGTTGTATGAAAATTTGACAAGAGGTAAATGGATATCCGATGCCTTTCCAAAGTCAATCACACATGATCTCAGCATAACTTCCAAATTTTGTATCGTTCTCTAACTTTTCCCTTCTGTTTGTGGATGGTAGGTTGTACTCATATCTAGTCTTGTCCCTAGGGAACTTTGTAGTGACTTCCAGAACCTTGATGTAAATCTACTATCTCTATCGGAGATAGTGGACATCGGAACCCCATGCAATCGCACTATTTCCCTTATGTAAATTCTTGTAAGCCTTTTCATCTTGTCAGTTTCCCTGATTGGTAAGAAATGCGCGGATTTGGTCAATCTGTCGACGATGACCCATATGGTATCAAGTCTACCCGTTGTCTTGGTCAACTTAGTTATGAAATCCATAGTAATCCGTTCCCATTTCCATTCCGGTATCTCTGGTTGTTGTAGTAATCCTGAAGGTTTCTGGTACTCAACCTTAACCTTAGTGCAAGTAAGACATTTACTTACAAAGGTAGCAATCTATGCTTTCATGTTAGGCCACCTGTATAGTTTCTTAAGATCCAGATACATTTTATCTGAACCTTGGGTGAACGGAATACCTCGTGTTGTGTGCTTCGGTCATGACCACATCTCTGAAACCACCATGTCTCGGTGTCCAGATACGGTCATTGACATAATAGGCTCCGCCACCCTTGATTTCTAGCGATTCACCCGTCACATGCTCGGGTTGTAAAGCTTCCAGTTGAGCCTCCTTAATTTGTGTGGATAAGTGGGAATGGATGGTCATATTCAGAGATTTGACTTTCCAACCAGTGTATTCTTTTCTACTGAGGGCGTCAGCTACTACATTGGCCTTGCCAGGATGATAACGAATCTCACATTTGTAATCATTGAGTAACTCGACCCATCGTCGTTGTTGCATGTTGAGCTCTTTCTGATCGAAAATGTGTTGAAGGCTCTTGTGGTCGGTGTAAATAGTACTCTTTGTTCCATACATGTAGTGTCTCCAGATCTTTGAAGCAAATACCACTGCTCCTAACTCAAGATCGTGTGTTGTATAGTTTACTTCATGTGTCTTAAGATGATGGGAGTCATAAGCAATAACCTTCCCTCGTTGCATAAGAACACAACTAAGCCCTTGTTTTGATGCATCGCAATACACTACAAAATCTTCTATCCCTTCGGGGAGGGATAGTATCGGTGCGGTGCATAAGGCTTGTTTCAGTGTTTGGAACGCCTTCTCTTGTTTTGCTTCCCAGTCAAAGACCATGCCTTTCTGGGTTAATGTAGTAAGAGGTTTCGCGATGCTAGAGAAGTTCTTTATGAATCTGCGATACTAGCCAGCTAGACCTAGAAATTGACGAATCTCTGTAGGTGTATTTGGTGCCAACCAGTTCTTAATGGCCTTAATTTTGGAGGGGTCCACATGTATACCTTTTTCGCTAACAACGTGGCCCAAAAATTCTACTCTTCGAATCCAAAATTCGCATTTAGAGAACTTTGCATAGAGCTTCTCGGATCGTAGTGTTTCTAAGACTCTTCGTAGGTGTTGACTATGTTCTTCCTTACTTCGGGAGTAGATAAGTATATCATCGATGAATACGATGACGAATTGATCCAAGTAAGGATGGCATACTCTATTCATTAGGTCCATGAATACTGCTAGTGCGTTAGTTAATCCGAACGGCATCACTACAAATTCATAGTGTCCATAACGGGTTCGGAAGGTTGTCTTGGGAACGTCTTCCTCTAGCACTCGTAATTGGTGATATCCGGATTGTAGATCTATCTTCAAGAAGTAGCTCGCTCCTTGAAGTCGATCAAATAGGTCGTCAATGTGGGGCAGAGGGTAATGATTTTTGACAGTGAGTTTGTTCAACTCTCGGTAGTCGATGCACATCCGGAATGATCCGTCTTTCTTCTTCACAAACAAGACCGATGCTCCCCAAGGTGAGAAACTTGGTCTAATGAATCCTTTTTGGTGAAGTTCGTTAAGCTGACTGGAAAGTTCTTGCATCTCTAGTGGTGTCAGACGATAAGGTGATTTTGCTACAGGGGTAGCCCCTGGAATTAAATCGATTCTGAACTCGACTTGGCGTTGTGGTGGTAATCCCGGTAGTTCTTCTAGGAAGAAATCGAGAAAGTCACGTACCTTTGGAATTATGTTAATATCCGTTACTTCTCGACTCGTATCGATGATGTGTGCAAGAGATGCCTAATAATCCTTCCGAAAACACTTTCGAGCTTGGATGCACAAAATGATGCGAAGGTTTGTAATTGATTTGTCGCCGTAAATCACTAATGTTTCATGGTTAGGGAGACTTAGACGAACGGCTTTTTCAAAGCACATGATGTCGGCGTGAAGAGGACTTAACCAATCCAAGCCAGCTATAACATCAAAACTTTTTATTTGGACTGGTATGAGGTTGATTGGGAAAGAGTAACCGTCTAAAGTTAATGTACAACCCATGTATATGCAATTAGTGTTTTCCATTTTTGCATTTTCCATTTTCCATTTCTATAGTGAATGATTCTTTTAATATGCTAGGTTTACGTTTAAGTAAGTGAATAAATTTTTGGCTCACAAAGCTTCTCTCTGCTCCACTATTGAATAGGATGCATGCATATGAATTATCGAGAAGAAGCGTACCAGCAGCTACTGTAGGATCAGCTATGGCTTCCTCGTGACCAATAGCTACTACTCGTCCTACACCGCCGGTATTCGCTGCCTTTGGGCAGTTTCTTTTGTAGTGGCCCACCTCGCCACAACCGTAGCATGCTTGGCCTACACCAACATTAGGAACTTGAGTGATCGGCTTTACGGGGGCCTTGCAGAAACAGACAGTGTGTCCCTTTCTGTTGCAGTTGGAGCACTGCATTTCCCGACAAGGTATGTGGTGGTGGTAATTGCACTTGGTGCACTTTGGAAGGTTGCCCACATAAGGCTTTGTTGGGTAGGGATTTGTAGGAACGGTAGTAGGTACCATCGCAGCGTTTATGGAAACCAGTTGTTGTTTGTTCGAGGATTCTTAGGAAGACCCACCCTTCCCTTATTCCACCCTCTCTTGTTGTTGTTGTTTTTGTTGTTATTGTTGTTTCCCTTTTGTGGTTCTGGTGCAGAAGTTGTTGAGTTTTGATGATTTCCGTGATCAATAAGCGATTGTGCCTGCCCCTTGGCACTTTCAAAAGTGTCAGGTTTTGAAGCTAACATGCTTGACTGAATTTGGGGCGACAGTCCCCAAAAGTATCGCTCTATTTTCTTGCTCTTAGGAGCAATCATATCTGGGCAAAGGATTGCCAGATCGCAGAACCTATTGGTATAAGTTGCTATGTCGGTACCAATCATTCCCAGAGTCCAGAGTTCGTGCTCGAGTTTTTGAATCTCTCCTCGTGGACAGTACTCCCTCATCAGCATGATTTTCAAGCTCTCCCAGCTTATTGAGTTTGCCACTATCAGGGTAAGTACCTTAACGTGGCCATTCCACCAAGTTAAAGCCCTATCAGTAAGTGTGTAATTTGCAAACTTGACTTTGCTGTGCTCGGGGCAGGAGCAGATTTCAAAGACTGGTTCCGTCCTTTCAATCCATTGCCTTAAAATCATCACACCACCCGTTCCATTAAACATCCGGGGCTTAGCATTCGTAAAGTCTTTATAGGTGCATTCCCGGGGTCGCCCATGACTATCGCCATGGTTGGAAGGATGTATACCAATTCCTGAACCAGTAGTAACAGGGGTATTGATCTGTGACATGGCAGCTGCTACAGCTGTAGTGACTGCTGCCTGGAACATGACAACATCAAATTGAGGAGGTGGAGGTGGTGGTGGTATCGGTGCTTCCCCACCGTTGTTTTGTCTCGGATTTCTACGCGAAGGCATCCTTCAACTAAAGATTGAAAAGACAAGGGTAAGAAGTCCATAGTATAGAAAATGTATGTGTCTCATGAACTAAATTGTTATAGTTCAACAATAGATGATAGTATGAGTCTCAAAGATAGAAGAACGAAGGTTATTCGTAAATCCGAACATGTGAACAAGCGTATGGTTTTTCCATAATATTTTAAAGATTGAACGAGATACTCAACGTAGTAATAATAGCGTGCGAATTATATTAATATAATAGATAATGAAACAATCACGAAAATTTGACCCTTAAAAGGGTCTCCGATTACAAGAATTTTAAGAAAGTAAAAACGTTTAGCCGAGGTCCTATCTTATAACAAAATTTGAGGTTTTCGCAAGTACTACTTGCAACGTGTGTTGCGCTTGGAGCTTGACTCCACATCCGATTGTTTTGACTCCATAAGACGCCTATCGAAGGCGGCTTGTTGTTCCCTCAACTCTGCAAGAGCTGCATTCATTTGTGTTTGGAGTGCATCGGCGCGGAGGTGGGTGTCATTTTGCAACATATCCAGACGACGGATGTCGGTCGTGTGAGCTTGTACTTCCACGTAGACTTCGCGGATTCGATTTGCTTGGACCCCCGATTGATAGGACTGGTTGGCCAGTTTACCTACCATGATTGGAAGTGCTCGGTTGGCTGAACCTCCGTCCTTGTTGTCGTAGAAGTTTTGACACATACCGTAAGGAGAGCATATCCCTTGTTGTTGGCTCCAATGGGTGAGGTGACTTGCCCAAATGGGAGTCGGTCGTTGGAAGTTCCTCCTAATGGCTGGAGGGTTGACTACTTCTGGTTCCGAGTCTCTACCAGAGTCGCCCCCTTCTTCCAACTTGATAGGTTCTTCATCCTCTTACGGATCCTCCTCTACCCATCCTCCGTTGCCTTGATTCGGGTAGTAGGGGTCCCCTTATGGGTGAAATCCAGTCATTTGACTATACGAGAATAGGGTTATAAGATTTGAACAAAACTTGAGAACATGTAATACTAATTAATCTATTGTATGCACCAAATACTCCTATAGTATTTAAATTGTACGTTTGATACTAGTGTCCATTTTGGTAAGTTTTGACTTGTTGCTCACTATGATCATTCCTCGATATACGTTAGTCTAATTTCGGATAAATATAGTTGATCAGGCCATATTCGTCCCAAATTTGATTACATATCTCGAGAACTAATCCTAGTGTCCAACTCGTCTTCATACTTTTTGTATAGTTCTCATCGTGAAAATATGTCGTTGGATGCATGTATTTTGTATTTTAATGACTTAAAAGAATCTATTTAAATAAAATAAGGATTTTAAGTGTGAAAACCTTTGGTCAGAGACTTTGAGTCCCTAAGCATTTATAGTTTGTATATATTATGAGGTTCGATATACTTAGTTCACTATAAACATTGCTCTGATACCAATCTGTCACACACCCAAACCGGAACGGCTGAAACGTTCGGGGGCGGATGACTTCATCTGGTAACGTAACAAATGAATACATAGTAAAGAAGGCAATACAACCATCATATATATAATTATAAGTTTACATTGTTTGAAAGAGTACATGTTCAAAACAAATTACAATATGATGCCAAAATATGAATTTAAACTAGTGTCGCAGTGCTCCTTCTTCAAAAGCTGTTTAGTACCTATAATTACTGAGTCCATGGGACATACAAGTAGTTTTCAAAGAGTAGATCAACATTTAAGCTGCTGAGTTTCATAAGCATTTAATGATAGTATTTGTATGAAAATGGAATGGTTCGTTTTTGTTTGTTAGTCTCTAGAAAATCCTATATTTCCTACTGGTATATACGTAGCTTTAAATCAAGAACAATATATGTTAAAAAGTTGATGTTTTTCCATCTATGAGTAGTGGTTAGAAGTTCCAAACTTATATCACAATTGGGTTTTTCATGCACAAAATAAATGAACTTATGTTTGTATAAAACCTCCATTATATCTGAAAACCCCCGTAAATCAATGTGTTTTTAATACTCTATGTGAGTTTTATAACCACGCTATTGACAAAGAATGCCTATACACAATGTTCTTCACGCGTTGGAATGTTCGGACGTTTGTAACCCAAATGGTGTATTGTAGCTAACATTCAGGGTGCGGGGTTGTCAATCCCATATAGATCTATACACAAACACCATGTTCCCCCTCCAACGGATTCTGGTATATAATACAGGACTTGAAATGTGTACTCGAACGTACGTGAAGTTGATGTCTCACAAAACTTAGTATAAAACAGATTTACGTGTGAAAACGTTAGTTTGTTATTGTATATGAAGTAGCTTCTAGAAATAGTATTTCCATGTATGTAAAAGTTCGTAGTATTCTTGTAAAACTATACCTATTATAGTTTCCTAAAAGTGTGTTTCGTTTGTATAATAAACCCTTAGTGAAAATGTTCACTTGTTATGAAAGGTGTAGTTTTTGTAGTGCCAAAACCGACACACATAAATATAGTATAAGCAAAGTGTCTGATTTGTATAAATACATAAATCAATTTCTTATTTCAAAAGATAAAATGTTGTCGTGGTATAATTTACATATGAGAGTTTCCCAATAATAGTTATAAATCATATATGATCCCGTTGATAAAACGCGTATAGTGAAAGTTAATATAACACACAATAATAATCGAGTGTTTTACTTGTATTCCCCCTCCCCCCCTTAAAAGCATATAAAAGTACTCATAAAACATTTAAAAGTATGAATTATAGGGGTATGAACTCACTTGAAAGATCGAAGGAGGCGGGATGAAAACCGGACAAAATTTCGACTCGAGAAAATGGATTTTCTTGGGATTCTCGGGAATCTCGGGAGCACAAACGACCCTCAGGACTTGAGCAATGTGACTGGGACTTCGGGATAGCACGGGCACGGAAAATGAGGAAAAAATACAAGAGAAATGAGAGAGAAAGGCCCTTTTCTTCAGAACCCTCACATCCCTTTTATAGGGGGTGTGAACTGCCCTTGTACGCGGGGCGTACGGGCGTACGTTGTGCGTACCTGTGCGTCACGCAAGAGCGCATCCTCGACTGCTTCGGACTCCGGATGGGATGGGGCATAGCGTCGCATTGGGCGCAACGTGGACGATCCGAGGCCAAGGCCTCGAGTACGCTGGGCGTACCTGTGTACACTGGGTGTACTCGCGTAACTCAGCCTTCGGATAATACCGAAGTTTTCATAAAAAAAAATATATTTAATATTTAATAAACTTCAAAAATTCATATCTTCTTCATACGAACTCCGTTTTCGACGTTCTTTATATCCACGCGTAGGTGAGACTATACTCTACAACTTTCATTTAGATTCTGTCGGCAAATTTTGAAATTATTTTTATTATTTATTTTTAAAAGGTCGCGGTAAGAAAATTTCTTTAAAAATTCATAACTTCATTATCTAACGTCTGTTTTTTCCAGCCTTTTAACCGTTGAAAAACCATTGTCGAGACCTTCGATTCTCATTTAGGTCATTCTGGTCAAAAGTTGTTCGATCTCTGTTTCGAGTTTTTAGCTGTCCGTTGCTAAGCCGAACTTGGAAAATTCCTAACTTTCTTATACGAAGTCGGATTTGGGCGTTCTTTTTACGTACGATCACGGTTTATTGATATCTAACATAATAGGTAATTTAATTAGTGATTTTTGGATATTTTATTTTCGAAGTTAATTTCAAATAACGAACGTGTTTACAATACTTGACTTTTTAGGTCATTTACATATAGTTGAAATATCGGGTTGTCACACTGTACCTCTTAGGTGTTCCGGTAGAGTTAGTGTTCCACCTAAGTCTTATGGTTTCCATATTACTGCAAAATGTGATGCATTTATCAGTGATAGCACACTGGTAAATTTAGGTGACCCTAACAAGTACAAGGAAACCATGGCAGGTCCCAAGTCTACTAAATCGAAAGAGGCGATGTACAGTGAGATTTAGTCCATGTATAACAATCAAGTTTGGAACTTGGTTGACAATGTACCGGGTCCTAAGACAGTCAGGTGAAAATGGATCTTCTAGAAAAAACCGATATGGATGGGAAGGTACCCACTTATAAGGCGCAACTGGTTGTGAAGGGATTTACTCAAACTCCACGAGTTGACTGTGATGAGACCTTCTGACCAGTAGTGAACATTAAGTCTATTAGGGTTATTCTAGCCGTTGCTGCATTTCATGATTATGAAATATGGAAAATGGATGTCGAAACCGCTTTCCTTAATGGAAAGTTGGCTGAGGATGTTTACATGAGTCAACTAGAGGGTTTTGTCGATGCAAAGTACCGTAATAGAGCGTGTAAGCTTGAGAAATCTATTTATGGATTGAAACAAGCATCTCGCAGATGGAATCTTTGTTTCGATGAGAAAGTCAAAGAGTTTGGCTTTTTGAGAAGCGATGATTAGTCTTGTGTATATGTCAAATCTAGCAGGAGCTTAGTTAGCTTTCTGGTATTGTATGTGGATGAAATACTACTCATAGGAAATGACATCCCAACCTTACAGGAGGTTAAGTCCTGGCTTGGGAAGTGTTTCGGTATAAAGCACCTCAGAGAAGCTACCTGTGTTATTGGGATAAGGATATTGAGAGATAAGAGTGAGAGACTAATTAGACATAGTAAAAGTACCTACTTGGATAAGGTGTTGAAAAGATTCAGCATGCTGGATTCCAAGAAAGGTGACTTACCGATGCAGAATAATGTCAAACTGAGCAAACATACTACTCATAGGAAATGACATCCCAACCTTGCAGGAGGTTAAGTCCTTGGTTGGGAAGTGTAAAGCTATGAAGGACCTTGGAGAAGCTATTATATTCTTGGGATAAGGATATTGAGAGATAGGAGTAAGAGACTAATTTGACTTAGTCAAAGTACCTACTTTGGTAAGGTGTTGAAAAGATTCAGCAACCAGGATTCCAAGAAAGGTGACTTACCGATGCAGAGCAATGTCAAAATGAGAAAAGCTTAGAGTCTGAGTACAGAGGCTGAGATAGCTGAGGTGAGTCGAATACCATATGCTTCTGCTATTGGCTCAATCATGTATGCTATGACTTGTAATTACCCTGATGTGGCCTTTGCTTTGAGCATTGTCAACATATATCAAGGGAATCCAGGCAAGGCTTACTGGACTGTGGTAAAGAATATTCTTAAGTACCTGCAGAGGACTAAGGACTGGATGCTTACCCTCAATAGGAGTGATGACTTGAGAGTGGTGGGGTATAGCGACGCCAACTTTCAGACCAACAGGGATAATTTCCGCTCTCAGTCGGGCTGGGTCTTTACCCCGAATAGAGGAGCAGTAACTTGGAAAAGTTCCAAGCAGGAGACACTAACTGATTCAACTTGAGAATCAGAGTACATAGCAGCAAGCGAGGCGGCGAAGGAGGAAATATGGTTGAAGAACTTCATTAGAGACCTCGGAGTTGTACCAGCTGTAAAGGAGCCTATGGAGATTTTCTGTGACAACGAGTGCAGTTACCTAAGCCAAGGAACCAAGGGATCATGGCAAATCGAAGCACATCGATAGAAAATACAACATCATAGTACATCGAATAGAAGGACTCCTTGTGGCAAAGAGGGTATCATCTCATGAGAACCTAACAGATCCCCTCTCGAAGGGATTGAGCAGGGTTAAGTATTTACAGCATGCGATGCGCATCAGGCTGAAGGACGATATCAATTTCAATGGTTAGATAGCTTTTGAAACTTTTAATAGTTGATATGTAATTGACATTTGATGATCTAAGTAAAAGGTGTTTTTTATTTATTTATAAGTAATGTTACTATCTTGTGTCAATCATTTAATATTGCTTTACTTTGCATGTTTTGACTTCTCGAATAATTATATTATTCAAACTATCGTCAGTCGATCATAAGTTGGAAGTAGGTATTGAAGCAAGACTGTCATGAATGTGGCTTCTAGATGTCTGAATTGTATTAGACACAGCAAAGTTTGCTACAACATTCATGCATGCTCATAAGGTCTAAGAATTGGATTAAACCCACACTCACTTGTATCATTTCATGGAATTTATCTCGAGTGATCGTGAGACAATAATATCATATAAGTCTTCAAGCCAAGAGATATGAGTTGCTGACTATGATTTGGTTGTACATTGATAGTACGAAACCGCTTCAGTAACTTGATTCTATAAGACGTGATGTTGTGTACAGTTTGATAAATAGTTAGTTGGAGCATATGAGTCAAAGTTTATCTTTTCCTTTTATTCCTTGGAGGATTAAAAGCGATATCTTGGGCCCCTCAATGATTTTGTTCTCACTTATGCGCTAGGCCCGGTCAGAACTAAATTGATGTGTTCGGTCAAGTTCTATGTCAAACAAATCAGATATCGATAAAAAAAATTGTTGGACAATAAGTATGAGATTGTTCCATGTATTTGTCCGGTTGATATCTTGAGAATAGAGGATTATATGATCACTTATCTAAAATGGAGCATCTTAGTTCGATATAGGCTTTTAAGAACTACGATTGCTAGTCGATGTTTTAAGTCATACTTGTAGTTATAGTTATTAGACTTATCCAAATGGGAGACTCTTGGATTTATTGTCTAAGCCCATAACTATAATTAGTATGTACTTGACCCTAGTGTAGCATGGACCATTTGGGTTGCGTGGCACCGGAAAAATTTGTAAGGATGTACTTTTGACAAGAGGATATTTATGATTTATTAATATATTATAAGTTCTAATATATTAATATGAAATCATATTATCTAATTAGTATTGATCATGCATTAATTTGGAATTAATTTTGTGATCAAAAGAGAGTTGTTAAATATAAGGGGTTGATTTGGTAAATCATTCATTCTTATGGTGTGGACCAATGATCCATGATTCCTTATGGTGGGCTAAACCCATGTGAAAACCCATGCGGTTTAAACCTATGGAGCATGAGGAATATGGAAGGACATGCACATTAGGCTTTACATGGTGTAACCCTAGTTTTTCCATACTATATAAGAGAACCTAAGGCTACCAAAATCGGCACCTAAGTGAGCCTAGAAGAGTGCAAGCCTATTTTTGTGAAGAAAAAAGTCCTCTCTCAAGTCCTCCATTGTTGGTGGTGTTGTGTGAAGCATTTGAGGCATCACATTTGGGGTACTAGGCTCTTAAAGGTCCAAGGAATCAAGCTAAAAGAAAAGGTATGTATTCTAACTAGATTTTTGTAATACAAGTACCCAAGTGTGACAACGGAACCTTTTCAGTCAACGAAAGTCAATTTCTGTTAAATAAAACTTTCTAATTTTATTTATTTTGTCAAACTTGTAACGGTTAAAAACAACAACGAAAATCAAGTTTTTCTTCAAAAATCAGCCAAGTCTTGTGGAACCTGGTGTTTACGGCCGCAATTGAGTTCAAGGCCCTAAATTGTACACGACTGTAAACCGATCACGGCTGGGTGGAACCCATCACGACCATGAACCCAACCTACATATACGTGTCTTCACCCTCATTCTTACCTTTCTGGCTGAAACACTACTTTCTCTCTCTAAAACCATCAATCAAAAACTCAAGTTTGCTCTTCATCTATCACCCGATCAACCTTGGAACTTGTTTTGGAGCATCAAACAGTCATCCTTTTATCAAATCAAAAACTCCTCATTCTTGAGTTCACGACCCTAAACCCTTCAAATCTTAAAATTTGACCAAGAACACCAACAACAGGTCGTGAACCATTCAAAGACCGTAAACCCTTCAAATGAAGTAAATTGTTCACGACCGTGAACAAGGCACGGTCGAGAACAATTCATGGCCGTAATCCCGTCATGTCCGCAATCAGCCCCAAATGTGAATCTTGGCTGCAAACCCACTTTTCCACTTCGATCGAGTCTCGATAACATTGCTTAACCAAAATCAAGTGTTTTTCTAACACTTTAACTAATGGATTCGCTAATTTAAATACACATATGCGTTTAATTATTATTGGGATTATGTTAGCTTCGCCTACAACAAACTCGAGGGTCATCATTTCCAGTCTTGTTATCTGGCACATACACACAACCAACAGTGAGTTCATACCCCTACGCTTTTAGCATTTTAATGTTTACAAGGGGGATACAAGCCAAACATAAATAGTATTTGTGAACTTTATACACAAAATTTCAATAGGATTAAAACTTATGCAATTGATACAACCTAAGAATCACCACATTTTATAAAGTATTTAGATATTTTTATCCCTTTTGTAACATGTTGAGCATAATAGAAGTTTTCAACTTATAACTATAATTGCATAACTTTCAGAACAATACACGAATCGAGTACTTAACACACATGCAAACTATACGTCACACCTCGAAACCGATGGCGGAAACGTTCCGGGGCGGAGGACGTCATGTAACGTATCACAACCAATATACATAGCAAGCATAGTAAACACAACCATTACATTACATAGGAATATTTACATTTGTTTGAAAAAAAAGTAATACATGTTTATATACACATAAGTATAAAAAAAGTAAAGACGATACTTCTAACGAGAACCTGAGAATACAAGCAGTTTTAAACATATCAGCATAAAGCTAGTGAGTTCATAAGCATGTTTTGTAAGGAAAATCAGTTATTTAATCTTGTGATAAATAATTCATTTCCTTTGATAAAGATTACCGTAACATCGAAAACCATTGTTACTGAGTTATGAAATACATATGCATGTTTTCGCAGAAAATCCCATATTTTCAAACGTGTAAGTCGATTTCCATAAGATAAGAAGAAGCCTGAGTAATCAGCAGTAATTTAAGAAAACCATAAGTTATGATCCCTGGATTACTCTTTAGTACGAAAGTAGGTAGTTTTAATACATAAATAAAACTATGAAAGAAATAAAGGAATCCGTGAATAAAGTTAGTTAGTTTAATACGTATTGTGAGTCGTATAACCATATTGATTTGACCCGTGACCTCCTTGACGTTCTTCAGGCGTCGTTCGATTCCAAAATTTGTCACCCTAGGCGTGCCCGCCTAACTGTAGCTAGCAGTTTAGGTGTGGGATTGTCAGTCCCGAATAGATCTATACACATATTTTACGTTCTCCCTCTAGGAGACTCTGGTTATACTTTCAAAGAGGATTTACTGGTACCCCGATGGGTATAATGAAGATAAGACTCACAAGCTAGTATTAAGTGATTCACGGGATAATAGGGTATAAATAATTAAATACGAGGTAATTATTTAGCAAGACATGCTAGATTAAAAATGGATAAACTAAATCAGAGATAGTTTATATATTGACTTTGCATGAAATCTGAAATCTATAAAACAAGTAATAAAGATGCCAAATTATTCCCATAATAATTTGAATGATTTGATAAGTTCCCACGCTGTTTTGAAAACTATGTAATTATATTCAGAAAAACGTCCCTTATGCTCTGCATATTACAAAAGGGATAAAGTATCTAAAGTTTGTCAGAAATTCGTACAATTACATCAGTTTTAAGTTTCGAAAACCTTTATGATTTGCTTGTATTCCCCCCTGAAAACATGAAAAACTCAGAAAAGTGTACGGGTATGAACTCACCAGTCGAGAAATGTGTCGGTTAGGATGCTAAGTGTCAGTTCAGGGCTTGAACATGTGCAAGGATCCTATGTAACATGAGGAGATACATAATTGTATCTAATTAGGTTTTGAACCACTAATTAATTAAGATAATACACTCCGAGGCACGAAAACACTTTATTTCAAGTGTTAGGAATGATACGGGTTGCATCTAAGGGGGTGTAAGGCCTAGTTATGGAGTTTTCTCTTCAAGAGTAAACTCTTAGAGGAGATTACGGCCCATAGACCATATCCCCATGAGTTTACGGCTGTAAACTCATGGGTGGTGTGTTTTTGGACGTTCAAAGGCCTTATAACACTTGGGAATTTAAGCTAGGTTCAATTCTAGGTCATAGGAAGTGATTAAATCATCAAATGGACCATTTATGGGAGTTTACGGCTGTTAACATAGAGTATATGGCCGTAAACTCTTACTTGTCCCTTCCCTTTGTGTTTTGATGGTTCTAGGTTAAGCACACATGATTCTAGTCCAATATACAAGCCATGGAAGGAAGTTAGGGCACCATTTGACCTCTTTAGAGGAGTTTACGGCCAAGAAACCAATCCTAAGGGGGTTTACAGCCGTAATCTCCTAAGGACATTGTTTCCTTGATGTTTAAGGTCCCTACTTCGATGGTGGTTGGTTCTACGCGTTATTCCAAGCCATAGGAGGTGTTTAAGGGGCAATTTAACACCTTAAATGGTGTTTACGGTCTATGAATGAGTGTTTACGGTCCAAGAATGTTCTTGGAACGTAAACTCAAGTTTACTCCCCAAATGACAAGATTTTGGTGATCCAAACTCGTACATGCAAGTCCTTAAGTCATAGCTAAGCACTAGAAAGGATTTGGAAGGGTTTTGGGGCTTCAAAACCCCCTTATGGGAGTTTACAGTTTTGGGAGGTGCTCCCCAACTGTAAACACAAGTTTTTGAGAGTTTTGGATGATTTAAACACAGATTTCCATGCTTAACAAGTTAAACAACAAGCTAGGATAGATCACTTATGATTTTGGAGCTCGAAAGGGGCGTTTTTTGATCAAAACTTTGAGTTGTAGAAAGAGAGTAGACAGAGAAAGTTATGAGGGTGGGTAAAACGTCTCAAAAGATGACCACTCAACCTTTATATAGGGTTGAGTTTGTGGTCAAGTGGGGATCCACCCAATACCGACGTTAAACGAAGTTTAAAATTTTACCTGATTAAATGTTGGTAACCCGACTTAGTTGTAACTAAAAATCTTCCAAATGAATATTGGCATGTTTTCACGTGTTTCTAATGCGTTTGGAAACTCATGAAGTCATAATAAAAGTCTCAATTTAATTAACTTAATCCAAAAGTTAACAGAAAAATGAAATACAAACGGGTTTTATTAACGGAAACGGGTTACTGTGATAGAATAAATTTCAGGTTGTCACACTATAATAGGTATAGTTTGGGATTTCAATACACAATTTTCCCGTCTCAGGGATATACATTAACAATTATATAAACTATGATAGATATATTTTATTGTATACATTAATACATTCTGAGTACAAGAGTACCATACTAAATAATTATTAAGTACAATTATTTTCACTCTATAAGACGTACATATAGTTTCCGGAGCAAGAGAACGATACATTAGATGTAAACTAGTTAATACTGGGTTGTGAGACATCACTTCAAATGTACCCTTCGGGGTGCGGGCTAATTCCTATCATTAGTGTAACCAGGGTCTCCTGGAGGGAGAGCGTGAGATTTTTGAATAGATCTATTCAGGACTAACTATCCCACACCTAAATTACTAGCTACAGTTAGGAAAGGATGCATGGGATGACAAACATCATACTGTCCGATGCCTGAAGAACATTGTAGAGGTTATCTGTCATATCAAGCATAGTTATAAGACTCACAATAGTATAAACTAACCTTTGTTTACGGGATTTCATTCTTCATAAGTTTTATTTTAATTAATTAAACAACTACACTTTATATTGGAGGACTCCAGGGGACAAAATACATGGTTTTATTTTAAGTAATGAAAGTACTATACATACTGGTGATAGCCAGGGTTTTCATACAAATGGTTTTCATTCAAAACAACATTATACAATACACATTGGTGATAGATATAGTTTATTGTATATATTACTACATTATGAGTACAAGAGTACCATACTAAATAATTATTAAGTACAATTACTTTCACTCTACAAGACGTATGTATAGTTTCCGGAACAAGAGAACGATACATTAGATGTAAACTAGTTAATACTGGGTTGTGAGACATCACTTCAAATGTACCCTTCGGGGTGCGGGCTAATTCCTATCATTAGTGTAACCAGGGTCTCCTAGAGGGAGAGCGTGAGATTTTTGAATAGATCTATTCAGGACTGACTATCCCACACCTAAACTGCTAGCAACAATTAGGCAAGCATGCGTGGGGTGACAAACATCATACTGTCCGACACTTGAAGAACATCATAGAGGTTATCTATCATATCAAATATGGTTATACGACTCAAAATAGTATAAACTAACCTTTGTTTACTGGATTTCATTCTTCATAAGTTTTATTTTAATTAATAGAACAACTACACATTATACTGGAGGACTCCAGGGGACAAAATACATGGTTTTATTTTAAGTAATGAAAGTACTATACATGCTGGTGATAGCCAGGGTTTTCATACAAATGGTTTTCATTCAAAACAACATTATACAATACACATTGGTGATAATATGGGTTTTCAAAGAGAATATTCTATACATACTGGTGATAGCCATGGTTTTCATACTTATGGTTTATATTCAAACAACATTATACACTACATCTACTGGTAATCATGCGTACGAACTAATACTTTATGGAACATTGTAATAAACACACATGTTAGAATATATTGGATTTTCATGGAAACATACAAACATTTTAACAGATTCATTAACATTTTTCATTAATAAAAACATGCTTATGAACTCACCAGCTTTAATGCTGATACTCTTTCAAAATTGCTTGTATTCTCATTAAATCAGTAGACAGGTACTCCCACAGCTTTTGAGAAGATGGGGCGTATAGAGCCATGTCTTTTATATTTTGCTATACTGTGACAACTGTCAATTCAGGTCATTCTTGGACTCATGCATATTTATAATAACCATTCATGCACAACATGCCATGACCTAGTAGTATAAATTAGGTCAAAAATCTTGCATAAACTAGGATCCAACTAAGGTCTAGGACTAATATACTTGATACTTACAATTCTAGTAAGTTGCTTAGCTACAATAGGAAATGCCAATACTATAATTAGAATAAGCTTCAAACTTTGTTATAATTGAAATAGGGTATAAAACTCTAAAAATAAATTAAAACACTCTAATTATACTTCAACATGTTGTTGAATATCAATCAATGTTCCAAAAACTCTAAACAGCCAAAAATCCAAATTTATAAATCTTAAAGCTTAAAAACTTTATAAAATTTGGCTATAAACTTTCTAATATCAAATTTTATTAATCAAATTATGGATTATACCAATGAAATAGAAATATAAATTACAAGTATTAATCATAATTTATTAGTTAAAAACAAGATTTTTAAATAAATCAAAAATTGCTTAAAGAATCACTTTTATAAAAATTAGATTTTTATAAAAATTAGATTTTTATAAAAATTAAGGAGGGATTTTTTATAAAAATTTGAATTTAGGAGAGAGGAGGCTTTAATGCCTCAAAAATCTGGCCATCTCCCCTCTCCCCATGCACTCTCTTCCCAAAACTCATGATTAAACTCAAACCCACACTCCACCTCTTCTCTCTTCACTCTTCTCACTTCACTCTCTTCACACACTTCACCCTCTTCCTCTCTCTCTCTAAACTCACGAAATTTCTCTCATTTCTCTGCCAAATTTCAAGACTTTGAAGACCTTGAAGTGTTCTTACTTCTCTCAAGATCATAACCAAGGTAAACAACATCATCTTCTTCCATAGTTTGATGATTCTACTTCTTTTCCTTCTTAGTTTTCTCTTCTTTTAGGATTCTATGCCTTTCCATGGCTAGAAATCTTTATTCTCCCCTTGTGGTTTGTAGATTCTCACCATAACACAATGCATGTGTTTGAAATGGTGAAAATCCGGGATCAAACCCATGCAAGGAGTGAAAAAGATGCACATATGATCATGTGACATCAAAACATAATATTTCATGTTCTTCTCCATTTCTTGTGTGTTCATGCATGAACGAAAGCATTAAACCATTTCTAGTACATCTTGGATGCTCATTCATTCCATGCATGTGTTAGAAATCGGGCCTTACCAAGGACATGCATGATGTTCTTATTGAAATACCCTAATAATGCACACAAGCAAACATGCAATCTGCCAGATTACCTTGTTCGACTTTGAACAGTCATAACTCAGTCATTTCTTAACCAAATCATGATATTCTTTTTGGTATTGGTTAGTTCCACGAGTTAACTTTCTAACCCAATTGGTCTCACTGTAAAATATTAAATATCCGATTTTTAGCAGATTTTACAAAAAGGTTGCGCATACAGCTCTTTTTCTGTGATCACTATTTTTATCTTGCTTAAACAATGGCCTTAAACCCAACCATAAATCTGAGGAAAAATACCTTAGAAACTTAACATATCTAGTGAATTATGGTTGAAATTTCGTGGCTTAAAACCTCACTGAATGGGCTACACAAATTCATGAACCTCAGCCACATTTACACTTCATGCATTATTGCATGCAACTTTTCTTAAATTGTTTGGAATCATTACCCTCATTTCTCTTTTGAATACATTCTTAACATTTTTACTTTTGAAAGCCCTTGCATGCATGAGATAATCTGGAAAATTTCAAGAGCTTTTGTTATTTATTTGATTTATTAGAATTATTGCTAAAACCAAGGGCATAAATCATATAAAATACTTCCAGAGGTCAATAAATCCTAAATAAATTCATGGATGATACTTATGGGGAATAATGACCCCTCACCAAATTTCAGCAATTTTTGTTACTGTTTCATATGATTTCTAATTTTCTTTTATTTAGGACATGATAAATTACAAAACCACTTTTTAGGATGTGAAAATTGTATCTAACAATTTTCGCATACCTTACTTGTGATGGGTGACTCAAGAAAATAATTTCAAGATTTTTCATCATGTCTAGCTATTTTTCCCAATTTTTGGTAATTATAATGGCTTAAAAATGGGAAAAATAGTTCTGATTATCCAAAATTCATGAACATTTGCCAGGATATCATATTATATAGTAGGAGGTTACATAAAAATTTTGAATATTTTTCTCCACTGTAAACTATTTTTCCCTTATTTTCTAAAGTTAATTGCACTAAAATTCACTTAAATATACATAAATACCCAAAACCAGTTTATACATTATGAAAACCACTTTTGATATTTTTCCCAAGATATTTATACTGTAAATGATGTTACAAAAATTTATGGTAATTTATTTTAACTGTTTAATAATATTTCTTTAATTAATGACTATTTAAAGAAATAAAACAAGGAAAAATACAAATAACCACTGAAAAATATATTTTATATTTTTCCCAGCCTAGTTATGTATAATAACAATTAAATAAAAAGTTTGGGTAATTTTGGAAACTGTTTACTATTTATTTCAATTTTTATTGAAATAAATGCTCAAAAATTATAAAATATAATTAAACAGCTTGGAAATCCATTTTTATAATTTTCCCAGCTTAGTATTGTGTATTAACAGTTAAATAAAAAGTTTGAGAATTTTTATCCCTCGAATGCTATTTTTCGTGAATTTATGTTGTTATTGAGACTTAAAATTTGAAAAATTAACCTTCCAAGGTTGTAATTAATCGCACGACTTGTAAAATTTCAATACATCAGAAAAAGTGTAACAAAATGATATAAATCCAATACTAAAACATAAATTGGCATTTCCCTATATGTAGAGTTTAGTATATTAGCATTAGATATCGACATGGAAACTCACTAGTGCGTGTGTTTGGTGTCGTAGGATCCCGGTAATAAGACGTTGGTGCATCCCGAAGTACCGCTTGTGTCTACACAAAACATCGTGAGTATTCACCAATCCCCTATTTTATGGTTTTAAATGTTTTGGGGTGGAAAAGCATGTCCTAAACTATTTATAGCCGTTGTATTTATTTAACTCGTATAAACTTGGTTGCTATATTTAGCATATTGTGAGTATTCACGCACTCCCCTATTTTCGTTTTTTTTATGTTTTGGGGTGGAAAAGCATGTCCAGAAAAACTATTGTTTGCATGTTGTACTTAAATTGAATTGTATCAAACATGATTGCTATTGTATTGCTATGTTTCTTTATGTATGTCTATGCAACACGGAACATGAGAACTTATCGTACAAAGGCCCTTCCCTTATCTCTAACCATTAACTCTTTGAGCCAATGGTCGTTATGGATAGCGCTATTAGGAATTGACAACTCCTCACTCGCCCGAATCGCTGGAGTGCATGATACCATATTCATCTATGGAACGATAAGCATAGATCTCGATAGGGCTTCAGTCATAGGTTTGGTTGAGACTCATTGTTTGCTCATACACATACAAACTCGTTTCTCGTTATAGCAATAAACTTGTATTCATTAATAGCAATCAACTTGTTTATCATTGAAGCAATGTACTTGTATTTACGAAAAGCCTTATTGTACGCTCGATTTTATAAACTTGTGATACTCACCAACTATTTTCATAGTTGACGCTCGTTTTACATGCTTTTTCAGGAAATAATTAGTAAGTGGATGTAAAGATTCATCATCATAGAGCATGCTGCATCGTGTTGAAGCTATTATGAAGCTATATTTTGAACAATGTTATTTTGAAAAACTTGTATTTTGTTCTTTTGAAGCTATGGGTTGTAAACTTTTAAATACTGCTATGGTGATGTATCTTTATCTTTTGCAATGAAACCGTTATCGCTGTCATACCTTGCGTTTCCGCTTTAGCGGGGTGTGACAGAAGTGGTATCAGAGCCAGGTTATAGAGAACATCGGTTTTTCTTTAAGAAAACACAACCTATAACTAAAACTTACAAAGAAATTCCTTTTACATCAAACATATTACAAGTATAATTAGGTTGGGAGTTGTATTATTGGACCTTGATTAAACATAGCCTAATCACCTATGTTTAATTAAGAAAAGATTTATACAAAGCTTGAGCTAATTATAATGGGAATATGTTCAACAAAAATATTTGAGAAAACCTTATTTAAAAATTTCAAAAGGTTAATTTTGGTGTGTGTAAGCATTGCATATTATAGGCATGCATTGTCATTTATTTCATATCTCATTGAAACTATGTCACAGTCCACTATGTCAAGATCGTCATCTTCCCGCGCTACCGCCTCAGCCGATGAATCCGGCTACGTCACTGTTATCCCTCGACGTAATCCCCCCGCCTCGATAGAAGAAGACCCATCAGAGGATACGGAAGATACTGGGAACTCGGTGGAGATCAGCAATGACAACGCCCCGAGTCAACGACGCGAGGCATCACCGACATCGGTGTTGCCACAGCCACCGCTCTATGGACTTCGCATTCGGAGGACAGCGAGGAAGAGTGTCCCCATTCCAGGAAGGATACCCGCCAGCACAGCAGGACATGGCACGGCAGGACCTAGCGGGGTAGGACCCAGCGATGCAGGACCAAGAGCATCCTCACCTCAGCAAGTCATAGGGATACCTGTCCGACAGCCAGGTATGACCCCGGAGGAGTCCCGGAGATTGCAGTCGATAGCAGCAGGCCTACGTCACAGTCTCGCTGCGATAGCAGGGCATCGAGAAGTTTCGGATGAAGTTTTAGCAGGAATGGAAATCCTGTATCAGCATTCGATGGAGACTGCTAACACTGCTAGTGCTGCTAGACGAGAGGCAGGTCATGCGATGACAGCATATTATGTGTTTGGTGGGCTGTTCCTGATTGTGATGTGATAAGGATGGGAGCATTGACAAAGGAAAGCTCTAGTAGCAAGAGGAAGCCAGCAGATCAGGGAGAGAAGAAGTATGGAGGCAAGTCAGGGAGGAAGTAGAAAGTCTCAAGAAAATTTATGTTAAGAGCCCAGGAGCAAGAACCAGTGAAAACTCAAGGACAAGAAGTGCAGGAGCAAAAGCAGTACTCAGGGCCGCTTCCGAAGTGCAATAAGTGTAACTTCCATCACAAGGGAGCTTGCCCGGTGTGCCAAAACTGTAAGCAAACAGGCCATTACTCGAAGTATTGTAAGGTGAATAAGGAGGGAAAAAAAGGACATGTTACTAGTGCGGGAGTAATGATCATCTCCGTAGAGCATGTCCTAAACTGAACAATGGACCTGGTAACAATGGACAAGGCCAAGCCAGGCAAAACTTTCAAGGAAATCAAGTTGGACAGCCAAGAGGTGTAGCCTTTGTGATTGGTGCAGAAGAAGCTTGTCAGGACCCTGAAGTGATAACAGGTACGTTCCTCCTGAACAACCATTTTGCATCAGTAATATTCGATGCGGGAGCAGATAGGAGTTTTGTTTCTTTAGCATTTAGACCGTTAATTGGCTTGAAATCGGTAAAGATGAGGATTGCATATGCTATTGAACTTGCTGATGGGTATGAAATTAGGGCTAGTGATATAATTCCTGGTTGTACTCTGAATTTAGCTGATAAACTCTTTAGCATTGACCTAATTCCTATAGAGCTAGGTAGTTTTGATGTGATAGTAGGGATGGATTGGTTATCCAAAAATAGAGCGGACATTGGTTGTTATGAGAAAGTCATTAGAGTGCCTCTCCCTAATGGAGAAACCCTTATCATACACGGTGAGAAGCCAGGAAGAAGTTTAAACATAGTATCAAGCGTGAAGGTTCACAAGTACCTGAAGAGGAATTGTATTGCATTCATGGCCCACGTGCTAGAAAGAGAACTAGAAGCTAAGCAACTCAAGGAGATTCCGGTGGTTCAAAACTATCCCGAAGTATTTCTGGAGGAATTGCCCGGTCTACCCCCTTATAGACAGGTCGAATTTCGGATAGACTTAGTTCCCGGAGCGGCACCGGTAGCAAAAGCACCATATCGCCTTGCACCATCCGAGATGCAAGAACTATCCGGACAACTTCAAGAACTTCTAGACAAAGGGTTTATTCGACCAAGTTCTTCACCTTGGGGAGCCCCAGTGTTATTCGTCAAAAAGAAAGATGGTTCGTTCCGAATGTGCATTGATTACAGAGAATTGAACAAGTTGACAATCAAGAATCGATATCCCCTCCCTAGAATAGATGACTTGTTCGATCAGTTGCAGGGCGCTTCCTACTTCTCAAAAATCGACCTTCGGTCAGGGTATCATCAGCTAAGAATTCACGAAGAGGACATTCACAAGACAGCGTTTAGAACCCGTTATGGACATTATGAATTCTTAGTCATGCCTTTTGGACTAACGAACGCACCCGCTGTATTCATGGATTTGATGAATAGGGTCTGTAGACCATACCTAGACAGGTTTATAATTGTCTTTATCGATGACATACTTGTTTACTCGCGGACCAAAGAAGATCACAATAGACATCTAAAGCTAGTGTTGGAGCTGTTGAAGGAACAAAAATTGTATGCCAAGTTCACTAAGTGTGAATTTTGGATTCGGGAAGTACATTTTCTTGGTCATGTGATCGGTGAAAGAGGAATCCATGTAGATCCAGCTAAGATAGAGGCAATCAAGAAATGGGAGGCCCCCAAAACCCCGACAGAAATACGACAATTCCTAGGATTAGCTGGGTACTACAGACGCTTCATTGAGAATTTCTCTAGGATTGCTCAACCATTAACATCTTTGACCCAAAAGGATAGAAAATTTCTCTGGGAAGAGAAACACGAAGAGGCGTTTCAAATCCTGAAAAACAAGCTGTGCAATGCACCAATTCTGGCTTTACCAGAAGGATCAGAGAACTTTGTGGTGTATTGTGATGCGTCTCATCAAGGATTAGGATGTGTGCTAATGCAAAAAGATAGGGTCATTGCATATGCTTCCAGACAACTCAAACCGCACGAGAAGAATTATACCACCCATGATCTAGAACTAGGAGCAATAGTTTTCGCCCTTAAGATATGGAGGCATTATTTGTACGGAACCAAATGCACCATTTATACCGATCACAAAAGCCTTCAGCATATCCTGGATCAGAAAATGTTAAACATGCGGCAGAGAAGATGGGTAGAGTTGTTTAGTGATTATGATTGTGAGATACGATACCACCCAGGAAAGGCTAACGTAGTAGCCGACGCTCTTAGTAGGAAAGTAAGAGTGAAACCTTCCCGTGTGAGAGCTTTGGGAATGGTAATTCAGACAAGCTTGAAATCTCAAATCATTAATGCCCAGGAGAAAGCGTTATGCAAGGAAAATCTTCCAGGCGAAACTTTACATGGTTTGGAAGAAAGATTTGAAACCAAACCTGATGGAGTTCGTTATTTTAAAGACAGGGTCTGGATTCCAAGGGTTAACAACCTGAGAGACATGGTATTAGAAGAGTCTCATCGATCTAAATACTCCATCCACCCTGGAGCAGATAAGATGTACAAGGATCTTAAAGAGTACTATTGGTGGCCTGGAATGAAAAAGGATATTGCCTTGTACGTCGGGAAGTGTTTGACATGCTCAATAGTCAAAGCTGAACATCAGAAACCTTCCGGGTTGTTGTAACAACCTGAAATTCCCCAATGGAAATGGGAGCAAATATCTATGGATTTCGTTACCAAACTCCTTAGAACTGCTAGAGGTCACGACTCAATTTGGGTCATAGTGGATCGACTGACGAAATCCGCTCACTTTCTCCCTATTCGAGAAGATTTCAAGATGGAAAAATTGGCCCAAATCTACATCGACAAAATTGTTTCTCTGCATGGTGTACCCCTATCTATCATTTCTGATAGAGATAGTCGTTTTACATCTCGATTTTGGTGGATGTTACAGAGGGCACTAGGAACCAAGATAGATTTGAGCACAGCTTACCACCCTCAGACAGATGGGCAAACAGAGAGAACAATACAAACATTGGAAGACATGCTACGAGCGTGTGTCATTGAGTTCAAAGGAAATTGGGATACTCATTTGCCCCTAATTGAGTTTTCCTACAATAACAGTTACCACACGAGTATCCAATGTGCTCCATATGAAGCATTGTATGGACGCAAGTGTCGTTCGCCCTTATGCTGGACAGAAATCGGTGACAGATAGTTGACTAGAGTCGAACTTATCCAGGAAACATCTGACAAGATTACTATCATCAAAGATAAGCTTAAAGCTGCTAGAGATCGTCAGAAAAGTTATGCGGATAATCGTCGAAAACCATTAGAATTCCAAGTAGGAGACAAGGTACTTTTAAAAGTGTCGCCTTGGAAAGGGCTTGTGCGTTTTGGTAAGAAAGGAAAACTAAGCCCGAGATATGTTGGACCCTTTGAAATCCTTGAAAGGATCGGTCCGGTAGCGTATAAACTCCAATTGCCCCAAGAGTTAAGCGCCATTCACGACACATTCCACGTCTCCAACCTTAAGAAATGTCTAGCCGACGAAACATTAATAGTACCCCTGGAGGAAATTAAGATCAATGATAAGCTGAGCTTCGTTGAGGAACCGATAGAAATCCTTGACAGGGAGGTAAAACAACTTAAGCGGAGTAAGATCCCGATTGTGAAAGTTCGATGGAACTCAAAACGCGGGCCGGAGTACACCTGGGAGCGCGAGGATTACATAAAGGAAAAGTATCCGCAACTATTCCCATGCGATGACAAGCGATGATATAGAATGAATTTCGGGACGAAATTCTTTTTAAGTGGGGGATACTGTGACAACTGTCAATTCAGGTCATTCTTGGACTCATGCATATTTATAATAACCATTCATGCACAACATGCCATGACCTAGTAGTATAAATTAGGTCAAAAATCTTGCATAAACTAGGATCCAACTAAGGTCTAGGACTAATATACTTGATACTTACAATTCTAGTAAGTTGCTTAGCTACAATAGGAAATGCCAATACTATAATTAGAATAAGCTTCAAACTTTGTTATAATTGAAATAGGGTATAAAACTCTAAAAATAAATTAAAACACTCTAATTATACTTCAACATGTTGTTGAATATCAATCAATGTTCCAAAAACTCTAAACAGCCAAAAATCCAAATTTATAAATCTTAAAGCTTAAAAACTTTATAAAATTTGGCTATAAACTTTCTAATATCAAATTTTATTAATCAAATTATGGATTATACCAATGAAATAGAAATATAAATTACAAGTATTAATCATAATTTATTAGTTAAAAACAAGATTTTTAAATAAATCAAAAATTGCTTAAAGAATCACTTTTATAAAAATTAGATTTTTATAAAAATTAGATTTTTATAAAAATTAAGGAGGGATTTTTTATAAAAATTTGAATTTAGGAGAGAGGAGGCTTTAATGCCTCAAAAATCTGGCCATCTCCCCTCTCCCCATGCACTCTCTTCCCAAAACTCATGATTAAACTCAAACCCACACTCCACCTCTTCTCTCTTCACTCTTCTCACTTCACTCTCTTCACACACTTCACCCTCTTCCTCTCTCTCTCTAAACTCACGAAATTTCTCTCATTTCTCTGCCAAATTTCAAGACTTTGAAGACCTTGAAGTGTTCTTACTTCTCTCAAGATCATAACCAAGGTAAACAACATCATCTTCTTCCATAGTTTGATGATTCTACTTCTTTTCCTTCTTAGTTTTCTCTTCTTTTAGGATTCTATGCCTTTCCATGGCTAGAAATCTTTATTCTCCCCTTGTGGTTTGTAGATTCTCACCATAACACAATGCATGTGTTTGAAATGGTGAAAATCCGGGATCAAACCCATGCAAGGAGTGAAAAAGATGCACATATGATCATGTGACATCAAAACATAATATTTCATGTTCTTCTCCATTTCTTGTGTGTTCATGCATGAACGAAAGCATTAAACCATTTCTAGTACATCTTGGATGCTCATTCATTCCATGCATGTGTTAGAAATCGGGCCTTACCAAGGACATGCATGATGTTCTTATTGAAATACCCTAATAATGCACACAAGCAAACATGCAATCTGCCAGATTACCTTGTTCGACTTTGAACAGTCATAACTCAGTCATTTCTTAACCAAATCATGATATTCTTTTTGGTATTGGTTAGTTCCACGAGTTAACTTTCTAACCCAATTGGTCTCACTGTAAAATATTAAATATCCGATTTTTAGCAGATTTTACAAAAAGGTTGCGCATACAGCTCTTTTTCTGTGATCACTATTTTTATCTTGCTTAAACAATGGCCTTAAACCCAACCATAAATCTGAGGAAAAATACCTTAGAAACTTAACATATCTAGTGAATTATGGTTGAAATTTCGTGGCTTAAAACCTCACTGAATGGGCTACACAAATTCATGAACCTCAGCCACATTTACACTTCATGCATTATTGCATGCAACTTTTCTTAAATTGTTTGGAATCATTACCCTCATTTCTCTTCTGAATACATTCTTAACATTTTTACTTTTGAAAGCCCTTGCATGCATGAGATAATCTGGAAAATTTCAAGAGCTTTTGTTATTTATTTGATTTATTAGAATTATTGCTAAAACCAAGGGCATAAATCATATAAAATACTTCCAGAGGTCAATAAATCCTAAATAAATTCATGGATGATACTTATGGGGAATAATGACCCCTCACCAAATTTCAGCAATTTTTGTTACTGTTTCATATGATTTCTAATTTTCTTTTATTTAGGACATGATAAATTACAAAACCACTTTTTAGGATGTGAAAATTGTATCTAACAATTTTCGCATACCTTACTTGTGATGGGTGACTCAAGAAAATAATTTCAAGATTTTTCATCATGTCTAGCTATTTTTCCCAATTTTTGGTAATTATAATGGCTTAAAAATGGGAAAAATAGTTCTGATTATCCAAAATTCATGAACATTTGCCAGGATATCATATTATATAGTAGGAGGTTACATAAAAATTTTGAATATTTTTCTCCACTGTAAACTATTTTTCCCTTATTTTCTAAAGTTAATTGCACTAAAATTCACTTAAATATACATAAATACCCAAAACCAGTTTATACATTATGAAAACCACTTTTGATATTTTTCCCAAGATATTTATACTGTAAATGATGTTACAAAAATTTATGGTAATTTATTTTAACTGTTTAATAATATTTCTTTAATTAATGACTATTTAAAGAAATAAAACAAGGAAAAATACAAATAACCACTGAAAAATATATTTTATATTTTTCCCAGCCTAGTTATGTATAATAACAATTAAATAAAAAGTTTGGGTAATTTTGGAAACTGTTTACTATTTATTTCAATTTTTATTGAAATAAATGCTCAAAAATTATAAAATATAATTAAACAGCTTGGAAATCCATTTTTATAATTTTCCCAGCTTAGTATTGTGTATTAACAGTTAAATAAAAAGTTTGAGAATTTTTATCCCTCGAATGCTATTTTTCGTGAATTTATGTTGTTATTGAGACTTAAAATTTGAAAAATTAACCTTCCAAGGTTGTAATTAATCGCACGACTTGTAAAATTTCAATACATCAGAAAAAGTGTAACAAAATGATATAAATCCAATACTAAAACATAAATTGGCATTTCCCTATATGTAGAGTTTAGTATATTAGCATTAGATATCGACATGGAAACTCACTAGTGCGTGTGTTTGGTGTCGTAGGATCCCGGTAATAAGACGTTGGTGCATCCCGAAGTACCGCTTGTGTCTACACAAAACATCGTGAGTATTCACCAATCCCCTATTTTATGGTTTTAAATGTTTTGGGGTGGAAAAGCATGTCCTAAACTATTTATAGCCGTTGTATTTATTTAACTCGTATAAACTTGGTTGCTATATTTAGCATATTGTGAGTATTCACGCACTCCCCTATTTTCGTTTTTTTTATGTTTTGGGGTGGAAAAGCATGTCCAGAAAAACTATTGTTTGCATGTTGTACTTAAATTGAATTGTATCAAACATGATTGCTATTGTATTGCTATGTTTCTTTATGTATGTCTATGCAACACGGAACATGAGAACTTATCGTACAAAGGCCCTTCCCTTATCTCTAACCATTAACTCTTTGAGCCAATGGTCGTTATGGATAGCGCTATTAGGAATTGACAACTCCTCACTCGCCCGAATCGCTGGAGTGCATGATACCATATTCATCTATGGAACGATAAGCATAGATCTCGATAGGGCTTCAGTCATAGGTTTGGTTGAGACTCATTGTTTGCTCATACACATACAAACTCGTTTCTCGTTATAGCAATAAACTTGTATTCATTAATAGCAATCAACTTGTTTATCATTGAAGCAATGTACTTGTATTTACGAAAAGCCTTATTGTACGCTCGATTTTATAAACTTGTGATACTCACCAACTATTTTCATAGTTGACGCTCGTTTTACATGCTTTTTCAGGAAATAATTAGTAAGTGGATGTAAAGATTCATCATCATAGAGCATGCTGCATCGTGTTGAAGCTATTATGAAGCTATATTTTGAACAATGTTATTTTGAAAAACTTGTATTTTGTTCTTTTGAAGCTATGGGTTGTAAACTTTTAAATACTGCTATGGTGATGTATCTTTATCTTTTGCAATGAAACCGTTATCGCTGTCATACCTTGCGTTTCCGCTTTAGCGGGGTGTGACATATACTTTTGATGTATAAAACTATATATCAAACATATGTAAATATTTTACTTATCCAATGTAATATTTGTGTTTACTTTGATTACTATGATGCAATTGTTGTGATACTACACATGACGTCCTCGACCCCCGAACGATTCCGCCGTTTCGGTTTGGGGGTGTGACAGATAGGTATCAGAGCTATTGTTTATAGTGAACTAAGTGTATCGAACCTTACATGACATACAACTATAAACACTAAATGGGCCGAAGCACTTTTAAACTGAAAGTATACTTTTAAAATTTAAGTATTTTTATAAGAAGTATGAAAGTATACATACATACTAGAAGCTGTATCATAATAAGAACTACATAAAAGTATTTAGGACAAGTTAGGCACTACGGTTAAACCTGAATGGTTATGTCATCATATCTGGGGCCAATATAACCTGATCAACTGTATTTTTCTGATATATGACCAAAAAGTGTTTGGGAGTGACTGTGGTGTTGCGATAAGTCTAAAACTCACCAAATACGATACTAATGAAGCACATAGTTAAAATACTATAGGAGTATTTAATAGTTCTATTACACTGCAAAGACTTGTTACAAGTAGTACTAGTCCTCACAAATGAAAGACCTGAAATTCCTTGTTTATCTCAATTAACACTGTAGGATTAAGATATATCATGTTCGAAAGTATCCAACTCATGATCAATATAGAAGGCTTATCGTCATTTTCCACTTGTATCTTTTAGAGAAAGATGCCTCCCAAGAAGACACCCAACAGAAAGAAAAACAACCGTTTGACGAATTCACTACACCACCTCTTCAGTTCGATCCTGCTATGTTAAAAGTAGCAGTTACAGCCGATGTGGCTTTCGCGATGTCGCAGATCAATTCTAGCAGCTCTAGCAGATTGGGAGTGGTACCCGTCCCCATCGTCTTGATGGTGGTCAGGGACAGCAGAAGGAGTGTTCCTACAAGGACTCTATGAACGCGAAACCCAAATCCTTTGACGACAATGGAGGTGTCATTTCCCTAACTCGTTAGTTCAAGAAGATCGAATCAATTTTCGAGATCTGTGCATGCCTCGAGGCAAGCAAGGTGAAGTTCTCCAACTACACCTTCACCGATAGAGAACTGACTTGGTGGAATAGCCGAGTCAAATCCCTAACTTTGCCAGTAGCCAATGCTATGTGTTGGTAGAGTTTGAAAGAGATAATTCTTGCGGAGTATTACCCAAGGGGCGAAATGCAAAAGATGGAGCACGAGCTTTGGAATCTGAAGATGAAGGGTTCCGACATTGCTGCATACACTGTTAGGTTCAACGACCTAGCACTATGTCCCGGGATGGTCACCTTGGAAAGCAAGAAATTTGAGAGGTACATATGCAGATTGACACCCCCAACTCAAGGGAACATATTGGCTGCTAAACCTCTCATATTTGACAGCGCCAAGGGTCTAGCGCAGAATGTGATAGATCACGGGGTTGATCATGAAACTGTAGTAGCCGTTCTCGAACCACCAAAGGTGGGTGGTGAGAAGAAAACGTTCTGGAACAAGCGCAAGGGCAAGTCTTCGCAGGATCCCTCCAAGAAACAACAAATAATGGCAGTTCATGTGTGACAACCCGATATTTCAACTCTTTGTAATGGCCTAATAGGTCAAGTGTTGTAACCATTTTTGAGTCAATCAAAATAAACGTTGATAATAAAATGTCCAAAAAGTTTCTATTTAACTACCTACTATGTTTTATATCATTAAACTGGGATCGTACGTAAAAGAGAATGCCCAAACCGGACTTCGTATATTGAAGTTCAGATTTTTCAAAATTCGACTTAGCAACAGTCAATTGAAAACTCGAATCAGAGATCGAGCGACTTTTGGCTGGAATGACCTAAACGAGAATCGAAGGTCTCGACAATGGTTGTTCAGCGGTAAAAAGTCTGGCAAAAACCGACGTCAGATAAAGAAGTTATGAATTTTTAAAGAAATTCCTTAATCACGTCATTTTAATAAATAAATAATAAAAATAATTTCGGAATTTGCCGACGGAATCTAAACGAAAGTTGTAGATCGTAGTCTCACCTTCACGGGGATATAAAGAACGTCGAAAACGGAGTTCGTATGAAGGAGATATGAATTTTTGAAGTTTGATAATTAATTTATATATAATTTTTATTGAAAACTTCGGTATTATCCGAAGTCTGAGTCACGCAAGTACGCCCAGCGTACTCGAGGCCACGGCCTCGGATCGTCCACGTCGCCCCTATGCGAGCCTACCCCTCGACCCATCTGAAGTGCGAGGCAGTCGAGGACTCGGTCATGCGTGACGTACGCGTACGCCCCGCGTACCGAGGCGGTTCCAGCCTCCTATAAATAGGATGCGAGGGTTCCCGGAAAAATTGCTCATTCTCTGTCACTTTTCTTGCGTTTTACCTTATTTTCCGTGCCCGCATCACCCTGAAGCCCTGGTCATTTTCTGCATGTCCCGAAGGTCGATTTTACTCCTGAGATTCCCGAGAATCCCGAGAAAAATCCGTTTCCCGAGACGAAACTCTGCCCGGTTTTCCATCTCGCTATCTTCAAACTTTCAAGTGAGTTCATACCCCTTAATTAACCCTTTTAATATTCTGAACGCTTTTATATTCTTTCTAGGGGGGGAAAATACAAGTAAAACACACGACTACTATCGGGTGTTATATATGAAGATTATTATACACTTTTATTAAGTGGAATCATGTGTGATTTACAAACTTTATAGGGAACTCCCGTATACAAAAATATATTACAATAGATGCTATCTTTAAAAACTATAAATGGTTGTAATGCATGTATAAACTAAACATTTTCTTAGATTTAAAGTATGTTGTGTCTATCTTAGACGCTACGAAAATCTATGTTTTCATAACAAGTGATTCTTTTCTAGATATTCTAAAAACAAACGAGGCACACTTTTAGAAAACTATAATAGGTATAGTTGTATGAAGATATTGGTAACTTTTACATACTAGAAACATGATTTTCGAGAAATCACTTTCATGTACAATAACAAACGAACATTTCAACACGTAAATCTGTTTTTATACTACGGTTCTGTGAGACATTTATTTCACGTACGTTCGAGTACACATTTCAAGTCCTGTATTATATACCAGAATCCATTGGAGGGGGAGCATGGTGTTTGTGTATAGATCTATACGGGCTTGACAACCCGTGCCCTGACTGTTAGCTACAGTCCACCGGTTGGGGTGACAAACATCATAACATTCCAAAGCCTGAAGAACGTTGTGTATAGGCAATCCGAGTCCATAGTATGGTTATAAAGCTCACAGGAGGTATTAAAAATACATTAATTTATGATGTTTTCAAACATATTGGTTACTTTTACACTTACAAACATTTTGGAAACAAACTTTGGTCTGGAAGGAAGACTACTTTTATACTAGTAGAAAATACAGGATTTCTAAACTCAAACAAATAAGGACAAGATATTTCGTTTCATACAAACATTGTCATTAAATACTTATGAAACTCACCAGCTGAAATGTTGATATACTCTTTCAAAATTACTTGTATGTCCCAGGGATTCAGTAACTATAGGTATCATAATGCTTTTGATGAAGAGATGTTGCGGCACCAGTTTAATCTCATATTTTGACATCATATTTGTAATTGATTTTGAATATCTAACGTTTGACAAATGTAAACTTTCAATTATATATATGATGGTTGTATTGCTTTCTTTACTATGTATTCACTTGTTACGCTACCACATGAAGTCATCCGCCCCCGAACGTTTCCGCCGTTCAGGTTTGAGGGTGTGACATCATGCTACTACCACTCCTGCTGATGTCCCTGAAACTCAAACACCTATCAGTAGATATGTTGGAACCCTTCCAAGGTGTGATAAGTGTAATTTTCATCATCACGGGCCCTGCCATGACATCCAATGCAATAACTGTGGCAAAAAGGGACACACAACCTGTTTTTGCAAAACACAAACCCAATGAACCAATCAGGCCCCTGGAGCTGGAGTTGGTCAAGCCTGCTATGACTGTGGTAAAATCGGGAACTACAAGAGGAATTTCCCAAAAGCAACAACTACAGGAAATACAGGGAAGGTTCTAGCTATGGGCCAGGAGGAGGCAGTCACTGAGCCCATGGTAGTCATGGGTACGTTCCTCCTTGACAACTCTTATCCATGCCTTCTTTTCGATAGTGGTGCGGAGAGGAGTTTTGTTAGTCATGCATTTAAACATTTACTCAATCATAAATCCCAAACTTTAACCAAAACATTCATCATATAGATGGCTAACAGAAAGAAAAAGAGCACTAACGACGTATTCATAGGCTGTACCCTTACCCTAAACGACCATTCTTTTCCAATCGAACTCATGCCAGTTTCAATAAAAAGTTTTGATGTCTTCATCGGCATGGCTTGGTTAATCCCTAATCGTGTTGATATCCTTTGCTATGAAAAAGACATTCGCCTCAATCTACCATCTGGCGAAGCCCTCATTATCTATGGTGAGAAACTCAGATCAAACCTTCGTATCATTTGATGCATCAAATCCCAAAAATATATGTGAAAGGAGTGTCATGCATTCGTAGACCATGTCATTAACGAGAAATAGCAAGTTAAAGACCTCAAGAGCATCCCCGAAGTCTGCAATTTTCTTGATGTCTTCCCTAAAGATCTTCCCAGAATTTCTCCTGAGCGCCAAGTCGAGTTCTGAATCGGCTTAATCCCTGGAGCTACCCTCGTATCCAAATCCCCTTACCGTCTAGCGCAAACATAAATGCAAGAGTTATCCAGCCAACTCAATGAACTACTCAACAAGGGATTCATCAGACCAAGTTTTTCACCCTGGGGAGCCTTAGTCTTAATTGTGAAAAAGAAGGATGGGTCCTTTTGGATGTGCATAGATTATCGCGAACTGAACAAGCTTACTATCAAAAACCATTATCCCCTACCCAGAATCGACGACCTCTGTGATCAACTCCAAGGAGTCAGCTACTTCTCAAAGATAGACCTAAGATCAGGTTACCATAAATTATGAGTCCATGAGAGTGATGTTCCTAAGATAGTATTCCAGACTCGATATGGTCACTACGAGTTTGTAGTAATGCCATTTGGTCTAACCAACGCACCCGCAGTATTAATCTAATGAATTGGGTGTGCCACCCATTTCTAGACAAGTTTGTGATAGTGTTCATAGATGATATACTTGTCTATTCTCGGAGTGAGGAAGATCATAGACAACATTTGAAGCAAGTGTTGGAAACTCTAAGGGCGGAGAAAATATATGCAAAATTCTCAAAGTGTGAATTCTGGATCAGAAAAGTAACTTTCCTCGGTCACGTGGTTAGAAAAGAAGGAATACACGTGGACCCTTCCAAAATTAAAGCGATCGAGAATTGGTCAACACCGAAGACACCCACAGAAAATTTTCAATTCTTGGGTCTTGCTGGCTACTATCGTAGGTTTATCCAGAATTTCTCCAGGATTGCTAAGCCTCATACCGCCCTGACTCAGAAAGGTGTAACCTTTAGTTGGGGAGAAAATGAAGACACTGCATTCCAAATATTGAAGCGGGCCCTATGCATCGCACCTATCTTGTTTCTTCCAGAAGAGATATGGGACTTTGTGGTCTATTACGATGCATCCAATCAGTGGCTAGCATGTGTGCTCATGCAACGAGGATAAGTCATTGCATATGCCTCGAGATAGATAAAAGCACACGAAGTCAATTATAGAAATCACGATCTGGAGTTGGGAGCAGTGGTTTTCGCTTTAAAGATTTGGAGACATTATCTCTATAGAACCAAGTGCACCATCTTAATTGACCATAAAAGTCTTCATCACATTTTTTACTAGAAGGAGATGAACATGAGACAACGACGATGGGTAGAACTACTCAACGATTATGAGTGCAAAATACGCTATCATCCCGACAAGGCCAATGTGGTAGCAGATACCCTCAGCTGAAAAGAGTATTCAGGTCGCAATGTAAAGGCACTTACAATGACCATCCATTCCCATTTGTCCACAAAAATCGGAGAGGCTCAGCTGGAAGCCTTAAAACTAGAGAACATGATGGATGAAGCCTTGAGGGAAATGGAAAAGAACTTAGAAATCAAGGAAGACGAAGTTTATTATTTCACGAAACAGATTTGGAACCCAAAGTTCGGCGGTTATAGGGAGGTTGTCATGAACGGATCTCATCGAACTAGATACTCCATTCACCCAAGTTCGCATAAGATGTATTTGGATCTCAAAAAGCTATATTGGTGGACAAACATGAAAGCAGAAATTGCTACCTTCGTGGGCAAGTGCCTGACTTGCGCCAAGGTAAAAGTGGAATATCAAAAGCCCACAAGTCTACATCAGCAGCCATAAATACCTGAGTGAAAGTGGGAACGAATCAGAATGGGCTTAATTACCAAATTACTGAAGACCCTGAGTAGCCATGACACTATTTGGGTAATCGTCGACAAATTGACTAAGTCTGCCTACTTCCTGCCAATCAAAGAAACATACAAGATGGTGAGACTGACTCAAATCTACATATAAGAGATAGATCGATTGCATGGTGTGCCTTTGTCCATTATCTCTGATGAAGATAGCAGATTCACCTCAAGATTTTGGCAGTCATTACACAAGGCTCTTGGAACTAAGCTGGATTTGAGCAAAACTTACCATCCACAAACAGATGGGCAGAGTGAGAGAACCGTTCAAACCCTAGAAGACATGCTAAGAGTGTGTGTTATCAACTTTGGTAAGTTGTGGGATACCCATTTTCCATTGGTTGTGTTATCTTACAACAACAACTATCACACTAGCATCAAGGATGGTCCTTTTGAAGCTATCTATGGTTGTAAGCACATATCCCCTCTATGCTAGGCTGAGGTGGGTGACACTCAGCTAGTCAAAGGACAAGTCCCTGATAGCACTATCACTAGCCCATAAATCATCAGAGAAACCACCGAAAAGATCGTACAAATATGAGAAGGACTAAAAGCTTCAAAAGATAGACAAAAGAGCTACGCTAATAAGAGACGAAAACATTTGGAGTTCCAAGTTAGTGGTTGTGTTATGTTAAAGGTCTCACCCTAGAAAGGCATGATACGCTTCAAAAAGCATGGAAAGCTAAATCAGAGATACATTGGTCCTTTTGAGATCCTCCCCAGGATCGGCCCCATCGCTTACAAACTTCGTTACCCTAAGATCTTAGCAACGTACATCCCATCTTCCACATGTCAAACCTCAAAAAGTGTCTATCCAATGAGACTCTTGTAATTCCACTCGATGAAATTGACGTCAACGAGAGTCTTAACTTTTTGGAAGACCCAGTTGAAATCACGGATAAGGAAGTCAAACGAATGAAACAAAGTCGCATCCCGATAGTGAAGGTTTGTTGGAATGCCAAGCAGGGACCTGAATTCACCTGGGAGCACGAAGACCAGATAAATAGAAGTATCTGCATCTCTTTTCCGTAGTCCATAATCGTATTCGTTTTAGAATTTCGGGAAGAAATTTCCTCTATCAGTGGGATGATGTGACTACCCGAACCTTTTTCAATCAACAAAAGTCAACTTCCGTTAAATAAAATTTTCGAATTTTATTTATATTGTCAAACGTGTAAGGGTTGAAAACAACTTAGATCATATAAATTAAATTTATATAAGTGTTGGGTCTAAAATTGTGCGAAATATCAAGTTTTTCTTCGAAAATTAGCCAAGTCTCGTGCAACTCAGTGTTTACGCCGCAATCGAGTTCACGGCCGTAAACCATACACAGTCGTAAATCGATCATGGTTGGGTGGACTCCATCACCGACCATGAACCCAACTTGTATATACATGTTTACACACTCATTCTTACTTTTCTGGCCGAAAACACTACTTTCTCTCTCTAAAACCATCAACCGAAAACTCAAGTTTCCTCTTCATCTATCACCTAATCCACCTTGGAACTTGTTATGGAGCATCAAACACTCATCCTTTCATCAAATCAAAAACTCCTCATTCTTGAGTTCATGGCTGTAAACCCTTGAAATCTTCATATTTCACCAAGAACACCACGAACAGGATGTGAACCATTCAAAGACCGTAAACCCTTCAAAGGCAGTAAACTGTTCACGGCCGAGAATAGTTCACGACCGAGAACAGTTCACAACCGTAATCCCTTCACGGTCGCAACCAGCCCCAAATGAGAATCTTTGCTGCAAACCCATGTTTCCACTTCGAACGAGACTCGGTAACATTCCTTAACCAAAAGCAAGTGTATTTCTAACACTTTAACTAATGGATTCGCTAATTTAAATACAGATACGTGTTTGATTATTATTAGGATTACGTTAGCTTCGCGTACAACGAACTCGAGGGTCATCATTTCCTATCTCGTTGTCTTACACATACACGCAACCAACAGTGAGTTCATACCCCTATGCTTTTAACATTTTAATGTTTTCAATGGGGGGGGGGGGATACAAGCCAAACATAAATAGTATTTATGAACTTGATACACATAATTTCAAAAGGATTAAAAATTGTGCAATTGATACAACCAAAGGATCACCGCATTTTATAAAGTATTTAGATATTTTTATCCCTTTCGTAATATGCTAGAGCATAAGGGAAGTTTTCAACTTACAACTATAATTACATAACTTTTACAACAATACATAAATCGAGTACTTGACACACATGCAAACTATAATAGGTATAGTTTGGGATTTTAATACACGGTTTTACCATCATAGGGTTATACATTAACAATTATATAAACTATGAAAAATATAGTTTATGGTATACATTACTACATTATGAGTACAAGAGTACCATACTAAATAAATATTAAGTATAATTATTTTTAGTCTACAAGACATACGTATAGTTCTCGGTACAAGAGAATAATACATTACACGTAAACTAGTTAATACAGGGTTGCAAGAATCACTTCAAATGTACCCTTCAGAGTGTTGCTATACCTATCATTAGTGTAACTAGAGTCTCCTGAAAGGAGAGTGTGAGATTTGTTAATAGATCTATTCGAAACTAACAATCCCACACCTAAACTGCTAGCCATAGTTAGGCAGGCATGCCTACGGTGACAAATATCATACAGTCCGATGCCTGAAGAACATCGTAGAGGTCATTTGTCATATCAAGCATGGTTACACGACTCAAAATAATATAATTTAACCTTTGTTTATGAGATTTCATTCTTCATTAGTTTTATTTTAATTAATAGAACTACTACACATTACACTGGAGGATTCCAGGGGACAAAATGCATGGTTTTATTTTAATTAATGAAACTACTATACATACTCGTGATAGCCCAGGTTTTCATACAAAGGGTTTTCATTCAAAACAACATTATACAATACATACTGGTGAAAATCAGGGTTTTCAAACAGAATATTCTATACATACTAGTGATAGCCACAGTTTTCATACAAAGGGTTTTCATTCAAAACAACATTATACAATACATGTAGTGGTAATCAGGCATACGAACTAATACTTTATGGAACATTGTAACAAACACACATGTTAGAAATATTGGATTTTCTTGGAAACATACAAACATTTTCCCATATTCATTAACAGGTTTTCATTAAGAAAAACATGCTTATGAACTCACCAGCTCTAATGTTGATACTCTTTCAAAATCGCTTGTATTCTTAGGAAATCAGTAGACAGGTACTCCCGCAGCTTTTGAGAAGACGGGGCATATAGAGCCACGTCTTTTATATTTTGCTATACTTTTGATGTATACAAACTATGTATCAAACAGATGTAAATAATTTACTTATCCAATGTAATAGTTGTTTTTATTTTGATTACTATGATGCAATTGTTGTGATACTATACATGACGTCCTCCACCCTCGAACGTTTCCGCCATTTCGGTTTGGAGGTGTGACACCAAGTTTGTATGATAGTTAGGGAAAATGCTTTGGAAAATCATTTTTGCATGTATAATTAGAGAAAACATAGATCTAAAGCATTTAGGGTTGTGTGTGCCCTTAAAGGTGGTTAGGATGCTCAAAACCCTTTAGAAGGAATGCAGTAGATCTAGAGATTGTTATGTGTTTCCCTTTAGGGATGTATATTGTCATATATCATCAAGTATGGTCATGAGGAGGTGTATATGAACTGAGGAGGTGTATATAAATTGAGGAAGATAACTTGAGAACATGCTTTGAATTCATTGGTAAGGTTCTTAATTGGGTTGTGTTGGTTAACGTCTAACGAAATGTTGAATGGGTTTTCCACAAGACAGTGGGTTGATGGTTGAGTATCTTTAATCCCGGTAGTCATTTGGTTTAGACTCTTAGGTCTCGGATCATTAGTCTTATTGGCATGGTTAGATGTAGTGTGTTGTTTTTGGAAGTCAGGATACTCGGTGACCAGCTGGTTTGGATCATGTGGTCATGGAAATTTATTTAAAATGGTATATAATTTGTACACCAGAATTCGCTTAATGAATGGTTGCTATATGGACCCCATCTTCTTGTGGGTTGTCTATTAGGATTTTGGTTTCCAGTATGAGGAGTAGCTTCTAAAATCTAAAATGATTTTTCAAATGGAGGTACACCTGAGCTGATGAGGGATTTTGATGCAATATGTGAATTCTTGGATTGACCATTCTTATGCCTGTGGGGGTAGAGGGATAGTGATGACTTGTCAAGAAGTCAAGAGTATATTTAAAGTTGTCAGGAGAAATTCACAATCAGAATGTTTTGAGTATCTTTTGAGCACGTTTTGGTGGTGTCCCTAGTCAGGGACTAAAGGTAGGTTCGATGAATGGATGATCATCAGTCTAAGGGTAAGGTTTCTCATAAACAGACTAATGGGTTCCCGATTTCGGGAAGTATAGTGGCGAGCATGGTTTGTGGTTGTAGTGCTGAGAGTTCCCAGTTTGTGCAGCTTTCTCTAGAAGTTGGGTCATGCAGTTAGAGAGAGCAAGAAATTATTGTCTTTGAGCATTTTCAAGTTATTGGGTTGCTTTTTGGCAGTTGAGGCTTTCTGAGTGGTATCTCGAGTGTTATTTATAAGATGCCTTGATTCTCAAATGGTTAAAGGGAATTTATAGAAAATTTTGGTGTTTTTTTTTAGAATATGTAACCGAGATAGATTTCAAGGACGAAATCTAATTTAAGTGGAGGAGAATTGTATCATCGTGTTTCTTGCCATTTTAGAGCCATGGACTGGAAGTTGATAGTGTAAGGTGTTTAGGCCTTAATGAGGCAAATTTTAGTCCTTATGGAAGGAGGTAATGTTGGTTAAGAGATTTACCCATTGAATTGTGTTTTGGCCCGAAGGGTAGAAATGTAAAAGTCATAGGCGGTGTTCTTGCATGAAATATGGATTTTTGGTCGAGAAGTTTTCAATACAAGATATTAGATAATATTGCAGATCAATTCAATACCTTTATGTGGATATAAAGAACATCGAAAACAAAGTTGGAATGAAGAAGTAACGACCATTTGAAGTTAGGATGATTTTTGGGTCAGTCGTGTACACTGGGCGTAAATTGAGTACGTTAGGCGTACTGAGTATGCATGGGTATGCTGGGCATACGTGATCAGTGCCCAAACCCTATTTTCGTGGTTTGAGACCTATTTAAGCTCCTTAACATCCCCAAACCCATCCATTCTCAGCCTTCATCTCTGCAACACCCTCTCTTGAAAACCTAACCCTATATTGAGCCTTGTGAGCAAAAAGAATGTCTTTTAAGTGTTTTGGAGTATTCTTGGTGCACCTTAGAGAAGAAGGAACTCATTGAAGAAGTTTCGGTTACATTAGATCTTATTGATCTAGACTTTGCTCTTCTTGATGTTTTTTATAAAGGTATAAAGTTTGAATCTTGATGATGAAATTGTTAGATCTAGCTAGTTTTGAGTATTATGAGCTTTTGGTCACGTTAAGTGCATAAAGTTTAGTTCCTGAAGGTTTATGACCTTGTTATGGATAAAGTTGGAAACTTTATCCATCTAAACATCATTTTGATTCAGATCTGAAGGTTAGATACTTGGACTTAATGGATTAAGTTGAAAAAGATGAACTTTTGGGTCCCTTTGAGACTTAAAGACTAGATCTTGTTTTTTGGGACGATTCTAATGGATAAAGATAGAAACTTTATCCATTATGGAACTATTATGAACCATAAAAATGTGATATTGCCCCTTTCATCCATTCCATACAAGAGTTGGGATGTCTTATTCTGTTAAGAACTTAGGGTTTTGGTCATTAAGCACTTTATAGCCATGCAAAATCATAAAGTTGGAAACTTTATGACTTAGGATATCAGTTTGGGCTTGGATATGAATTTTAGACGTAAGGGCTTAATGGATTAAACACTTAATGGAGTTTTGGGAGTGGGCTGCGTACATTGTGCATACCTGGTGGTATGTTGCACGTATGTAGTTAGCTCCTCGCTTTTGGGTCGACATCAGAGTATGTTGGGCATACTCTCTTGGTATGCAGGGTGTACTCTGCTCGGAAGAAATATTGACTTTTGGGACCTTGAGCATTGACTTTGACGTTGACCAGGGTTTACCCAATTTGACTTAAGGGTATTTTGGGTATTTTGAGCCATAGTTAAGGCTTGGTCTTTATATGTTGAATAGGTTACCTGTAGATCCAGTATGCAGATCAGTGTATTATTCAAGTATTCGTCAGAGTGTGAGGTGAGTTTTTCCTTACTGTACTTTTGGGTTGAAGGCATTAAGGCTGACCCATTAGTTTATTATCTTGCTTTATTGTATGTTGTTATTCTTCAGTGATTTGTTAAATCTGTATCTTACTATATAGGATGTTGTTATGTGGTAGTGATCTGTAGATCTACCTGTTTTTCTATTGGCTGATTATATGCTTTTCTGTTATGTATATGTTGACATATACTGAGTTGTAGTTGAGGATTTACTGCTTTGTGTGTGAGCCAACATACTAAGGGAATTCCAACCGATGGTTGATTGGGCCTGAGGGTAATCCATCCCGAGGATGACTGAACCCGTTGTATATTAGCATTCCAACTTGGGGTATTCCATCCATAGGATGGCTGGACATAGAGGTTGATTGGGCCTGGGGTATTCCAACGTGATGGTTGATTAGACCCGACATGCTTCTTTCTATATGTTATCTATTTTTGGGGTGGTACTTTGGGGGAAACTCACTAAGCTCTGTTCTTATATTTTTAGTTTATGGTTTCAAGTACTTCAGAGGATAGTGGGAACGCAAAGGTGTGATGATGCATAACTTCCTGTTTTACGGATTTGGGTCTTGGGAAAACTCTGATTTTGAAATAATGTTTCGGAAATAATGACTCTTTTGTAAACAATGATATTAAATGGTTGATTTTGAAAATTTTAAATCTCTTGATTTTTGGAATGTTACATAAACAACCTATTAACAAGTCAATGAAAATTGAAACCAACAACTAATAACTTAAAAATTATAATTTATGCTAAAAATACCACTTAACAACTAAAACTAACAAATAACAATCAATACCAAAAAACTACAAAAAAAAAACTAATAGTATCATTCACTTCATAGAATTATCAATTCACCACACATAAGGTGAATAAGAGTTGAGCGAGTTTTCGGTGCAATACTATATACACTTTATATATAATGTATGTTTGAAAAGTGACTAATTAAATAGAGGAGTTTTATGAAACATTTTAAATAAATGAGGATAAATTATTTAAAAAAAATTACTAAAAAAAAAGGAGATATCATTTAATTAAAATTTATAGTTTGTAAAATGATAAGTTGACAATCTTCTTAAGTTGTAATATTAGCTTAACCAATGAACATTAGTTTTTTTCTTTTTAAATTTTAATATTAGCTTAACCATCGGAGATGGAGATGCTCTAACAAGAAAAACGCTCTTTATCTTTCTTGATTTATTATGTTTTAAATTTCTTTAATTAAAAATAAGGTTAGAGACATAATATAAGGGGGAATGACACATTAGTTTTGCGATGTTTTGCATATTTGCATATTCAGTCCCTAAAGTAATTTTCATGCTTTATAGGGGCATAAAGTTATTTTTATTGGGTCTAATTAGTCACTTTGGACAAAATGTGCCAGCTAATTTAATAAAGGGCCTAACTAGTTACACACACATACACACACAGACACACACACTCTCTCTCACTCTTTCTTGCTCTCTCTCTCTCTCCCTCTCCCTCTCTCTCTCTCTCTTTGTCTTTCTCTTTCTTTATGTGTGTGTGAATCTCTCTCTCTCTCTCTCACACACACACACACAATTCATCTCCCTCTTTGTTCATCATCTTCTTAGGGTTGTGCTTGTAGGTAATTAAGGATATAAAGAAACACAATTTTGTTTGTAACATTCGATTCCAAGTATTTCTTGTTGGTCCTTTAAGTTTGAAAATTTTGCAAAAAAGGTCCCTCATACGTTAAGCGTACGTTTGATATGCTTAGCGTACATGCGCGCCTGGAGTCAAGGAGCTTAACCACATATGATGGGCGTACGTAGTGTATGCAGGGTATACAACTGCCAAGACAAAACCCTAATTTTTAGGGAATGGGCCCTATTTAAACATCATTATGGCCTTTGGACACTTAACCTCATCATCCTCCACTATTCCTTACATCCCATTGAAACCCTAGTTCACCTTTGAGTATTCTTGAGCTTTGAAGTGATTTTTGTGGCATTTTTATGTGTTTTCAAAAAGAAGGAACTTGGAGACCAAGCATTTGTTGAGGTTAAGTTTTTCGATCCATAGTCTACATCAAATTTGGAAGCTAAAGAAGGTATAAAGTTCTTACATTGATGATAATTTTTGATAGTTAGAGATTAAGGCTTGTTTATGAGTTTTATCTGGTCCCGTGGGCTCTTTTTATGAGTTTTGGAAACTCCATGAGTTAAAGATGTTAGATCTCAGTCCTTTTGATGTTATAAAGGCATAAAAATGTCATATTGATTGTTGATATGATTCCATGCTTGAATTTGAGTCGTTAATATGAGCATTGATGGATGAAAACGAATGTTTGATTCAATTAAGACATGATAAAGGTTAAACTTGCCAACTTTATGTATTAGAACCCTAAAATGAACAAGATCTGGAAGTTTGACCTTATGGCCGAATGGATTAAGCACTAAATGGCTTAAGGTGGCAAGCAACCCAGTACGTTGAGCGTAGCAAGGGGTACGCAGCGCGTACTAGCAAGTGTACATATACACGGAGCGTATGCCTTTGACAAGCTTTTGGATATTGATTGGGCTTTGGATATTTGGGCCTTTGGCTATTTAAAGTATTCGGGCCTTAGAATTTATTAGTGGGCCTAAGGTTGCATAAGTTGGGCCTTGGGGTCATTATTTTGTTTTCGGCCAAGTTTGGATAGGCCCATTATGAGAAGGATAAAATGGACTTATATCCTAGGAGTTGAGTGTTGTGATATGTCTCCGGCTTGACTCCGTCTTCTTTGGCGACTGAGGAAGCAAGCCTGAGGATCACAGTACAAGAGAAGAAATATGTTAGGCTTCGTCCAGGAAGGTTTCCCGGAACGAGGCTCCAAAGGTTAACTTAGCTTTTGTTTTTTCCTTGAGTGAAAGGAGATCTAGTCTATTCAAGTGGAATAGAGAAGTAGAAGATTATTGGTCCCGTCTCTTGTAGGAGAAGGAACCTTTTTATACCTATCTTTGGGGGACTAGATCCCCGACAATATCCTTTACCTTTTCAGATCCCTCAGATTGTGGAGGTTTTTCAATGGTGGGACGTGCCCCATTCATGGTTGTTTACTATTGGTGTAGCGTTGTCGGGAGCCGTGATTCAAAGCACTATCCTTGTATCTATGGGAGCCGGAAATACTCTTCTATCCATTAGGAGACGTGGGCCCCATTTCTGGAGGGTTGTCTGTAACACCCTGTTTATTTATTAGATAAATTAATTAATTAATGAAGAAATGGTAGCCCTAAAATAAATAATTATATATCAAAGGATGGCCTCGAGTAGCTAATTGTCACAAGTTTATAAGTTGGGGGTTAAAAGTGTGAGTTTCAGATTGATTTCGTAAATAATTGTGAAGGTAGGGACTACTCGGTAAATTTTTGGGAGGTAGTTTGAAAATATTTTCGAGGTTAGGGGCCAAATGGTAGCTTATGGACTCCATTTGAGAATAATTTGTAGAGGAGGGGAATGTTTGGTAACTTTTGGATCTAAAATGAAAAGAATTGTGGGAACAAGGGTAGGAAAAGTAAATTATGGGCCTTGGTTTGCAAAGATGTTTATGGGGAGGATCCAAACTTGTAAATTATTCAAAGGTTTTGATTGGAGCGGGATTTAAACCTGACGCCTTCATTCTTCCTATTACATTACCTTAACCCTAAACCTAGTTGATCAATAGCAGCCACCACTCCCTTCTTCTATTACCGACGCCGCATCACCGGTTTCACTCACCTCCACCATCTCCGACGTTGCCAAGTCCATGTTACTGCCACCGTGAAGCCGTAGTGAGCCGCCAAGCATGCTGAGCACCATCGGTGATGTTTACAGCCAATAGAAAACTGATTCAAGGCCGATGTTGGGGCCACTGTGCCTTTATTTTCTCTGGTAATGTCGTACCCTTATCTCTCCACTTCTTCAGCCGCCATGGCAGCTGGTGACTGGTGAATGGATGTTTGGATAGAAGAGGCATTGCTCGACGCTGCCACTGCCGTCAAGCAACTATTTCAGGCACTCCAATTGCCCTCCACCACACTTTTCCATTGCTGCCTCGCGAACCAACGTCAACCGTCGCCATTGTCGCCTGTGGTTGGTACCACTGCCATCTCCTGTCACCACCAGGTGGTGGCTGAATCTATTTGAAAGAATCTGGTGTGGCTGGGTGTGATATTTATTGTGTGTGTACGAGTGTCTTAATAGGTAAGGGGTTCTATGGTTGGAATTCGTGAGAAAAGCCACTGCCACCACCATGAGGTGCTGGCTGCCACCGTGTGTCGCCGTATGTGTGTTTATCTTAGTGAGTTGGTGTGTGTTTACTGGAGATTTAGCCTTGTAAAATGTAATTGGAAATGGAATAATGAAAAGAAATTGATAACCACCAGCTTAGGGTGGTGGCTGCCGCCACCGGCCGCCGTGTCGGGTGGCGGTGTGCTTGCCTCATTGAGTTTTATTCGTTTAGGGTGCTTGAAACCCTAATGGGCCTTTTAAGCCTAATGGACCCTAACTGACCCAATAAAACTCTAATGGGCTTAATGATATTCTAGTGGGCCTAATAGGCCCAATAAAGCCTTAATTGACCTAAAAGCCCAACAAATTGATAAACGGGCTAGTATTTGGGGTGGAAACCCTAATTAGGGTTTGGAAAACCCTAATGTCAATAAAACCTTAATTTTGAGAATTTATCGGGTCACACACACGGGAATTATTTAATAACTTGAAATATTAAATAATAATCATTAGCAGAAATTCAAAGCAATATTTGGACTTAGTGGATTAAGTCCTTAGTGGGTTAAGTCCTTAATGGGTTAAGTGAGAAGCACTTAACCCAATCGTCATTTTATGTGAAACCCTAATTTCTCGTGGGTTTATTGTTGGGCCTTTTATTGGGCCATGATGATTGGATTATTAATGAGCCATCAAAGATCAATTTAATGGGCTTTAGGGTAAGACCCATGTGAAGGTTTCGGCCCAATTTGGAAAATTGGGCCATAGATGAGCCATAATTGGGCCTTCATGATTATGCGATTTTAGGCTATTAGAATGTCGAATGTTGGACTGGACTAAATGGTTGGGCCTTATGGTAAGACCTTGTAAAGGTTTGGGCCCAATTTGGAAAATTGGGCAATATGTTGGGCTTTGATTCATAGTTGACTTTGGGCCTATGGATTGGGCCTTAGGCTTGAATAAAGCCAACCTTGGTGTAGTGTAGTAATTATCCAAGTATGTACTTATGGTTATGTGTTCGGACCCAATTATTAATTGGGTGCTATTTTGGTGTTGACAGTTCGAGAATCTGTCATCCATCAACTGGGGTTTAGTCTGCGGGACTTCAGCAATATGGGGTTATGTCTACGGGACTTCAGTAGTGTGAGGTGAGTTACCTTCCAGTAACGGTGGGTCTACGGCCATAATCCCGACCCACTAGTAGGATTTGTATGTTAGATGATTGTTTTTGTGATATTCATCTAGGTTTGATGTTACCTGTTATGTTTTATGTACTAGCATGTTATGATGTTATGTGATAGTGGTAGTAGGAGGTGAAATAGTCCCTGGTTACCGGTCGATAGGACCGAAGGGGGTAGTTTAGTACCCAACCATGCTATCCAGATTATGATATATGTGATATGATATTATGTGTTAGTAGTAGGGGTGAAATAGTCCCCGGTTACCGGTCGACAGGACCGAAGGGGTAGGCCAGCACCTAGATATGCTAGGCAGTATGTGATTTATGTTTATATGCTAGGGTTTATATGGTAGTGGTAGGGGTGAAATAGTCCCTGGTTACCAGTTGAAAGAAACCGAAGGGGAGGCCAGCTCCCGGTTACCGGTTGAAAGATACCGAAGGGGTTGGCCAGCACCCAGATATGCTAGGTAGTCAACGGTCGAGAGGACCAAAGTGGTAGGCCAGCACCCAAATATACTAGGCAAGGTCACCGGTTGAGAGGGCCGAAGGGGTAGGTCGGGCACCTAGATATGCCTGGTAGTATGTATGTTATATGTGTTTGTATGGTATGTGGTATGATGGGGGAACTCACTAAGCTTTGTGCTTACAATTTACAGTTTTGGTTTCAGGTACTCGTTTTCAAAGAAAAGGAACCGGCTTGATAGCAGCGCATCACACTATGTTTTCCGCACATGAGATCTTTGGTATTACACTCTGATATTATTTTATGATAAGATGTTTTGATTACTAACACTTTGGTTTTACACGAGATATTATTATGAATGTCTTTATACTGATGGTTTTTTGTAATAACTTATTTAAAAATGAAATATTTTGCCTTGAATTTTGGGATATTACATTGTCCCTGATTAGAAGAATACGGGAATGAGTACACGAGAGTTCTTGGGCGATGGCCTGGATCTGACACTCGTCCAGGTGGCAATCCTTAATCAGGTTGCTTTCTAGTTGACACTTCTATTACCCTTTGATGTATTCTTGGTGAGATATGTCAACAAGTCCACTAGGCTAGTAAATGCTAGCATTTTTTCGGCCTAGCTAAGTTATTCTAACGTGGATTTGGAACGTGTTTGGTGAGAATGGTTCATGACACATTTCTGATGTAATAGAGCCATTCTGGCCAGACAGTTTCTATCATCGGAACGGTTCGGTTCCATCGCTTCATGACTTATTTAAGGGTTCCCTATTTTTAGGAATAGTTACGTGCTTCATTTCTCTGTATATCAACTATCTCGTTCGTATTTGTCATTTTTTCTTTCTCCTATGCCTTTATTCTCTGATTCCCGATGGCTCTAACCAGATCTGGAATTTCCTCTACGCCTAAGGAGTTCGAGTCTCTTCAGTTCCGGTTTTGGTTTATGCCTAGGCATGCAGTCCAATTCTCGCTAGAAGGGTCTATGATTTATCAAACGCCGGCAGGGAAGGTTGGTGTTTCGGTGGTAATTTTTGAGGCCGGGTTTGATCTTCCTGTTTCAGACTTCTTCGACAAGGTTATGCAAGAATATGGTTTCTATATTCACGGCTTGACCCCAAATGTTGTGAACAAGATAGTTGGATTTGATTTGAGGTGTCGGGCATTAGTTGTCCTTCCCTAATTTCGAGAATTCCAATCTTTCTTCAATTCGTCTATCCATTCGGATGTTCACACCTTTTCCTAGCACTGTAGTACGCACACCTTTATAGTTAATCAGAAGGCAAAGAACTGACATGATCAATGGTTGTGGTTTAATGGTGGGTTAGTCGGACCTGGGTATTCTCAGGTGCCCTGTCTTCAGATCGGGTGCCCCAATTATCAGGAACCATTTTGTCGGTGGGTCGCGCGTTAAAATGGATTTGTAATAATGATGAGGATTGGCGAGATTCTGTGTTGACGGTGGCCGGAATGAGTGCTTCTTGGTGGTTGCATGGGATGATGCCTCAGTTTTTTGTAGAAGGTGAAGGTAAGCATTACCTTCACCTTTTTGTTTTATGTAAAATTTCTTTGCTGAAGTATAACAGCTTGCTTTGTTACTATTGTAGGTAATGAGAAGCTTTTATCTCTTGAACAAGTGTTGTAGGGAAATTTTAAAAGGGATCTTTAGTATCGTGAAGTCCATCTACCGGATACGCTCCTGGCTCCCACTGGAGTCGGTCGGGTTTTTATGACTGGTGCCCTAACTGTTGACCCCAAGGCGATGCTTATTTCTTTGGTCCAGCCTTGTCTAATGGGTTTCACAATGACCCCCCCCCCCCCCGACCGAGGAACCAGGCGCGACTAGCAACCAAGTGTCTTCCAAACATTGGTCAGATGTTGTGAATGCTTCTCTTGCATAGTACATTGGCAACAACACCATTAGCATGCGTTTGCGTCAAAGGAACAACATCAATTATTTGCTTGCTAAGTCATATGTTATTGAAATTGCTGATGGTAACATTCCACAACAAACAGAGGTGGTAGATCTGCATCACTCGAGGGGGAGGTTTTGGCGCTTATTCCGACCCACCTCCTGTTTCGGGTGATGTCCACACAGAGGCTGATCCTTCTCCTTTGAGCACTCCTGGTGTATATCTTCCTAGGTGGAATATTACACATGGTTCCCTTCTATCAGAACAGGGCCCCACCCGTGAGTGGTGTTGGCACGCATTTCCTCCGGATACCTTGAAATCCCTTAATCTTCTTTCTTATTATCATATGATGAAAGATCTTCAGTATGCTGCTGCCCAGTTTTCTCCTTCCTTGGTAGCGATTGCCGGTTTTTTTTGTTATGTAGGGGATGATGTAGCGGAATTAGTTGCCGTCAAATCAGAACGTGACGAGCTTGCAGAGAAGTTTTGGCTTCTTAAGGAGGAGTAGCTCAAGTTCGATGAACGCCTCCTCGTACCGTGCATGGAGAAATCTGTTGTTGAGGATCAGGTGTCAAATCTGGATGCGGAGGTGAATCATTTATCCTAGCAGGTCTAGAATTTGTGCTCGGAGAACAAAGCATTAGCGGAGCGCTTGGAACTATGGGACGATCAGTTGGCGGTTGAGGTTTTGAGGAGGAAGATCTTAGAGGCTATTTTGGCTTGGTTCCTTCAAAAGGGGGTGGTTTGTGTGGTGGACCATGTTTTCGAGAGTAGTAAATTCACGCTTGGGATCCGACGAGTAAAGACCGCATGTGTGGTTGTTGGTATAAAGAGTGGGAAGCAGGTGGCATGAGGGTGGCTTGCTAGTGGTGGTCCCGACTTGTCTGAACAGAATGTTGTGGCATGATCTGTTGAAACAATGCAAGTTGCCATCATGGATTTTTTCAAGATGGAATTTGCATCATATCTTCATTTGAGCAAGCTCGGTCTCACTGACCTTCGCCAACTATGTTCCGAGGAAGAGGTACTTGCTTCAGAAGGTGGTGTCGAGGGCGCTGCCTTGGGTCATGCCATCCAGGGTTGATCTTTTTTATATCTTTTTGTGTATTTGTTGATGGTATTTGTTTTTTATGTATTTCCTGAAACATTTTTATATTTATCTCTATGGGGTCTTTAATGTTGTGTATTTAAGGACTGATTGGTTTTTCGTAATGTTCACCCATTTTCGTGAGTCTTTCTTTTTGTTTCGAAAGGCGCCTCCATAAAGATTGTTTTGCAGGCCGTGCTCTTGGCTCTTGGTTAAGTGGCCAATTGCCTCTCTTTTGTAGATGTTTAAAGTGAGTCGAGATCATCACCTCGAGACTCCCTGAACTTATGTATGTTAAATTGTGAGGGGAAGGTTAGGATCCGTTGAACCCTTCAAGTATATCTTGTTCAAGAGCCTGTAGGCTTTGTTGTTGTTTGAATTGACATGTTTACAAAGAGGGGTTATAATATTCTAATATTTATGGTTAAATGCATGTTAGCGGTTTGTTTTTCTCAAATGATGTGGTTATCAGTTGATATTGCCATCTTTTAAACACGCACAACTTTTTCTCTCTGTTTTTTTATATATACTCATATGTGCTCATGTTGGTACATAAAGTTGGTCACTGTTATTTTATTCAGGGTTCATGAAATTTTATTGACCGAAACATTTTGGTGAAAACTGAAATATAGTTGTGTCGTTGCTTAGACGAGGTGTGGTTCCTGGGCTAGCAGCCCAGGGGCCACTACATCCCCAATTTTTACGAATAAAAATGGCACAGGCTGTGCGCGTTCCATGTTCGAGATATCAGCCTCCCATATTGTGCTTCTAGTGTATATGCTCTATCCTGATGCGCCCCTACTACCTCGTATGGTCCTTCCCAGGCCACAGTTAGCTTGCCAGTGGCTCCAAGCAGCTAGATTCGTTCTTCCTTAGCACCTATTCTCCTATATTGAAGTTATTTACCCACACCCATTTGTTGTAAAAGTTTTATGCACGGGATTTGTAGGCCGCTTGTCATAGTTGGGCGGCTTCGCGTTTCTCGTCACGCATGTCTAGGTCTTGCTGGTGTTCTTCCTTGTTCGAGTTTGCATCGAAACCGGTTACCCGCAATGATTTGCTCAGAATCTCAAGTGGGAGCACCACCTATGTGCCGTATGTAAGGCTGAATGATGTCTCTCTCGTTCCTGACCTTGCGGTGGTACAGTACGACCACACTGTTGACAGTTCTTCCATCCATGTCTCCTTTGTTTTCATTAGGCGTGTCTTAAGTCCATTCATGATGGTTTGTTTGATATTTCGGTCTGACCGTTCACCTGGGGTGCGCAACTGAGGTAAAGTGACGATGGACCTGTTTCTCCTCACACCATTCTTTGAAGGGACTTCCCTCAAATTGGGTGCCGTTGTCTCTTATTAGGACTTTGGGAGTGCCGAACCTGGTTAGGATGTTCTTCCACATAAACCAGATCATCTGCTTGCTCGTGACTGTGGCTAAGGGCTCCGCTTCAATCCATTTCATGAAGTAATCAACTGCAACTTCAGTCCTCCTGGGGCGGTCGGGAATGGTCCTATGATGTCAATTCCCCATTGGTGAAAAGGCCATTGGATGCTAATGTTAGTTAGGATTGTTGTTGGCTAGTTCTAGAACGAGGCGAATACCTGGCATTTCGGGCATTTCTTGGTAACTTTAGTCACATCTCTGTATTCCAACTTATCAAATTCCTAAAAACACATGCATTTTGAAAATACATCAACGTAAAGTTAGTGAGCCGACAGGTTTTGACTGTGAGTAAAAAAGAGTACCTTTTCCAAAGTTGGAAAAGTATATAACATAGTTTGAAAATATTATTCTGATTCATACTTGTTTCTAACATATAGTGTGTGTGTGTATATATATATATATATATATATATATATATATATATATATATATATATATATATATATATATATATATCCTAGGTACAATATTTTACTTACTAAATACGTAGTATACCTATAAGTTTCATATACTATAAATATAAGAGTTTATAATCCCATACAAACGAAGGTTGCTACGTATAAATCTTGTTTCAATTCTGTACGAGTAAAAACTGCTACGCATAAATCTTATTTCACTTCTATACGAGTATGTGTGCTGTGTATAATTGTCTACTCAATGTACAAGTAGTATACCTACAAGTTTCTTGTACCTAGAGTATAATTGTTTAGGAAACTTATACTCAACATGCATGCTTGTATATCGACAAAGTATAATGCTTCTAAAATTGTGCTACCATGAGTCTGTAACTGCTGGTATATGACATAAAGACCTATGAATAAAAATTCCACCAATGGTTCCACCATTGGTGCCATAATAAAACTGCCATTGGTGCCATGAAGGATTCCACCAAGGAAAATACTTCCCCCGTGCGCTTCATCGATGCTGGGTCTAAAACAAAACAATCTATGGGATACTTTGTCACCCATAAACCGTTGGGTTGTTGCTAGCAACCATGGGTGGGGGTATCAACGCGTATAGATCTATAGTCCCATGTAAAACCGTTTGGGTTGTAGCTAGCAACCACAGATGTGGTGTTAAACCATATAGATCTATACACAAATTCTTTGCTCACACGGGATTAGCGGTTACAGGTCAGAGGATTTCTACTATGATTTCCAATATTAGTTGATGAATAAAATAACTCATGTAGACTTTGTCGAGTTCCTATAGTTCTGATAGTGAAAGCATATTCGTTTCTAAAACCCTAACTTATTAGAATATGCTTTTAAACACTAATCCTAATTTCATAATACATAGGTAGTACAACAACTATCACTTGAAGTAAAACCAGGTTTTGTCTAACATAAAACCAATAATAGCAACATACTTAACAAGTATATATAGAACTCTCGAATATAACTTCAAGGCTATATTAATAACATACCAGGTTTTAGCTAACATAAAACCAATAATAACAACATACTTAACAATTAGTATATAGAACCCCCGAGTATAACTCCCAGGCTATATCACACATAATATATGGCTATATCACACATAAGATATATAAAACTCCTGAGTATAACTTCGGATCTATATTAGTAAAATCTATAATAACAACATGCTAACAAGTTTAAGATAGTTGTATGATTTTAAAATATCAGATATATTCTCGGTATATATGATACAAAACAACTATATCCCGGTTAATATAACTACTTCTATTGATACGAATATACTATCATATACACATAATATTAATTTTATATAATATTTAGCATTCATTTTATCCCAAAAACATTAAAATGTGGGGCCGTGAAACTCACCCTAGTAGCATGATCTATAGAATCTAATGGAAATCGGTCTGCGGCTCATCTTTGTTAAGCTCGGGAAGGTGGTCTTCCAAACTCTGCCTCAACCCACAATTTCTTTGTTGAGGCCGTGAAACTTTGATCTAACATTTAGGCGTCTGGTCTAACGAACTCCGCCTCAACCCACAATTTCTTTGTTGAGGGACCCCATTTTTTATTTAAGTCAACAAAAAATAAAACTCAATAAAATCAGTTTGAATTAGACCTTATTTGCTACCTGTTCTAGATTAAGAATAAAATCTCGTGAAATACACACCAAAAAACAGTCCTATTTTTGACTTGCTGCATAAATCTTGATTTATTATCCACTATGAAGTTATAATTGAAACACCATTTTACAAAACTGATGAAGCAACAAATGAATTGGTGGTTTTGCTTGCCTAAAAAATAACTCCTCTTGTGGAATCGAGAAGAACCAAATCTCCATTGTAGGTGAGGTCGAAGTATGATTTATCTCCTACTCTTAAGTCGGTACCAACAACCCAAACAACTTCTTGTTTATCAATAGGTATTAAAATTGACTTTATATGTATCCCAATGCCATACTCATTTAAGCGATTATAAATCGAATTGCAAAATCCCCGTTTGGAGAAGCCTAATGATTCTTCGATTCCATAGATATCCTTGAACCCAATGGAATTTCTAAAAAACACAACTGGTAAAAGAACGAGAAGAACCAAAAAGATCGAACTGAGAGTAATAATTTCAGTATGTTTGTTTATGTGATAAAGATAAAGAGAAGAACTAGAAACGGGAAGTATATTAAATATAAGCTAGACCTAAACCAGGTCCATGGCAGTTATTTAGTTAGTTATATAGTTTATGGAAGTTATTTATATTAACCGGCTCCTTTGATTTGTTGTGTCGGTTCTGTAATGTACATATAAATTGTATTGTTCCGTGTTCAGAAAAGATTGATGATTATCTAATAAAGAAAGTATTTTATAGTTAAATATGTTGTCTATCTCTTCTCTTCAATTCTAACATATTGGTATCAGAGCCAGGCATGCATGGCGTCTAACATAAATAACATCCATCCACAATTTCCCAAACTTAACGGAAGAAATTACTACCACTGGAGTATACAATTAAAAGTCTTGTTTGAATCACTAGATCTATGGGATATCATCGAGGATGGTTTTGAAGATCCTCATGATGAGGACGAACTCACAGACGAACAAATGGAAGAAATAAAGAACAGCAAAAGAAGAGACAAAAAGGCACTCTTCTTGATTTTTCAAGTCGTGGATGAAACAATGTTTGAAAGAATATCTTCCTCAACCTCTTCTAAGAATGCCTGGGACACACTGCACAAAACCTATCGTGGAGAAGAAAGAGTAAAAATTGTCAGACTTCAGACTTTAAGATGCGAATTCGACAATATAAGAATGAAAGAGGCAGAATCTGTGGAAGAATATTATAACCGTGTTATCCTATTATTGAATCAATTACGTTTAAATGGCGAACATATAGACGACACAAGAGTAGTTGAAGAGATCATGAGAAGCCTTACCCGGAAGTTTGAGTATGTGGTCGTAGCCATTGAAGAATCGAAAGATCTCTCACTTCTGTCGTTAGAAAACTTGTTGGGTACCCTACAATCACATGAGTTACGAATGAATCAATTTGATTCACCTGCGATTGAACAAGCATTTCAACTGCAATCTTCAAATCAAGGAGGATTTTATAACAATCACAGAGACCCGGACCAAGAACGGAGTAAATCAAAAGGACGTGGAAAATCATCATCCTCACAATTACAATGTTACTATTGTCAAAAGATGGGACATACAATCAAGTACTGTAGAAAAAGATTGGCGGATGAGAAGAAAGGGTCTACTTTTATACATAAAGAAGACAGCGATGAAGGAGACACGATGTTTATGATGCCCAGTACACAAGAAATACCCACAGAATACATTTGGTATATTGACAGCGGATGTAGCAACCACATGTCAGGAAACAAGAATATCTTCGCTAGTTTGGATACATCCTTTGTGAAAGAGGTACGTACAGGAGATAACAAGAAACTGAACGTGCATGGAATTAGAGACATTACCATCAAAACAAAAAACTAGGAAAAGAAAATACCCAGCGTGTATTTCGTTCCAGGGTTACAGTACAACCTTTTAAGCGTGGGACAATTACTCCTTAAGGGGTATGATATACATTTTCAAAACAAAGCTTGTGAGATCAAAGATTCAAATGGCAAACCAATTGGAAGGATACACATGATGGCAAACAAAATGTTTCCATTAAAATTTCAAGATGAGTCCATTTTCTCTTTCGTTGTATCTACATAACCAACATCTCTACTTTGGCACCATAGGTTAGGACACATAAACTATGGATATTTGTCTTACATGCACAGACATAAACTTGTACGTGGGTTGCCAAGTATCAATAAGAGTAAAGAGACATGTGAAGAATGTTTGATGGGAAAACATTCTAAGGAATCTTTCCCTCAAGAAGCGACATGGAGAGCACCAAAGCCTTTAGAACTGGTGCACTCAGATGTTTGTGGACCAATGAGGACCACCTCTATTGGAGGCAGTAGATACATACTCACGTTCATAGACGACTATAGTAGGAAACTATGGACCTATTTCATGAAAGAAAAGTCAGAAGTTTTTGGATTATTTAAAGGTTTCAAGGATCTGGTGGAAAGACAAAGTGAACACTTAATAAAATCCATCCGATCGGATCGAGGAGGGGAGTACAACTCTCTACTGTTTCAAGAATTCTTGAAAGAAAACGGGATACATCACCAACTTACTACCCGATACACACCCCAACAAAATGGAGTGGCGGAAAGAAAAAATCGCACCTTGATCGAGATGGCACGAAGCATGTTGAAAAGTAAAGGTTTGGCAAAAGAATATTGGGTAGAAGTCGTGGCATGTGCAACTTATTTGTTAAATAGGTCCTCGACAAAGAGTCTCTCTGACATGACGCCTCAGGAATCATGGAGTGGGTACAAACCAAGTGTCAAGCATCTTAGAACCTTTGGATGTATAGCATATTCGCACATTCCAGACCAAAGAAGAGAGAAATTAGATGACAAGTCAGAGAAGGCCATATTTGTGGGCTACAGTGAAAACTCTAAGGTATACAAGCTTTACAATCCTGTCACTAAAGAAACAATAATTAGTAGAGATGTCGTTTTTGATGAGAAAAAGTCATGGATTGATTGCCAACATGAAAATAATAAAGCCAACCAAGTTGTTGATAGTGATTTTACCAAAACGACCTCAAAGGATAACCACGAGGATCCAAACTTATCCAGCCCCTCAAACAGATCAGAGTCAACCCCAGATAACACAGTGACAAGTTCTAACTCTCACTTATCTTCTCCTGAAAGTACGCCAAAGAAGTTAAGAACTATAGAAGATTTATATGCAAACACACAATCATTGAATTTTGATGATGTTGCCGACTTTGTGTTATTTTCTAATGCCGACCCTTTGTGTTTTGAGGATGCACATCAACAAGACATTTGGAAGCATGCAATGAACGAAGAAATAAAAGCAATCTTAAAAAATGAAACATGGGAACTGGTTGACCCTCCAAACAACCACAAACCCATAGGGGTAAAATGGGTATATAAGACAAAATTCAACAAAGACGGAAAAATTGACAGGCACAATGCCAGATTAGTCGTAAAGGGGTACAAACAAAAGTTCGGTGTACACTACAATGAAGTGTTTGCTCCAGTGGTTCGGTTAGTGTTGTCGTTTGATGCACAGTTCGGTTGGGAAGTCCACCAAATGGACGTAAAATCAGCATTCTTGAATGGTTTTTTAGTGAAGAAGTCTATATCGACCAACCCCCTGGATACATCAAGAAAGGGGAAGAGCACAAGGTGTGTCGCCTGAAGAAGGCCTTATATGGATTGAAGCAGGCGCCACGCGCTTGGTACAGCAGGATTGATAGTTATTTCACCAGTCATGGTTTCAAGAAATGTGTACATGAACATACCTTATATATCAAGGGAACCAAAGGTAACATGCTTCTTGTATGTCTCTATGTTGACGACTTAGTTTTTATAGGAAATTCTTGCGCATTGATAAAAGAATTCAAAGATTCAATGAAAGTTGAGTTTGAGATGTCAGACATGGGTCTACTACACTACTTCCTTGGAATAGAGGTTAAGCAAGAAAAGTATAAAATATCCATCTCTCAAAAGCAATATGCAAAAGGGCTTATTGCTAAATTCAACATGCACAATGCTTCAACCTTCCCTACGCCCATGGAATTTGGCTTAAAGCTCTCACGATATTCACAAGGAAAGATGGTAAACGCTCAACTATATAGAAGCTTAATAGGGAGCCTTATGTACCTAACTGCAACTCGTCCAGACATCACTTATTCTGTAAGTTTAATAAGTCGCTTCATGGAATCTCCGAAGATAGACCATTGGGAAGCAGGGAAACGAATTTTAAGGTTTGTGAAAGGCTCAATTGACCATGGAATTACGTACTCAAGGACTAAAGACTTCAAGTTAAAAGGTTTTAGCGACAATGATTTTGGGGGGAATCTTGATGATAGTAGAAGCACCGCTAGATATGTATTCAACATGGGTACAGGAGCATTTTCCTGGCAATCCAAGAAACAAAATGCCGTAGCTTTATCCTCTGCAGAGGCGGAGTATATGTCTTTGTCTATTGCAGGATGTCAAGCTTTGTGGATTCGGTCAATTCTAAAGGAATTGGGAATACCTCAGGAGGACCCAACAATGATCTATTTTGACAACCGATCTGCCATCGCATTAACTAAAAATCTGGTATTTCATGGAAAAAGTAAGCACATCAGGATTAAATATCACTTCATTCGAGAATTGGTCAACAACAGGGAAATTGAAGTTGGCTTCTGCAACACCAAGGAACAACTTGCAGATACATTTACTAAAGCCTTACAAGTGGGAAACTTCAATCGTTTAAGTGAAATGTTGGATGTTCATCCAGTCTAGCTTAAGGGGGAATATTAAATATAAGCTAGACCTAAACCGGGTCCATGGCAGTTATTTAGTTAGTTATATAGTTTATGGAAGTTATTTATGTTAACCGGCTCCTTTGATTTGTTGTGTCGGTTCTGTAATGTACATATAAATTGTATTGTTCCATGTTCAGAAAAGATTGATGATTATCTAATAAAGAAAGTATTTTATAGTTAAATCTGTTGTCCATCTCTTCTCTTCAATTCTAACAAAGTAGACCCTACAGTACCTACATTATCTAAATCCCCAGAATTATAGTAAGGACCCTAGAAAGTGTACATGTGGAACTTCCACCATATGATTTAGTTTAAAGGGACTAAAATGGCATGTCACAATCAGTTTATGCCCCTACATAGCACGAAATTACTTAAAGGACTGAATGGGCAAATGCACAAAACATCATTTCTCCGTAATATAACGATAACTAATCCCCTTTTCAATTCCATTATGATGTTATTTCCTTAAAAACTGAAATGTACTTTGACTTCGAAACAAAACGAGATCATTTTTTGTTTACAAAAGCTCACAGTATGTATCTCTCCAAACAAGTCCCAGTTCCAAAATGATCTTCATTAGAGATTGTGCTTATATTAACTCTTCATCCCCATATATATATATATATATATATATATATATATATATATATATATATATATATATATATATATACACACACACACTAAGTGTGAAACCCGTGTACTACACAGGTTGATTAAAAAAAAGATTTATGTATGAAGATATAAACTTTATGTATTTTTTAAAATAAAATTTCAAAATATATATACAAACAAAATGATGAATAAATAAATAATTCAATTTATATTAATAAAACAACTAGAAAAATAAGTATATTTTGACCATATAATAATTTTTTAGTTTTCCAATAAAAAGCAACAAAGTTTGATTATATTTTTGTGTATACTATTTTGTCTAAAATGACAATGAACATTAAGAGAAACATGTAAATTTTGAAATATATATATTGAAGGAAACATATTAAAATTTGAAAATATAACGAAATAAATTAGTGATATATTAATTACTTTCTATAACCTAAAAATTAGATAATAATTAATTAAGAAATAAAAAATTACCATAAACTGACAAGTAAATATTAATTTCTAAAAATTAACCATAAAATTACATGTCAAAATACATAAGAAATTGACAAGTGACAAAAAGTTCTTTATTAACTAAGTAAACCAAAAAATTGGGACCCTTTAAGTAAATAAAAAGTTTTGAACTTGAAAGCTTGAGTTTTATAAACCGGTGCTTTTACCACCAAGCCAAACTTCAACTTGTCTTTATATCCCCAAATATATATATATATATATATATATATATATATATATATATATATATATATATATATATATATATATATATATATATATATATATATATAGGGTTTGGTTAATGTGAGACGGTCTAATTTTGTGAGACCGTGAGACGCATTTTTCTTTCCTTTTTTATTTTTTTTAGTTAATTCAAATTCTGAAAATAATATTTAAAAAAAGAATTTTTGGATTTTACCATTTATTTTGCATTTTAAAATTATTTTTTAGAATATGTACAGTGTAATATTCTATTAGAATATTTCACGTATTTTTCAAAAAAAATGGAACTTTTTTTATTATTTATTATTATTTTATTTATTTTATTTATTTTATTTATTTATTTTATTTATTTATTTTATTTATTTATTTTATTTATTTATTTTATTTTGTTTTAGTTAATTCAAGTTCCGAAAATAATATTTAAAAAAAGAATTTTTAGATTTTTCCATTTATTTTGCATTTTAAAATTATTTTTTAGAATATGTCAGTCTAATATTATATTAGAATATTTTACGTATTTTTCAAAAAAAAAAAAAAAAACAGGATTTGTTTTATGTGTTTTTTAATTTTTTTTAGTTAATTAAAGTTCCGAAAATAATATTTGAGAAAAGAACTATTAGATTTTTCCATTTATTTTGTATTTTAAAATTATTTTTAGATTTGGTCTCACGGTCTCACAAAATTAGAATGCTCTCAAATGAACCTGAACCTATATATATATATATATATATATATATATATATATATATATATATATATATATATATATATATATATATATATATATATATATATATATATATATATATATATATAACTCATTAAAGCTATATTAAGAATATATGAAATAAAATAAAATTGAATGATGATTTTTCATAAATTTAGTGGGTAGAAATATTTATAGCTATAACATGTAGGATGTAATTTTCATAATGTAGAGTCAGCCCTGATTTTATTGGGTGGAAATATTTATAGACATAAAAAGTAATAATCAATTTAATTTCTCATATATATTTTCACGTTTTTGTTCTATTAATTTCATTTTTGTGGTGGTAAAAATAAACGGCATTTGGTTTTACATACTATTGTTGCAATCAGTGCAATTGAAAGAAGAGGTTGGCTATAATGTTACAATTTGTGTTGTTGTGGTCGTAGTCACATAATTTTCGCGGCCGCAATGGCGAGGCTAGGTATAATTAAGAAAGGTGGGTCACAGACCTAATTATTTTAATTTATATAAAATTATTATAGAAAAGTTTTCGGGACCTACCTTAAAAAATATTAATACATACCTTACCTATAATTTTTTTTTAAATTGTACAGAAAAATGTATATATATTGAAAAATGTATGAACCGTATGGTTTTCTATTGTAAACTTACCAATGAATTTCGCGGTATGCTTTGGTAGGGGTGCAGTACACGGTACACATTTCACTAGGTCCTGAAATTCTGGACGAAGGGGTAGGCGGTAGGCTCATTTCGGTACAGTAGGATGTACCAAAGGCTTAGCATCTGCAGTTTGATTTTTCGCTGTGTAACTTGACTCCCACTTGATTGACTTGTCTGACTCAGATGTTCTGATCTGCATTCTGCTTGGTTGTCTTCTTCATCTCCAAGATCAACACAATCATCTTCTTCCGGCTGGTATTGTTGTGATTGTTTACCTACATCATCTTCCTCATTAATATGACTTTTCTTTCCAAAAACCATGACTCTTGTAACAATAGCTCTTCAAAAGCATGATCAGTTTGACAGCTCATAGTCGGTAATTAGAGAACCCAACTTCGTTACCCCAAATGAAAGACAAATACAATAGATCTTCAAACCAGTCTATAACTAGTTTTGCTTTTCACCATTGAATTCGAAAAACTCGACCCTTTTTACATCAGGAGTCATGATTCTCCTTGTTTCTTCTTCATCCAAAAACTCGTATTTTTCATTAAAATCTTATATCATCGAACAAAAGCATAAGTTATTCATCTTGAGGTGCAAAAGTCATCCAAACAAGCTTTTGAGCTCTTGAAATATATATATATATATATATATATATATATATATATATATATATATATATATATATATATATATATATATATATATTTATGAGCTCAATTTCTTTTTCATATATTGTAATGCTTATGTGAGAAATTTACAACGTACAATACATCAAGGAAATAGGAAAGTGAGCCACCGTGCTTCAAGATTGCGATAAAAAATAAATTAATTAAAATACCAACTTGATATACGAATACCTCTCTAATGTTAATCAACTTGAGATTCTCCAGTTTTGGAAAATATTTGAGAATTCGTATCAGTTCATCAACATTGAAGGCATCCATACTTGCTTTAAGCACCAAAGTCTTCAAATTAGGTAGAGGTAAGTCACATGCTCCATCAATGCACTACAAATATGAAAAGCAAGGGATACAATAGGCATGTAGATACGTAGATGATAAAGATTTGATGAAAATGATACTTTCAGACATCTCCAATTATTATATCCTTTAATAGAAACTTGATTTGAAGTACATATAAATACAAAGTTTGGAAAGGAAAAAAAAGTTGATAGAGAAATGTATAGAGACTATGAGCTATGCCCTCCATTTGTCCAGTAAAAGTTGCTAACAGTTCAGTTTTTAGAAAATTCTGAAGGTAAAAGTATATATTTATTAGGCATTTAAGCTATAGATTTTGATCCACAACGTTCCTTCAGTATTTGTACATTAAAGGGCCTTTGCCTAGCGGTAAGGAGTGACTTTCTCAAATGAGAGGTCATGGGTTCAAGTCTCACTAGGAGATATAGGTGGTGTTTAGGATTAGATTAGGACTACGATAATTTACCGTTTCGAAAAAAATAAAAAAAATAAACACCCATATGGTTTATTTACCAGATTAAGCTATGATCTCATTAAGTAAAAAAGAAACAGCAGTTAAAAAGTTAATGTTCTAATCTTATTATAATACGGCGATCTATTCATGTTTTCACTTACATACAATGGATGCTTAAGAAGGGTCAAGCTGAACAGTTGGTAGCCTAACTTCCACATTTTGCAGTCTTTTCTCATTTGGGTCAACTCTTTTATAAAAATAAGTGGTAATGGTGGTTGCATGCAGAAAGTACACATAATTTTTTTTATATAACTGAAATGAAGAATTATGCATAAAGAGAATAAGCATCTACCTCACACAGGAAGGAAAGGTCAATCCACAAAGGTTTGACATTAAAATTTCCATGAAACAGCACAGGTACGGTGTTGCCCTCAAAAATAGCCTCAATCTCAGCTTGCTTTAAGGAGTCTAGCTAGACTTTCAAAGAAAAAATTACATACTATATCACCCTCTAAACACAAATCCACCAATTTTGGGCAAGAAATCTTAATGTCACAACAGCGCCTGTCTTCACAATGAAAATCAGCGTTTTCAGCTTCGGACATGAAATACAAAGAAGATCAAGTTTGCTTAGCACACAGTCCGACAAAGTCAGATCCTCAAGAAAATGGTAGCTTGCGAGAAAATCTTTAACCAAATTGACGTCTTGCAATAAGTCAACATAAGACAACTCAAGAGCCCTAAGTGCCGGAAATCCCTTTCGGCAAAATTAGACAACGATATCCCAAATTTAGGCTTAATAACTCCACGGAACTGCAAGTTACCAGACAATGGGGCAACTCAACAGCTTCAGTCTTCTCGTTGGGGGAAAATTGTCAAGTTAAGTTGTTTGACATTTCTCGTGACTGCCATATAAATTCACTGCCAATAACAATCACAACATAGATGAAAACTATCCAAATCTACGGTTTTGCTTGCTAAAACCCAATACACAAACTATTTGAATTTGCTTTTTTCGTTTTTTCTTCCGTGTGTAGAGATGGAACAGCAATCCACAAATTCTTCCATCGTCTGGACAAAATGCGGATGACGTGTATTAGCCTAGCTTATATTTATGTAAACTATTAGATTTATTGTATACTTGAGGGGTGTATATTGTATCATTTTTCTAGTATTTATATAAGATAACTCCCACGCCTATTGGGTAGTATTCCATTCATTACATGGTATCAAGAGCCCTTCAACCCCTCCCTTCCTTTCCCTCCTCATAACCGACTCCTCCATTGTTTCCGGCGATCTCACCAAGGCCGGCTCCTCTAATGACTCCACCCTCCCGATGAACACCCTCATTCATCTCATCACCATTCATCTCTCTTCTTCCAATTATCTTTTGTGGGTAAATCAAATGGTTCCCCTCCTAAATTATCAACATCTCCTTGCACATGTCGATGGCTCCTCGGAAGCTCCACCCACTCATCATACCGTGCACACCAACCAAGTTGAGAATCCGGCCTTTGCAGAATGGCAAGCCGCCGATCAATGCACAGTTCTTCTCCTCCAAGCCTCCCTCACGGAGGAAGCTTTTTCTGAAATCGTCGGTCTTTCCTCCGCCCGCTCTATCTGGACTGCTCTCGAATCCGCCTATGGAAACTCCTCCATGGAACGGGTTCAAAATCTACGCGACTAACTTCGGCTTCTCTCCAAGGGTGACTCTCCCGTTTCTGATTATGGTCGCAAGTTCAAGGCCATTTGTGACCAACTAGCGGCTATTGGTCAAGCCGTTGATGAATCCGACAAATGTCATTGGTTTTTATGTGGCCTCGGCGGCAGTTTCGAAGCTTTTTCCATTGGGGTTCGCACCTTGCGTATCAGTCACTCATTCCGAGATCTCCTTGCGCAAGCCGAAAGCCATGAATTGTTCATCAAATCGATCCATGGGCAGCCCACCCCTGCTGTCGCCTTTTCCGCTATTTCAGCGCCTAGCGGGGCTGCTCCCGCATTTTCTGTTGGCCGAGGTCGCGGTGGTGGCTCCGGTGGTCGTGGTGCTTTTCGTGCTGGTCGTGGTCGCGGCCGTCGGCCTCCTCATTGCCAACTATGTAGACTAAATGGGCATTTTGCTAGTGCCTAACTCTAATCCAAATGAAATGGACTTGACGAAGGCGTTTTTAGCGAATTGTCGTGTCACTCCACCTGCTCTGGATTGGTATGTTGACTCCGGGGCCTCGGACCATATGGTCTCCTCGGGCTCGGTCACTCCATCCGAGCCTTTCCATGGCGATGGTTCGGTTCATTTTGGTAATGTTACAACTATTCCAATTACCTCTATTGGGACTTCTACTCTCACAAATCGTATTAAATTGCGAGATGTTTTAGTTGTCCCAAAACTTACTAAAAATTTATTATCTGTTAGCAAGTTGACTTCTGATAATGATGTCAATGTCCTTTTCTCGAAAAATTCATGTTCTATTCAGGATCGGTCACGAAGAAAATTCTAGCACAAGGAAGGCATGACCGCGGGCTCTATGTTCTCCCCAATAAACCGGTGGCTTGTTCGTTGTTTGCTACTAAATGTCCCACCGCATCTTTTGAATTATGGCACTCCCGTTTAGGGCACGTGAATTTTGATGTTATTTCTAAATTGAATAAAGATGGTCATGTAATGGTTTCTTCTATTTTACCAAAACCCATTGTATGTTCTCCTTGTCAACTTGCCAAGTCTCATCGTATGCCCTTTGAGATTAATGACCAACGTGCCTCAGAGGTCTTGGATTTAATTCATTGTGACCTTTGGGGTCCATCTCCTGTTGTTTCGGTTGCCGCTTATCGATATTATGTTACATTTGTGGATGACTTTTCGCGTTTCACGTGGTTCTCTCCACTTAAAAATAAATCCAATTTTTATGGAGTTTTTGCGACATTTATGGCCTTTGTTGAGACACAATTTTCTACAAAAATCAAGATTTTTCAAACTGATGGGGGTACAGAATTTTTAAACAATAAAGTAAAGGCTTTGTTACAAAGCCATGGCATTTTTCACTGTATCTCTTGCCCTTACACACCTCAACAAAACGGGCGGGTCGAACGTAAACACCGCTATATTGTGGAAACGGGCCTTGCTATAATGTTTCATGCCTATCTTCCGGTCTCTTATTGGACGCATGCTTTTAGTACCACGGTGCACATAATTAATCGTCTTCCCACTAAGGTGTTGGCCATGCGCTCTCCATTTGAGGTTTTATTTGATCGCACCCCTATTTATGCCAATTTCGTATTCTTGGTTGTCGGGTTTATCCATATTTGCAGGACTATGCAGATCATAAACTATCACCACGGAGCCTTCCGTGTGTTTTTATTGGGTATCACTCGCAATACAAGGGTTTTCTTTGTCTTGATCCGGTTTCTAATCGTGTGTTTGTCACCCGTCATGCCCGGTTTGATGAATCATGTTTTCCGTTTCGAGACACACATACTACCGCCCACATTGGGTCTCTTCCGCTGCAGTCCTTTGTCGTTGGTTTCGAGCCCATCAACCCTGTGGTTCCTCCTGCCGCTGTTCCTGCTCCTCCTCCCAAGATCTCCAACCCGACTACTTCGCGCCCCTGCACCGTGTGCACTGATCCGTTACCGCCCCAGACGCCGGCAACTTTCCCATCTGATTCCGACTCGTCGCAGGGTGTCGTCTCTGATCCATCATCCGCCTCCGATGCTTCGTCGTCCGGGTTTGACTCCGATCCTAATACTGGTGCTGAATCGGGCCCTGATTCCGAGTCGGATTCTCCTCCGTCGCCTCGCATGCCGCCTCCCTCTCATCCGATGACCACACGGGCGAAATCTGGGATCTTCAAGCCGCGTTACCGGGTTGATTTGGCACACTTACGGTGGCTGATAAGCGTGCTAAGCATATTGATCTTGACTATCATTTTGTTCGTGAGCTCGTTGCTTCAGGAAAATTGGTCACTATGTTTGTTCCTATAAAGCTTCAAGTCGTTGATATCTTCACTAAGAGTCTACACCGGCCACAGTTTGAGCAGTTCCGTCGCATGCTTCGTCTTGGTCCACCTCCTCTCGCTTGAGGGGGGATATTACACTAGTTTAATATATGTACATAACTTTTCTCTACCTTCCTCTTCTTATATTAGTTTTGGTTCGTGACGGTCCTGCCTTTGCCGATCCCACCCTCTTCCGCTCGTTGGTTGGTGCTCTGCAATATTTGACCATTACTCGCCCCGACATTTCCTATGCGGTTAACCAACATAGCTAGTTTCTTGCTGCTCCGACCGAGGCTCATTTTCAGGCGGTCAAACGCCTTATTCGCTATGTCAAGGGTACTCAATCGTTTGGCCTCACCTTCACACGCCCTCGGTCTCTTGCCATTGTTGGTTATTCTGATGCCGATTGGGCCCGGTGTCTTGAAACTCGCCGATCTACTTATGGGTACTCGATAGTCCTGGGGGGTAATCTTGTATCATGGAGTGCTAAGAAACAGCCCACAGTTTCCCTCTCCATTTGTGAGTCTGAATATCGAGCCATGGCGAACACGGCAGCTGAAATTATTTGGATTACTCATCTGTTACAAGAGTTATATGCTTTGCCCACCGGTCGTCCTACACTTCTTTGTGATAATCAAATTGCATTATTTCTCACTCCAAATCCAATCACTCACAAACGTGCTAAACACATTGACCGTGGTATCATTTTGTTCGCGAGCTAGTTGCATCCGGAAAACTGGTCACCATGTTTGTTCCTACCAAGCTTCAAGTCGCTGACATCTTCACCAAGAGTCTTCCTCGACCACAGTTTGAGCAGTTTCGTCGCATGTTGTGCCTTGGGTCATCGCCTCTTACTTGAGGGGGATATTAGCCTAGCTTATATTTATGTAAACTATTAGATTTATTGTATACTTGAGGGGTGTATACTGTATCATTTTTCTAGTATTTATATAAGATAACTCCCATGCCTATTGGGTAGTATTCCATTCATTACAACGTGAAAGAATCAAAACAAAAATAGCATCTAGCATGCTACTTGGATTTCTTCATGCATTAATGTGAATCAGAAAGTATTCAGAAGAGTGCATTTCAATTGATATCTGGCTAGTAGGTGTAAGGGTGTATGTTTAGAGATGGATTTAAATGATATTACGTTTGGTTGGTAAAATCACTACAAGAATACGGAGCTATTGTGATGATACCTATCCCGATGACAGAATCGTCGCTACAAGTCAGACGACATGTCGTCGCCATACCTTTTGGCAACTTTGACCAAATTTCTTTGACGAGGTGATCTGTGCCGCCAACATGTCATCGCCAGCGGGAACGACCAAATTATTCGTGGTATTCTAAAAACCTATGCCGACTACATGTCATCGATATAGGTGACGAGAAATCTATTTTCCATTTATTTTTTTCACTGGTGCAGAAAATCAGAACGACGTCGTTTTTTGGAAGCTATCCTGATAACACGTCATCAGTATGCCACAAGGCGATCCGCATGAAATGTCTGTTGGATTAGTGTCTAAGTCCATAACTATTTTGGTATGTACTTGACCCGATTATGAGCATGGTCCTTTTGGGTTGCCTTCACCATAGCAATATGTAGGATGATTTAAGGAGATTAAGGTTTAAATATGATTTATTAATATATTATGAGAATAATATATTAAAGGAGAAATCATATTGTTTAATTAATATTAGTCAAGAATTAATTAAGAATTAATTTTGTGGCTAAAAGAGATTAATTAAATATAGGGGACTGGACTGCAATTATTAGATAATTGAGTTATTGGGCTAAGGAATGCTATAGGAATAAGGGGTGAACGAAATTATGATGGAAGCCCATCATATTTTCGTCCATAGCCTTGTCCAGAAGGTTCCATGGGCTGCTTAGAGTTTAAGCTGTCCATTAGGGTTTTGACTGAAACCCTAGCAGCCCACACTAGTATATAAAGGACCCCTTAGGCCCCAAAAACGAGGACAACACTTCCATTAGGGTTTCCAGCCGTTTTTGGTGCCTCTTTTTCTTCTCCTCTTCATCCAAGTTGCATATGGTGTTTGTGACTCCATTAGAGGTACTACACTTGTGGTACTTGCTTTCAAGAGCTAAGGAAATTCAAGGAACAAGTTGTTATTGCTATATAACAACAAAAGGTATGTATTATAGTTTTATATATGAATTTCGAAAATTATAGTAGCATGCCAGGTTTCTTTTTGTGTTCATAAAGTTGTATAACTAATAGTGAAAACATAGATCCAATACTAGGGTTGCATGCACACATAGGATTGTTTGTATTAAACCCATCAGTGGTATCAGAGCCATTGGTTTTTGTTTTCATTAGCTTTTATTCAAATTTGTGAACTTGACATATTAGGGTTTATGGCTAATAAACCCTAAAGGCTAGGTAATTTTCGCAATTAGGGTTGCAAAACCGTAGATGGCGATTTTTGCTAGGGTTTCCCAAATCCTTTCCTTAGCCTCCAAGATTTTGAAATCTAGGGTTATCAAACCCTTGGATTTCGAAATTACCTCCTTCCCAAAGGTTAGATCCTAAATTTTAGGGATTTGGATAATCCCATATCTTGTAATTATCTTTTAATTGTTAAATATGGTAATTAAAGATCTTGAATTATCCCATCCCTTATTTTCGAGATTTAGAGAGGGATTCAAGGGATTAGGATATCTTAGATGTATAATTGGTAATTATCCTCATGATCTAGATAATCCCTTGTGATTTAATAATTTAAATTAATTGTTTAATTTATGGTAATTATTAAATCAAGAGTTTTAATATTTAAAATTTTAATTTAAATGTCTTAAATTCGAAAATTTTAAGTGAAATTAAAACCTAATTGTTTTGAAGAGTTTCAAAACTTGCCCTCAAGTTTTTGAATTTATATTGTTGATTAAAAGTTAATTTTGAAAGTCTAAATTCCAAAACCCTGATTTTGAAAAGTTCAAATTAAACCCTTATGGTTTTATTAAATTAATTAAGAGTATAATTAAAAGAGATTTAATAAATCCATAATGATTTTGGTTAATTAAAAGTATAATTTAAACCACCTAGTATTTTAAAAGTGTAAAATACACCCTTATACTATATATAACATTAAAAGTTTAATATTATATATGTATAACTAAAAATTCAGTCTTACCCTTAGTAGGCCTCATTCACGAAGCTAGTCTATAAGGGGTGTTTAAGGAAATTGCCTATAAAATGGCGATTGAATGGGTATCCACTCTTACCCACCGCACTCTTGACTAGTGGAGGGTCGTTAGCCGAACGGGTAGGATAGGACATAAACCTTCATTATAAGTATAATGAAGTACAAAGTAACTAAATGCTTTTTCAAATTCCCAAATCATAGTTACTTTAGGCAAAATGTGAAATTGTATGCTAACCCATGGAATTACACTTCGCACCCTTGTCAAACGTTAGTGGAGCGTGTGTGGTTAACCGACACACTAATTTGGGGATGACATTGGTGGCAAAGGGTGGCTCGATGCTTATCATAGATCAATGGAGCGTGTGTGGCTAACCGGCACATTGATTAGGTGATAGTAGCATTGGGTGCACCACGTGATTCGTATGGTTATTCACACCTTGTTTGTGATCCTCGGCATCCCAGTCACGAATAGTAGGGCATAATCGAGATTAAACATGCCATTGAAGAGTTCAATGAGTCTCAAAAGATCTAGGAGTTTCAATTCATTTAAAACTTAAACTTCTTTTTCGTTTTTCATGGTGGAAATTGGTAAATCGTCATTTACCTACCTTCAAATATTCTGCAACTAGATTACGGCATCCCTCTTCTAGGTTGTAGAGTATTGTGTTGGATCCTAGCTTGATGTTTCATTTGGGTGTTACATCAAGAATTCTAATCAACTTAACTTGAATTTTCTCCCGTTTTGTAGATGTCTGAATCTTACAATGGTCTTCCCAAATCCTTTGGAACAAGCTTTCCAAATGAAGATGATGTTCCGAGATACGATCAAGGAAATGAGAGTCATGCTTCACTTCCTCTACCTCCTCCAATTATTCTCCCTGACCCACAAGTTCAAAGGCTTGAAAAGTTCAAGCTCACTCAAGCCCTTTTGGCAAGTAAACACGAAGATGGGAAACCTGTGTGTGCGCACGTCTTAGAGATGAAGTCATACATTGATAGGTTAAACATGTTGGGTGTCGAGATTTCAAGTGAGTTGGCTGTTGACTGGGTTCTTCAGTCACTTCCTGAATCATATAGTGAGTTCGTTAGAGAGTACTATATGATGGACCACGACGTGACCCTAATTGATCTCACCTATTTGCTTATAGCTGCTGAATCAGCAATGATTTGGCGTGCTGGTCAAGCAAATTTGTCTAGTGAATCAAACTCCCAAACTTCAATGGACACTGGCAACATTGGAAGTCCAGAAAGAACTAAGTTTGTGATTGTCCGATGTGTTGTGCCAAAGGAGTCTATTTGCTTTTATTGCCAAGAGAAGGGGCATTGGAGACGAAGCTGCCCTAATTACCTGAGAGATCTAAGAGATGGGAGAGTCAAGACGTATGGCTCTGCTTCAGGAAAAATCCATTAACTAACTCTTTTAAGTTCCTATTCTAGATTCTTAATACATGATGTGATAAGATTACATTTTGATGTTTTGTAGGATCGAAGAAAAGAAAGGAAGCTTGAGAAAAGAAGTGAGCTGAATCTGATCATGAAGAAATGGATTTCGATCGCATTACTTGAAGAATGGATTCTTGAGCTGCAACTTGGAGTTAGAATAGATTGTTAACATAGTTTTTTAGTTGAATTGCTTTGTAAGGACAAGTTTTTTCCACAATAAAATAAATTTTGATTTTGTTTATCCTTACAATGAAATATATGAAAAATTGATGTTCATGTACTTCTATTATTAGCAAAATGGATTTGATTCTTAATTATGGAAATGTCAAAAGTGTACCAAATAGGGAGACTTTCTCATCGCCCAAGTTTCAATTGGACAGAAACTTGGAATCATGCAATGTGTATTGTATGATGAATGGAAAACTTTCACATTTGGGAAACTTAGACTAATTCTTTGGCAAAGTGTCAGTTGAAAGACTAGGAGATCAAGTACACTAGGTTGTGCGTTGATCAAGTCCACCACAAGAGTGACAAAGATATTCGTCATGATTTACTAAAGTTTAGTAAATGTGATTATACTTATAAGATTAAGTGTAATTCTAAGATTGATTGAAAGAGTTTCAATGAATAGTAGAACGAATAAAGAAGAATCAAGTAGGCAGAAAGATAAAAGTTTCTCTCTTCTAGAAAGAAGGGAGAGTACCTTTTATTGTGTTTTATGATAAGTCTTAAATATTAAGAACCATGTCTCAATAGATCCTTTAAGTGAGTCTTAGTGCAATTGCATGTCTAAGAAGAGGAATCAAGTATTGTAGAAATGGTTAAATCAAGAAGTCAATCATACTTCGTTCCAATATCAAGTCTTAAAGTCAAGATTGTGACATTGAGTGAAAAGTCTTAAGTAGGTTTATAACACTCATCAAATGTGGAATTTGGAAAAGTTTTCTTATTCTTGCACATTTGAAATTGGTAAGTTGTGCTGTCTTGGATAAGACAAAGACCAACTAGGACCAATTGTGTGAAGTGTTTTGTCTTGATAAATGCTTCACTAACTCTTGAATATTTGTTTGTCAAGAAATGTTTCTTGACAAGAGAATCTTATATGTCAAGAAGTCAGTGGGAGTCTTAATGGTCTTGAAAAGTTTCAAGAACAAATCAAGAATAAACCTTATCGATCATCACTAGCACACGACTTGAGGTTTACAATCTATCGTGCTGACATTATTTTGTTTCTGTGCCATTCCAATTGAGTTAATTGTGTATATGAGTTCTATGAGTTCTCATTTGAATACATACTAAAGCCTTAGTCGATGGAAAGTACATTGATATGTAAGGACAAGTTACTTGGAAGACATGGTGGGCACTCGTGTTACCATAGGGCATGAAATCAAGATTAAGAAAGTTCAATCCATATTAGTTTGGATTTGTCGCGAACCTTGGTTTTGGCAAATTAACATGGATAGGAACTCATACACCATAAAATCTAAGTGTTATAAGATTACCTCCTTCATGAAAATGACTGTGAGGAAATGCTTTCACTAAGAGAGATTTTAAGAAGATAGCGATTGTGAAAATTGTATTCTCAAATTCGATTATGGTTACAGCATCCCTTTCCATAGTTCGAATTGTGAGATTTGGCAATTAGTTTCAACATTTGGGACTTAGTAACATAAGTTATGAATTGTTTAAACACACATATGAGCTATCTAAGGCAAAGGTGTATAAGGTTAAGAAACTTAGATAAAGGCTTATCGAAGCATCTGGTATTAGAAATATGAATTTCAGAGATTCAATAGGCATTGTTTTCTGGAAGTTCATGTCAAAGCTAGTGGGAGCATAAATGTTATGCTTATATGATAATCACCATGATAGTGGGAGCATAAGTGTTATGCTTGTATGATTGTTATGGCGAGTATTGCAAGTTAGCAATATTAATTATAGAAAAACAAAGATTCCATTTGCAAAGTTGCATGGGTTGAAAAGTTGTTTTGCTATAACTAAGGGAGAGAATATTATACTCCGTTTCAATATCTAAAGCTTAGATTAAGGAATTTTAATATTTTCAGTCAAAGGATACATTGTGTGTTCTTAAAATTCGATTATGATTACGGCATCCCTCTTCATAGTTCGAATTGTGAGAACATGACACATAAAATATTATGGCAAAAGATTGGTAAAGTATCATATCTTTATGTAAGACATTATGCATCGTGTCCCATACGCTTCGGGTATAGGATCGATTGTAAATGCTATAGTATTTTACCATTCTAAAATTTTCCAAATGTCTAGCGCATTAAGAGGGAAAAAGGAATAGAATTGTTTTTGACTGAAAGAATTTAACAACTATCAAAGGATGACCCAATGTTCGCTGAGGGTTGATCGCTTGCAAGAAGTTGGAAGTATGGTATTGGATGGACCATATCGACATTATTATGAATAGATAAGATTCTATTAAGAATGAGTTGTCATATGGCAAATGTGAAAATGTTTCCATATTGGGAGTTGGATATTGAGAGTCTATGCCTAGATTAGAAACTTTTATGCAAGAAGGATGTTCAAAGGAATGTACTTTGAATGTGAGACTTCACATCTATGGAATTGTCTTGTAACAATTTCTAAGAAAGTACTTTGTAATTTCATTAGCTACGTCTTGGTGACTTTTGTGCTATGATTTTGCAAAGGGATCGTTGCATAAAATGTTAGAATCTAGCATATTCTAGTAGTGGCAAGAACCTTGTGTTCTTACACTAATAATTAGGATTAAGGAATTGTGAAATGAGCATCATTGGAAAAGTTTTCAGGTGATCTATTTCGCAAAGCATGGACCATAGGAAACAAAGTGTGCATGTTTAGAGCATGGGACAATTGTTGGTATAATTCAAGTAATGAGTTGATTATCCGAAACATTAAATGATAAATAATAAGTAATCAATATGGTGGATAAATAGAAGGGTTTTATTTACTCTCACAAGTTTGAGGCCATATAGGATTAAGTATTGTTGTCATGTTTCAATTTGCATGTTTTGACTTCCAGAATAACTAGGTTATTCAAACATCCACAGTTGGTCATACGTTGGGAGTAGGTATGAATAAAGACTGTCATGAATCTGTCTGTAGATTGTCTAAAGTGTTTAGACATGGCACAAGTTTGCTGCAGAGTTCGTGAATGCTTTGATAAGATTAAAGTATTGGATTAAACCCACGCTCACTTGGATCACTTCACAGTTTTATCACGAGTGATTAGTGAGACGATAATATTGTATATTCTTGAAACCGAGACGTGTGAGTTGTTATTTGTTAATCGGTTACACATTGATAATAAGTAAACGCACCAGTAACTTGGTGTTATAAAACTTATTGTTGTGTGTGATTCGATCAGTAAATACAAGCGAGCATTTGAGTCGAAGTTTATCCATTCCTTTTACCCAAAGTGGAATAAAAGCGATATCTATGGGCCTCTCGATGATTTAGTGATGACACCGAAGCGCTTGGCCAAGCCGGGACTAAGTTGATGTGTTCAATTGTAGTCTGTTATCAGTCGTCATGAATCGGAAGTCGGAAAACAGTATAGAGACAATGATTGAAATTCATGTCTTATGTCTATACGATATCTTGAGAACGGAGGAATATATAATCCCTTATCTAAAGGACACGTTATCTGATAAGATCAGAGTTGACAGCGGCTTTTGAAAGCTACGATTGCTGATCAGGTTCTGAAGTCATACGGAAAATAGTTATTAGACTTATCCAAGTGGGAGACTGTTGGATTAGTGTCTAAGTCCATAACTATTTTGGTATGTACTTGACCCGATTATGAGCATGGTCCTTTTGGGTTGCCTTCACCATAGCAATATGTAGGATGATTTAAGGAGATTAAGGTTTAAATATGATTTATTAATATATTATGAGAATAATATATTAAAGGAGAAATCATATTGTTTAATTAATATTAGTCAAGAATTAATTAAGAATTAATTTTGTGGCTAAAAGAGATTAATTAAATATAGGGGACTGGACTGCAATTATTAGATAATTGAGTTATTGGGCTAAGGAATGCTATAGGAATAAGGGGTGAACGAAATTATGATGGAAGCCCATCATATTTTCGTCCATAGCCTTGTCCAGAAGGTTCCATGGGCTGCTTAGAGTTTAAGCTGTCCATTAGGGTTTTGACTGAAACCCTAGCAGCCCACACTAGTATATAAAGGACCCCTTAGGCCCCAAAAACGAGGACAACACTTCCATTAGGGTTTCCAGCCGTTTTTGGTGCCTCTTTTTCTTCTCCTCTTCATCCAAGTTGCATATGGTGTTTGTGACTCCATTAGAGGTACTACACTTGTGGTACTTGCTTTCAAGAGCTAAGGAAATTCAAGGAACAAGTTGTTATTGCTATATAACAACAAAAGGTATGTATTATAGTTTTATATATGAATTTCGAAAATTATAGTAGCATGCCAGGTTTCTTTTTGTGTTCATAAAGTTGTATAACTAATAGTGAAAACATAGATCCAATACTAGGGTTGCATGCACACATAGGATTGTTTGTATTAAACCCATCAATGTCTATCCCGCCGATTTGTCGTCGGTACAACTTTTTTTTTGTTTAAGCAAAATGTGGAATGACGACGTTTATGTAGACCCTATACCGACAACATATCGTCGGTATAGGGATTTATCTAATAGCCCACAGTCCATCGTTCATTTGCATAGTGACGAGGAAACCATTTTCTCTCTCGATGAAAGTTTCAATTGGCCCTCTATAACCGGCGACAAGCAGCAGATAATCACTCCTTCTAGCTTTTTACTCCGAAGTTTATTCTTTGTTGCTGTTTGATCAACGTTTTTACCCCGAGTTTGGGTTTTTTTTTTTGTTTACAGCCGTTCACCACCGCCTCCCTTCACCACCGTCCGTCCTTCACCACCTTCCACCTTCCGCCTTCCCCACCGACCACTCCACCCTCCTTCCGGCTTCTCTCCTTCACCGCCACAACATATAAGAATTTGAGGGTTTTTTCATTTTTTTTTCCTGATTTTATGTATTCCCGGTGACCACCAGCAACCACCGAAAGACCACCATCAAATTTGACAATCAAAATCCGACCATTATAACAAGAAGAACAAAACAGGTTAGCTTTTTTTAAAAAAAAAATGAAATTGAACATATAAGTTTATATGAAATTGAAATTGAAATTGATCATTGTATGATTGTAGGATTGTGTTACTTGTTTGGTATATGTATGATTGTGGTATTTCTTTAGGTTTATTTGAAATTGAAGTGTATGTATAAAATGTTAATTTGCTTGGTTAATGTTATATGAAATTAAAATTGCGTATAAAATATTATATGAAATTGAAATTGTTTAGGTATATATGAAATTGAAATTGTATGTATACAATGTTAATTTACTTGTTTAGGTTTATATGAAATCGAAATTTTGTATGATTGTGAAATATGTATTATTGTGTTCTTTGTTTAGGTTGATATGAAATTTTATGTATAAAAAGTAAAATATGTATGCCTGTGTTACTTGTGTAGTTTATTAGTTAGAGTGCATAAAGTGATAAAATGCTTAGTTGTTAATTTAAAATGTTTGTATTTAAATTCGTGATATTAGCAATAAGTTAAAGTTTTTGGGTTTAATTAGATAATATGATTTTTTAAAATACAATGTTATAATTCAAAAAAAAAAAAAACAAAAGTAAATTGTTTTAATAGAAAAAACGAACAAAATATTTAAAGTACGATACTATAATTGAAAAAAAAAAACAAAAATAAGATGCTCAAAATACTATAAATATTAAAAAGAAGTGAATTAGAATGTTTTTTTATAAACAAACTAATAAAAGTATGTTGCTATTAAAGAAAACCTAACTACAATGGTTATTGATAGCAACATACTTTTATTAGCTTGTTTATTAAAGCATTTTATTTTCATTTCTATTTAATAGTTATAACATAAAACAAAATAATAAAACTACGTTCCTATTAAAAGTACGATCCAATAATAAAAAAAAAACAAAATAATATTAAAAGTATAATGCTATAATTGAATAAAAATAAAACGCTATATATACTATAAATATGAAAAAGAAATGAAAATAGAAGGACGTAAACAAACTAATAAAAGTACATTGCTATTAAAGATAAACTAATTACAAAGGTTATCAATAGCAACATACTTTTATTAGTGTGTGTATTAAAGCATTCTATTTTTATTTCTTTTTATAATTATAACAGAAAGCAAAATAATAAAAGTACATTGACTTATTGATTTTTAGTTTAACTCTCTTCTTTATAATCATCAAGAGTCTAGAAATATCCGTCCAGAATTGATTTAGAAATTAATTTTGGGTTGTCCCCATTTTAGGACTCCTTTTTTAATACAATATCTCATTTAGGATGTGAATGTGTATTGTATGATTGTTTGTCACACCCCCAAACCAAGGATGGCGGAAACGTCCGGGGGTGGAGGACTTCATGTAGAGTATCACAACAACGAGTATAATAGTGCTCAAAGTAAATACAACTATCACAATTATTATTGAAAAAGTTACATCAAAGTACATGTTGACATGATTCACATCAATTACATTATGATACAAAATGAACTGTTTGACGATTTATCGTCCCATCCTCAAAACGTTGTTGATGTCCTGTTTTCACTGAATTCCTGAGAATACAAGTAGTTTTGAAAAAGTGTCAACACAAAGGTTGGTGAGTTCATAAGAGATTTCGTTAGAAAAGTAAACCGTTTTCCTTGTAAAAGCGTTAGAATATGTATCCAGAAAATCCGATATTTTCTTTAAAATTTGTGTAATGTAGTCTTATGACCGATGACCAAAATGTATAAGTAACCTTTCTTACTAATAGAAAATGTTATGTGTTTAAATGGACATGGACGCGTTTGAATTAAATGAAATTTCCGTATGTTCTTATGTTTGTTAATACTTTATGTATATGTAGTCCTAAATCTGAGGACCGAGAAATAACAATTATAACTACCAAGAATTATATTCCGCACTCGGACGTACGGAAAGAGAGAATGTCTCACAATTTAGGGTAACAAGTTTACGTATAATGTGTGTGAGTGTAAACCTTTTCTGTATGAATGTACTCTTTTAGTACGAGTGTGTTATGCAATATATCATAAACTATACCTATTATAGTTTATCTAAAACATTTGTAATATGTATGAACTCTTTTATGGAAATGTATTAGTGTTATGAATTTATTAAACTATACTTTTTATAGTTTAATATATGTGTTCTAAAATGGATGAATAATATTTATTATGCATGACTTAGTTTCAGTTCATGATGATAAACTAACAAAGAAACACATTCAATAATTAGAACTTATGATTATACACTTTGCTCAACATAATACAAAGTGTTATGATATTTACATGCTGTTGGCTAACTTTAGCCATTCTGCACTGTTTTGGAAAAATCATAGAAAAATCATACGAAGTCGAAAACTGAATCCATAAATTCTGAGAGTTCTCAAAATGTGTCTAGTTTTCTCATAATTTTTATCATGATTTTTGGAAGCCTTTAACGTGTATTAAAATGCTAATATTCACAGACTAGTCCGGATTTGTGTTTGAAAAGACAGGCTGTTTTGTAAAAATCACCATAAATTGTAGAAAAATCGTGTGTAGATTTACAAGTAGTAATTTTAAAGCTAAGAAGTGGAACTACTTGCACCTAAAACAGTTTTAAAAACTAAAATGTTTAAGTTGTCCAAAACAGTCTGTCAATGGAGTTGAACTTTTCTGATTGAGGCTGTTAGAAAAGTTTAGTTATGTTCTTGGTGTTTTAACTTGTATTTCCCCCTCCCCCCCTAAAAACTTGAGTAAACATTAAAATGTAGGGGTATGAACTCACCTTAAGTGATTTCAGTAGATGATTGTTGAAGAATGGAAGTGTTTAACTCAAGAACACTTGGAGATGCCTTGAAGATTTTCGAGAATCTAACATCATAGTTATGGAGTTTGTGTAAGCAATCAATGATTTGAGTAGAATGAAGTGTAATAATCACAAGGAGGATGAATTATACTTACCAAGAGTGGAAGAAAACTTGATAATCAGCCTTGGAGACTTGAAATGGAGAGAAGAAGTTTGAGAGAAAAGTGGTGCTTGATTCTTGGTGAAATGAGAGCAAATGAGAGAAGTGAGGAGAGAGGATGAATATTCAGCTCTCAAAAACGTGGGAATGGGTGGTAATTGGGTGTAAGGGACATTGATGTGACCTAGGTAAGGTGGGGAGGTGTGGCTGGTCATAGAGTGGGTGTGGGAGTGGTTGCTTGTGTAATAAGGTAAAGCAAAGTCAACACTCCACCTCTTTGTACTTTACCCACTTGCTTTTATTATTTAAATAAAGATTTTTATGAAAATATGATTAAATTATGAATATTTAGGGTTTATTATGTTAAAATATGATTTTGGGTGAAAATCTCGCGTTAAAATAATTAAAAACGGGCCTTAAACACAAAACTACGCGAAAACCGGGAAGAAAAGCATTCCCAGCGAGACCTCTTGGTCCTAGGCCGAGGTTCGGTCCCTAGGCCGAGGTTCGGTCCTTGCTGAGGACTGAGCCGGAAACGAATGGAGGCGAGGAAGCGAAAGGAGGCGAGGAATCGAAGGGTGGCGAGGAAGCGAAATAGCCCGAATGAACAGTACCTTCGGGTTCGGTTCTAGGAGCCTTCGGGTTCGGGTGTATGTGCGAGGTTCGGGCTTGCAAGGACCTTTCGGGTTCGGTTCTTCCTGGGCGAGGTTCGGCCCTGAGAGGACCTTCGTGTTCGGGTCTCCTAGATTCGGTCCTCTTGGTTTCGGTTCTTAGTAGGTTCGGTCCCTATAGGGACCTTCGGTTCTAAGAGGTTTCGCCTCTTATAAGAGGGTTTCGGGTCCTTAAGCCTATTTTACTCGTTTTTACCCCGTTTTAAGCCGTTTTTGACCCGGTTAAGGGTCAGAATGACCCAAATAACTTCAAAAAGTTACGGAAACTTTTGAGAGAGATTTGGGAGAGATTTCACATATTTGGAGAGATGTCTCATACAAAGAGATATTTGGGAGAGATTTCACATACTTGGAGAGATTTCTCACACAAAGAGATATTTGGGAGATATTTCACATACTTGGAGAGATTTGGGAGAGATTTGACATTCTTAGAGAGATTTGGGAGAGATTTGACATTCTTAGAGAGATTTGGGAGAGATTCTTGATAAGAAGAGATATAGTGAAAACGATTGAAAGAGGTTTCATGTGTGGCATTTGCGAGCGTCCGGCATCGCAATGCATGGTTCGTAAACCCTGTTAAGCCTTGTTTAAGGATCTTACACACTCCCGATGAGTATGCCACACTGTTTTATCAGTTTGGCTCACCACGTACCACAGTTTTAGGTTAAGGAGATCTAGATGTTCGCACTTTTTGCTTTATGATCTCTCATTAGAATAGAGAGTTGTGTAGAAGTTTCATAATGTAAATTCTAGTACCCACGGGCAAATTGAGTCAAACGATTTGACTTGTTGACTTTAGTTGACTTTGACTTGACCGAAATTTGACGGTTGTCACATTGTTTGTTTAATTAAAATTTGGTTATCATTTTCTCCTTGCTCCTCGGGTATATATTTCTTTATATACTTGGGAGCTAGGGGGAAATGCTGCCGATTTTTGCTCAAACAAACAATCGTGCAATACACATTCACATATGAGATAAGGTATTCAAAAAGTTGGTTTAGAAACCTACCATTGTGAATACTCTATCAATTACGTCCGATGTTTACTTCTAGGGTATATATTTCTTTATATACTTGTGAATACTCTATCAATTCCGTTCGAGTTTTTCTCAAACAAAAGGTCATGCAATACACATTGACATATAGCCAAAATACAATTTAACTATGTATACAATGTAATTTTAATAATAAAACAATAATGACAATTTATAAGAGTTAGATTCGTGCAAACCGAACATCCCAAAAATTCTTGGAAGGTCTTAAAAACTTTATGGAGATTGTTGGGAAACATGTTGACTCTGAAGACAAAGTGAATTTTCGGTGCATAAAGTGTGTGAATATGTGTCAACAGTTGTTGAGTACGATTTATACCCACATACATGACCGTGGGTTTTTAAAATCATATATTGTATGACATCATCACAGTGAGAAACGTCTTGTTTCGGATTTGGGCTACAATTCGACTCTAATAAACACTCCAAAAGCTAATGAGATGTTTGATTTAATTGATGATTTTATGGCAGAACAAAATACAAGTGATGAAGGATGAGGCATGGACCTAGAATTTGATGCTTTGTTTGAGGAGCTCAATACCGAGTTATACCATGATTGTGAGATGTCTTCTTTAAACTTTTTGGCAAAGTTATTACATATTAAAGTGACCATTAAATGGACAAATAGTTCCTTTGACCAACTTGTAGAGTTGCTAAGAGTTGCTTTCCCGAAGAGCAAGATTCCAGCTTCACACTATGAAGCTAAGAAAAAGTTGAGAAAGATAGGGTTAGGATATCATTCCATCCATGCTTGCAAATATGTCTGTGCTTTGTTTTTGAAGGAGAATGATTCCATGCAGAATTGCCCGATTTGTGACGAGAATATATGGGTGGACACAACCACAAAAGGGAAAAAAGTACCACAAAAAGTGTTGCGATGCTTTCCTTTGACTCCAAGACTTTGATAGATGTATAGTTCCAGATTCACAACTAAAGAAATGATTTGGCATAATACTGGATGCTCAATGGATGGTATGATGGGAAGTCATGGCAAGAATTTGATAAGAGATATCCAGAGTTTGCCAAAGAACCTAAAAATGTTCATCTAGGTTTAGCTGCTGATGGCTTTAATTTTTTCGGGAACCTTAATAACACTTACAGTATTTGGTAAGTTATATTGACTACCTACAATACACCACCATGGATATGTATGAAAGATTCTTCTTTCATGCCAACTTTGTTGCTTCCTGGCCCTAGATCACCCGCAAAGGACATTGATGTTTACTTGAGGACTTTGGTGGATGAGTTGAAAATGTTGTGGGCCGAAGGAGTCCAAATGAGAGACACATCAACCAACACTGTATTTAGTATGTATGTGATCCTTTTATCGACTATCAATGATTTCCCAGCATGAGGCAGCCTGTCTGGATGTTGTGGTAAAGGGTATTTAGCATGCCCTACTTCTAATGAAGACACATATTCCATTTATGTGACCAACAAGATCTCTTATGTTGGTCATAGACGATTCTTGAATATAAACCATAGCTGTAGGGACATTCTATTTTTTGATGGTCAACCTAAGACAAGACCGTGTCCTGGACGATTCAGTAATGAAACTATATTAAAACGCGTAACTTGTCTATCTGATCCAATTCTAGGGAAACATCCTAATCATGGGGGTTAAAAAGAAAGCACGGAGATAAAAGAACAAAGAAAGAGTTCAATTGGAAGAAACGAAGTATCTTGTTTGAGCTTAAGTATTGGTCCTCCCCCGAGCAAAAACACAATTTCAAAGTTATGCATATTTCAAAAAATTTGGATGAGGGTGTGTTGAATACTGCACTGCTGAACGATAAAAGCAAAGACAGAAAAGAAGCAAGAATTGAATTTAAAAATATGGGCATTTGACCAGATCAATGGTCGAAAGAGATAGTCAAGAAGATGAAGAAACACAACAACAACAACAAAGAAGAAAACAATATGAAAGAAATACTCCCACATCCTTCTTACTCTTTCAAACCAATTGATCGGCAACGTTTATGTCAGATTATTAAAGGAGTGAGACTACCTGATGGTTTTGGATCGAACTTCAAGAAGAAGGTTAATGATATTGAATCAAATTTGGTTGGGCTGAAGTCTCATGATCATCATGTCCTCATGCAACGATTGCTACCTATAGAGATTCGAGCATGCCTCCTACCAAATGTTTCAAGAACAATAATTGATCTGTGTACATTCTTAAAAAAAATATGTACACGGTCATTGGATGTCAACGACATGAGAAATGCAAGAAAAAAGTGGTGAAGATCTTATGTAATCTTAAGTTGATATACCACCCAACATTGTTTGACATAATGATTTATCTTATTTTTCATTTACCTAAAGAAACCATTATTGGAGGGGTTGTACACATGAGGTGGATGTATCCTTTTGAAAGATATATGAAAAAACTTAAAAATTATGTTAGAAACAAAGCCAAGGCAGAAGGTTCAATAGCAGAGGGTTATGTTGTAGACGAAGTTTTGACATTCTACTCTTTATATCTTGAGGGTATCCAAACTAAATTAAACCTCGCTAATAGAAATGATGATCCCGGCCTTCCAAAAAGGCAATTTTTTGTGTTCTCATCACATGTCGAATAATGTCGGCTAAGAAAATCGACGAACATTGTAAAGAGGCCAAAAAATCGTTGCATTGGTTTTTACTAAAAATTGTGAAGCGGATGAGATGAGAAGCTACCAATTGCATGTTTTTGATCTATTAACTACATTTTTAGTAGTGTTATAATATATTTGAACTATTCTAATTGTTTTGTCCCACATCCACTGAATTCAAATCAGAATTGCCTGAAAGTGATTTCAAAATGAAGTTTCCTTCATGGTTCAAAGAAAATGTAAATATGTTATATATTTATAATGTAAAATTAATTTATTACTTAAAACTACAATCTTATATTTCTTTAGATATTTATTGTCCCCAAAAATATATGCCCTCGGACTGTACTGATGAATTAAATGTGTTGGTACATGGTCCGTTGCATGTATATTCTTACATTATACGTAAAGTAAATGGTGTTCGATTTGTCGTGCATAGCCATGATCTCCGACGCACTACTCAAAATAGTGGTGTTGTTACATTTGGAGAAGACGGTACACCATTCTATGGTCAATTACGGGAGATCATAGAGTTGCATTATTTATATAGTAAATTAGTTGTACTTTTTTGTGGTAAATGGGTCATTGCATTATTATGTAATGGACGTTTAAAGACTATAAATAATATGGTTATTATCGATACCAGTCATAAATGGTATGTCAGTAAAACATGGTATGATGATCAACAATACATCTTAGCCACACAAGCTAAGTAAGTGTTTTCTCTCCAAGATCCTACTCAAAACAATAATTAGAGAGTAATGGAAGAGGTTCATCATTGAAAACTTTGGAATCATCCAAGTATCAGTGTTGCGAATGAGATAGATGTCGTGAATGACATACAATCAACTGAATTTACCTTGGTTGTCGACTTAGGTACATTGCCTGGGTAGACGACTTTAATTAAAGTTGGTGAATCAAGTGTGGTTGCTAGAAGGAATGTTGCTCCTACTATAAACGGTGACAATTACATTGGCGATGATGATGACGATGACGTGGTGATACGTACTCTTCAAATGAAGAAATAAATAATGAAAACTATGGCAATGATGATGATATTGTACACATATATTGTTCTAGTGATGATTTGGATTGATGGTATGTTACAGTTATTATATATCCAGAATGCTTATAATATTTGTTAAATTTTCATATGATGTTTATTTATAAGTAGCTTTATTATATAGTTTGAATGTCTATTAATTTTTCTAAACAGATGGCAAAAGTTGCGACGGGACATTGAGGAGACGGTGGGGATAGACCTCCACATGGGGTCGCACATTGTGTACCATCGGGTTTCCATTCTTGTAAGTTACAAGAAATTCCTAAGTATTAGATATATTATTAAAGTTTTAATTTTCTAAATTTCCAATTTTGTATGTAAATCTAGAAAAAGCGAAGAATGTGAATGTACATGGAAAAGGGAGTAACTTAAATTTGGATGATGATTACGAAGATAACGCTTGTAAACCTTTGGTCGTGAGACTTGATACCTCTGAGTGGACGTATCGATTGGTGGGGCACAATGGGAAATTGTTTGTCAGATTGATCTCAAATCTTGTGGGATCAGAGGTATCGTTGCATTATCATACTTGGTGTCGTGTTCCTACCAAGTACAAAGATGATTTATATCCTAAGCTAGAAGTATACAATATATTTTATATGTATTGAATTTTACAATTATTAATTATTTTTTTACTAATCAAATGTGCTTTTCTTTTTGTAGATTTATTTTGATCTTGATAGGAATCGGAGCACAGACTCGTGGGAACCCGTTCGACCTAGTATCCAAGCAGATATGCAAAGAGATTATCGAGAGCGCAAGTATCAGATGAAAAATATTTTGACAGAGTTGGTAGATATTAGGATTTGGAAAGTGCAAGAAGACATCCACCGATTGAATGGAGCGTCGAAGCTTGGAATAATATCATTGATTTGTTGTTTTTGACTGATGACTAAAAACGCACTTCAGCCAATAAAGTTACTAGGTCAAAACTTCCGCACACAAGTGCTCACGGATGTAGGTCCTATGCTCAACGGTGTTATTTAGAGGTAACAAAATATATTAGTATTATTTAAAATTTTTATTAACACTTGTATAAATATATCTATTGTTTTTGACTTATTATAGAACAAATGGGAATGAAGCCACAACATATTGAGGGTTGGAGACAAATGCGCTACAAAGAAGGTTCGGGTTAGTGTACACGTCGAGCATAATTGGGTAAGTGATAAACGAAATGCATTGTTTAAATATGTTCTTATTATTAATTATAGTTTTTTGTTTAAGGTATATTATTATTCTTATTATTTTAATATTTAAAATTAGTTATTTATTTTAATTACCATATGTTTATTGTTTTCTTTATTTTAGGAGAAAATTCAAGATGAATATTCGAAAATGCAAAGCTGGTCCGGAGAAGGCGGAGAAGTAAATGAGGAAGAATGTCTAGAACATGCCCTTGGGATGAGAAGCAAGGCATGCTCACGAAGTGGGTAGGAGACCAAACGCCAACTTTGGTTTAATTCCAAATGATTAGCCTTCCACTTCCAAATCTTCCCAATCTCAATCAAAATCTCAATGCCAATTTTGATGCACAACAAATAGAAGAATACTTGCAACAATATAATGCATCATTGGTAGCAACTATTCCTAACTTCCAACCACCACCATTTTCTAACTTTCTATTCAACTATAACACATGAGGAAGTACCTCTCAGCATTTTTTCGAGCCCAAGAGAATGGAAAAAGAAGGAGAAAAAGATAACGATGGTTGATGTTTTGTATTATTTTGAATAATGTGTAACACTCAGTTTTGCGATTGCTTCATTCTTCAGGGCTGCAACCCAATCTTTAGTTGTCATGAGGCTTAGGACCTTTGGGAAGAAAGGATTTGGCCCTTTTTGGATGTGGGTGTTAGGGTTTTAGTGATCTAAGGGTTTGACGGTGTTATCGGAGTCCAAGGGAATAGTTGTAATTTGGTAACTCGATTATTTTTAAATTTTAGGTTTTTGTTTGGGAAGTTTTAAGGCCATGGTGTGTTGTTAGAAGCATAGGGATTCTCACCACCATTCCGTGGATATAAGGTTCGTTGGAAATGGACCTAAGATGAGGAAGTTATGGCAATTTGAAGATATTGGTAGAAATAACCCTTAATGGAAAAGGCTTGAAATTCAGTCCCATGCATGCATGGTTAGAGGCACGTGCCTAGGTGAGTATGCCCAACGTAAGCTGGGGGTACGCCCAACGTAATGAGCAGAGTGTCAAACCCTAATTTTTAGGGTTTGGGCAGTATTTAAACATCTTTATGAGCTCAAGGGTCTTTCATTTCTCAGGCTCCACTGATCTTAGAGCCTGAGTTCCGACCCTAATTCCCTTAGTGGTGCATGCTTAAGCTTGGAGGTGATTTTGAAGGGTTCTTGGTGTTATTTCAAGGAAGTGGATCTTAGTGTTCAAGCTTGGTGTAGCCTTAGGGTTATAAATATAGAATCTTCACACTCTTGGGAAGCTTCAGTAGGTAAAAAGTTCTCATCTTGACTTATTCTTATGCTAGTTTGAGTTTAGACCAAGATTAAGGGATTTATGGTGTATTAAGCTCTCCTTGTGAGTTTGAACCACTCTAGGAACTTGGAGTGATAGATCTTGCCTCTTTTGATGTTTCTAGTTCATAAAAATGATTTCTTGATGTCTAAGAATGGTCCATGGGTGTTCTAGTTGGACTAGAATGGGTCTTAATTGATTAAGATGGTTGTTGGGTCCCATAGAGTCCTGCAAATGCATAAAGGTGCCGACTTTATGCATTATGTGATTTATTTAGAGGTTCTCTGAAGTTTAGGTGCAAAGAGCTTAAGTGGTTAATCCATAAAGTCAGTTTTTGAATAAGCTAGGTTACGCCCCGTGTAACTGATGGTAGGCCCAGTATCCCAAGTTGAAGTTGCGATTTGGATTCGTTGAGTACACCCACCGTACTAAGCATACACCCTGCGTACATCGTTCTACTGGGAGTTTGGCTTGACGTGTTTTTGGGCTTTGCATCTTGGGTCACTTCTTCAGACTAGTTGCTTTGGGCCGTTTGCACCATCTAAGATCAACTTTTGGGCTAAGTGAATTAATGGGCTTAGGATAAGGCATATGGTGGTTAGGCCTTATTTTGAAAATTGGGCCATTGGTGGGCCTTTATGGATCTTTTGGTTTTGGGCTTTTTGGTTGTTGGTTTTGGGCGACAGTGTTGGTTCAGGTTGAGCCAGGGGTAAAATGGTCATTTTACCCCAACTACGGATTATAGACCATAGATTGGAACCCAATTGCTAATTAGGTGTTATTTATTTCTAATAGATTGGGGAGGCGTCATGGAAGTAGCTAGGGATTTCTTTCTATGAGCTTCAACATTCGAGGTGAGTCTCATCACTGTTCTATGGGTCGAAGGCATTAATGCAGACCATTTGGTTGATGTATTGTAGGAAGACCTAGGTGTGACCCTTGTATTTTGCATGAAAGACCAAGAGGCGGCTCCTTTCCAACTGTATGCAAGACCAACATCTGAACTCTAGCAGTTAATCAGTTAAGTAGTGTAGATTGTATGCTAGTTTTCTTTGTGATGATTCCATAATACAACTCATGACATATTGGCAAGACTATGATTAGTGCATAACACTTTTATTGATTGTTGGATATGCATGGCCCATTTGTTATGTTTGGTATGTGGTATTTGGGGAACTCACTAAGCTTTGGGCTTATAGTTTGTGGTTTATGGTTTCAGGTACTTTTGCTTCATAAGGGAAGGGCCCGGCTTGATCTCAGCGTATACACCCGTGTTTTCCACAGTATGCGATTTTGGGAATGAACTCTGATAATGATAATTGTTTTATCTAGAAGCTTTGCCAGAAACGACTAGTCGCTTCCCGAATGCCCCTTTCCTTGCCGCCAAACCACCAGGACATTTAATTGTTGGAATAAAACTTACATGAGTGTTTTGATTATAATAAAAATGAAATTTTTACCTATGTATTTCGATATGTTACAAGTTGGTATCAGAGCCTTGGTTTGAGGGATTTGGGCATACTCTCGGGTGTGCCTGAACTCAAACTAAGGTTTTGGTGAAATTTTTTATGAAATAAACATTTAATTAAAAAGGAATTTCTAATAAAAGAAAGGGGTATGATGCGTGTAATCGGCCGAGCTCAAGTAAGTGGTTCCCAAAATATCAATACATGTTTAATTTGATATATGATTATGAGAATTGCATGCTCGATTAGGGCTAAGGACCTGATCAGTATTATATTATAGGAGATATGCCTTTTTATGCCTGACTGTATGAGCTTTAGAGTTGCATGCTAGTAAGGATTCCAGATAAGTGGATACAATGGCTTGATAAATGTATGTTGGTTAGATTCTCCTTTGTCTGAATGTTGCTTGCTTTGTGCTTTGTGGGACTCTTGGAGATGGGAACTAACTACTAAGTGAATATGATAAGTCACATGTGGCACGTGTTAAATAATCTTAGAGTGATGGAATTAACCTTGTTGAGCAGCTCTTGTTTGTGTCCAACCGTTCTAGGATTGAGTCTTTTACTCGAAGGATTATCTGATCTCTATTACATGTGACTATATTCATGAGGAAGCTAGCTGACATTGGTGGGAGTCTTTCAGCTGCTGAGGGTTGGGTGAGGTCGGGAACCTAGGAGAGCCTAGGATAGGCTTCAATGGGTTTTATGGTGCGGTTTAGTGTGTTTTTGGTGCATTGGGTTTGAGAAGCTGACTTAGAGGACTCGGGATGATCCTTGAGGAAGGTATGGATAAGTGTGGAAGGTAGTATTGAGCTCGTACTACTGAAAGAACATGATACATACTTAAATCAGGGAGAGTCTTGGGGAATCTAAGAAGCTTCAGGGAGGTGCATTTTTGGGTATGTTTTGATCTTTGGCATGTTGTATTTCAGCATGGTGATGATAACTTAGGGAGGTGGTTCTGGTTCTGGTTCTAGTTCGGGTTCCGGCTCAGGTGAAGATGCTAAGCCGATTAGCGAGAAGATGCGTGTGTTCATCTCATTGGAGATATCCCACGGTATTTCATAGATCTTGGATGAGTGCGTGGGTGCGTTTCGCGCTGAGGTTATGGCTATCATCCGAGCTCGCACTCTTTCTTTCCATGAGCTCCATGTGTACGGAGCTCCTGCGTTCCTTGGGGAGAGGGATCTCATTGCCAGTAAGAGGTGGTTAGCAGATATGGCTAACGCGTTTAGGACTAGTTTTTTCGCCAAGAGGTGAAGGTCAGATATGTTTGCCACCTATTGAAGGACAGGGCACGGTATTGGTAGGAAGAGATTGGTAGTGAGATGGGTGATGATGATGTTGATGCTATGTCATTAGATGACTTCACGACCAAATTTCGAGCTGAGTTTGCACTGGTGATTGAGGTGCAGCAGTTGGTGCGAGAGTTTCTAGATCTCCGCCAGACTACTGAGACTGTGGTAGAGATCACTGCCAAGTTCCGGGAGAGGGATTTATTGGTTTCACAATATGTAACAGATGCAGAAATGAAGAAGGTGAGGTATCATGATATGTTGCGGGATGATATCAAGGAGTTTGTGAGTATTTCAGGGTGCGAGACCCTGGATGATAGGATTTCTAGAGCCTAAGAGTGGGAGATCGATTGGGAGCACCTTGGGAAGAGGGGACCAGATCAGGTGCATATAATGGAGGTTCCCGAGAAGAGACGCAACACTTCTGATCACCGTATGAGGGGCCAGCAGGGCTGAAGTTAGTGCATCACGTTTAGGAAATTGCACGATGGATTTTGTCATTCTAAGAGTATGGGCTGCTACAAGTGTGGCATGATTAGTCGTGTATATGGGGATTGTCCTCATGGGGCAAGCCCGTTATGTTTTCACTACGATCAGGTGGGCCACAAGCAGGCCGACTATCCGATGTTGAGGGGAGGAGCAGTGAGCATGCCTACTCCATCTACTTTAAGGATCACTGATGGACGAGAGGGTAGGGCAGGAGCCGTAGAACAGAGGATTCAAGCATTGTTGTTTCATATAGGGGACATCAGGACTCCAACATACGACATTGCGGGTATGTTATCTTTTTTCTTCTTTTCGGTTTTATTAGTATTTTTGTTGTTTGGAATCTTGCATCGGTTTGGGTAAGTGTATCTTTTGTTTGATTCTTTGTTTATGTTTGGGTTATCTTTTCAAGAATTATTATATGCCATTTGCATGACATGAATCATTAGTGGTTTAGTGAGGGGTTGTTTCTCATGTACCTGGTCCTAAGTTTTTGGTTGTTATTATGGATTTTGGTCGAGATCGGTTCAGGGGCATTGTGTGGAAGGTTTATGGTCAGGATTCAGCAGGCTAGTTCTCTAGTATCATTAGGATTCGGTGATTTTAACAATGGTTCTTGATTGGCTCTTAGGGGTGCCAAGGGAAGTGGTCTAATGTGGAGTTTTTGGTCTGAGCATTTGTTCTTTGGACTTCAAGATTTAAGTGTGATATCATTTTAAATCACCTGGGGTCATTAGTTTTGTTGGGATTCAGGAAATGTTTATTTGGTCTTCAGGGGTTGTGCAATCTTTTGGGTTTGGGTAGTGATGGATCACTAGCATTGGTAAGCGCATAATATCAACAGTTCGACCATTGGAGGGTAAGAATGATTGGAAAATCCTTTAAATTTCGTGTGTTGTAAGAGCTGATTCGAATCAAAGTGGGGAGGATCATTCAGATAGTCATGATCAGTAGCTGGTGTGGAATTAGGATAAGTTTTGAATCCCCATCAGGGGAGAAGGCGATCGGAGTGGCCGTCTGAATTGAGGATTGTGCGAGTTGGGAGTTCGGGAAACTTCTCAACATTTGGTTTGTGCCTTCTTGATGTTAGATGGAAGACTTGGTAGAGGTACCTAGGTTGGGGTTCCATTCAGAACTCGAGTTACGCTTAGGAGTTTGGTTGAGTGCACGCTCGACCAAAGATGTGTTCGGAGTGATATATTAGCATTGTAAGACGTTAGATTGATATAAGACCATGGGTAGTAGTTGTGGAAAAGTGTAAGTGTTGTAGGAGTCTGGGGTGACCCGTAGCATTCACTAGTTAGCAGATAGTGTAGAAGTGTTGTAAGACTGTGGGATGGCACATAACATTCACTACTGGGCAATTAGTGTTGGAGTGTTGTAAGACTGTGGGGTGGCCCATAGAATTCATTGATCCCTGTGCATCGTTGAGATTGTGGCAAATCTATGAATTGCTCACAAATTCTTCAGATGGTTTAGGCCATGGTGGGTCTGTTCGCAAGGTTGTGGGAGGGCCATAACTTGTTTGGGATCAGGAAATGGTAGGTCATGGGAGACCGGGTATGATGTAAGACTACAGTTGGTCTTCTAGCATTTAGTTTAGCATTGGGTTTGGTAATGATATGGTTCGGGTAGGGCAACTACATGCGTTTCTTTTGGCTCAGCAACTGGGCAGAAATCCGGTATTTCAGATGGTTGATAGATAAGTTGGGACTAGGGAGGTCTGGACTGCTTTTGGAAGCAGCTAGGATGCAGCATGATGTTTCGGGTAATGTTTGTGATTTAGGATTCGTGTGTGTTGAGTAGCTTGTTGTTTGGGAAATGCTAAGTGATTACAATTTGGATTAAATAATCTCAGAGTAAGTGATTTGACCCTGTTACACAACTCACATTTAAGTCTAACCGTTGCAGGGATGAATCTTTTACTCGAAGGATTATCTGAGCCTTCTGTCAAGTATAGGTGTTTTATATCTGGTTATGTTCAGTGACTTTGTTATGTTGGTAGCATCAAGATGATTAGGGTTAGGAGTGTTATGTTTGGTCTATTATTCAATAAGGAATGGGTATGGTAATGTTTCACAATGGGCAGTCTGTCGGGGAGTCAGACCACAGTAGATTTCAGGTTTCAGAAAGGTAGAAGATTGTTCTATGCTTAGGATTTTTGATTGTATTGGGAAGGTCGTTCTATGCTCAGGATTTCCGATTACGTTCCTCGGGTTGTTGGTGTGATCTGGGTGTTAGTATGGAGCGATTTCAAGGCGAAATCTAATTTAAGTGGGGGACAATTATAACACTCGGTTTTGGGTTGCTTCATTCTTTCGGGTTGCAGCTTAATCTTTAGTCGTAATTTGGTAACTTATTCCTTTTTATATTTTGGGTTTTGGTTCGGGAAGTTTTAAGGCTATGGTGTGTTGTTAAAAGCGTAGGGCTTCTCGCTGTCTTTCTGTGGATATAAGGTTCGTTGGAAATGGACCTAAGATGAGGAATTTATGGCAATTTGAAGATATTGGCAGAATTGACCCTTAATGGAAAAGGCTTGCAATTCAGTACCATGTGTGCATAGTTAGAGGCACGTGCCTAAGTGAGTACGCCCAGCTGGGTGTATGCCCAACGTAATGAGGAGAATGACAAACCGTATGTTTTAGGGTTTAGGCACTATTTAAACATCTTTATGAGCTCAAGGCTCTTTCATTTCTCCGCCTCCACTGATCTTGGAGCCTCATTTCGAACCTTAATTCCCTTGGTGGTGCATGATTTAGCATAGATGTGATTTTGAAGGGTTCTTATTGTATTTCAAGGAAGTGTATCTTGGTGTATCCTTGGAGTTATGGATACACAATCTTCACACTCTTGGGAAGCTTTAGGAGGTAAAAAGTTCATATTTTGATTTATTCTTATGCTAGTTTGAGTTTAGGGCAAGATTTATGGTGTATTAAGTTGTCCTTGTAAGTTTGAGCCACTCCAAGAGTTTGGATTGATACATCTTGTCTCTTTTGTTGTTTCTAGTTCATAAAAATGCTTGCTTGATGTCTAAGAATGGTTCATGCATGTTCTAGTTGGATTAAACTGGGTCTTAATGGATTAAGATGGTTGTTTGGTCCTATAGAGTCATTCAAATGCATAAAGGTGCCGACTTTATGCATTAAGTGATTGATTTAAAGGTTCTCTGATGCTTGGGTGAAAAGAGCTTAGGTGGTTAAGCCATAAATTAAGTTTTGGAATAAGCTAGGTTACGCCCCGTGTAACTGATGGTACGCCCAATGTACCAAGTTGAAGTCGCGATCTGGATTCGCCGAGTACACCCAGCGTAGAACGTTCTGCTGGGAGTTGGGCTTGATGTGTTTTGGGGCTTCGCATCTTGGGCCACTTCTTTGGGCTAGTTTCTTTGGGATTTTTGGGCTAAGTGAATTATTGGGCTTAGGATAAGGCCATATGGGGTTTGGCCCAATTTTGAAAATTGGGCCATTAGTGGGCCTTTGTGGATCTTTTGATTTTGGGCTTTTTGGTTGTTGGTTTTGGGCCACAGTTTTGGTTCAGGTTGGCCAGGGGTAAAATGGTTATTTTACCCCAAGTATGGATTATGGACCGTAGATTGGAACCCAATTGCTAATTAGGTGTTATTTTGTTCTAATAGACTGTGCAAGCGTCAGAGCAGCAGTTAGGGATTTCTTTCTGTGAGCTTCAGATTTCGAGGTGAGTCTCCTCACTGTTCTATAGATCGAAGGCACCAATGATGGCCTATTTGGTTTATGTATTATAGGAAGACCGGGGGGTGGCCCTTGTCATTTTGTATGAATGACCAAGCGGCAACTCCTGGCAAACTGTATGCAAGACCGGAGTCTGAACTCTAGTAGTGTAGAATGTATGCATGGAAGACCTGGAGGTGGCTCCTGGAACTTTTCTGTACGACCCAGGGTGTTGGCCCCCACCTTGGCAAGGAAGACCATGATACGATTTGTGGCCTAATGGTGAGACTATGGTTGGCACATAACACTTTTATTGATTCTTGGATATGTATGGTATATATGGGTCGTTTGTTATTTATGGTATGTGGTATTTGGGGAACTCACTAAGCTTTACGCTTACATTTTGTGGGGAAGGGCCCGGCTTGATCGCTGTGCATACACCCTTGTTTTCCGCAATATGCGATTTTGGGAATGAACTCTAATAATTGTTTTATTTAGAAATGTTTTTAATTGTTGGAATAAAAGTTACATGAGTGTTTTTGTTATAATAAAATGAAAATTTTACCCTATGATTTTCGGGATGTTACACAATGTTAAGTACTTATTGTGATATTAAACTTGAATTTGATGTTTTGAATTTGAACAATGGTATTTAGTTATTTTATCTCAATTGATATATGTTGCAAAGTGTTTGGATTTGTCAAAAATGTAGAAATGGTAATGAATAGAATCAGTAAAAACTAAAAAAAAAAACAACCAGTGCCTATCCCGACGACAAGTCGTCGCTATAGGTATTTAAGCAACTATGAAAAACCTATAGCGACAACATGTCGTTGTTATAGCTTGTACCTATCCTGACGACATGTCGTTGCTACCATATCCTGACGACATGCCGTCGCCACAGGTAATTAAATAAAACTTTATTTTTTTCGAAAATATCATCGACAAAACCTGTACCGACGACATGTCGTTGAAGCACGGGGAGCCTATGTCGACACCTTTTTTACCTAGGCCGACGACTCATTACCAACGACGTGTCGTTGATATACTCTATGTCGACGACATGTCGTGTCAGATACTGTCATCTCCATAGCGCCATAGGGGGTTAATGTTGTAGTTAATCTTAAGAGAAATTAAAATATATTCTCTTTAGAATGATTCATGTTGGTTTATCAAATATTTAACAGTCGACATAAATGTTCATAACTTAAAAACATTTTTCTATAAATAAAACTAGGTGTAAGACACGTGTGGTACATGAGTTTTTAAAAAAATAAAAATTTGTAAACATTACATATTTTTTAAAATAATAATACTTTTACATAAATAAAAAGAAAATAATGATCAATAAAGTAAGTAATTCAGTATATACTAATAAAAATATTAACATACTTAAAAATGATGTTGAAAATTTAGGTGTAAACATTAATCATTTTTTTAAAGTAAACTTTCAAAATAAATACAAACGAAATGATAATAATTAGGTAGTTGAATGTATACTAATAAAAAACCTATTCACATAATGACATGGTGGACATAACATTTAATTTCTTTTATCTAAATATAATTTTATATGTTTGCGTTTGTCTTTAAAGTCGTTTGAATGCACATTATGTTTTTATCTTTAAAACAATAACAAATCCTAGAATAAAATTATGATGAAAAATGTTATCAAAATTTAAAAGTTCAATTATTAAAATGGAGACATTGTAAATTTAAATGTATAGCTATAAAAACTATTGTTAATCACTACACATTTTACATATCTTGAGTTTAGTAAAATGTAAATTCATATTTTATTTATTGTACTGAATTGTCATATAACGTATAAAAATATATTATAGATAGATAAAGTACTTAGTATGTTCTTAAGTATATTTAGGAAAATATAAGATATATAGGTAAATATAAATTTATATTGCAATAGAAGACATTTACCTAAATACATGACTTAAAAAATGTTTAATGTTAATCCTTCGAAATGTGTATTAAGTAGCTACCATATATAAACATTTACCAATAAAAGAAACAGGTAGAGCATTTATTCTCAAGATCAATAGAATTAATGTATCTACCATATATAACATCTTACTCAAAAGTGAATTTTAAATTTAAAGAAAATGAAAAATATAAGAAAATGAGAAGTGGAAAAAAGAAAAAAATCGTTGAAAATAACATGTGTCAAATGTAATAAGAAAATGACATTTGGCAAAATCATTTTCATTTATTATAGTAGATATTTTTTAAAATCATGCTTGGTTTCTCAAAAATTTGAAATATATATTTCTATAAATAAAACATTTTTTAAATCCTTTTTATTAAAAACTAGGTGTGAGACCCATGTATTACATGGGTGTAATTAAAAAAACAACAAATATAAAATTTTAACAATTCGAAAAGTTTGAATTTATAAGAAAAATGAGAAAAATTTGAATTATTAAAACTAATGAGACTTTAATGTATTGAGTACATTACATATATAAACTTTTTCTAATAAATACTTCACATATATATTACCTTACACATTAAATGTGGAATTTTAATTTAATAAAATGAAAAATACAATAAAATGACCAGTGTAAAATAGAAATTTTAAAAAATCTAGAAAATGTCATGTGTCCAAATGAATGAGAAGATGACAAGTAGCAAAAAAAACTTTCATTTATTAAGGAGGATTTCGTATGTCATTTTCTAAAGATAAAATGTTTAATTTCTCTTATTCCATATATTTTCTAAATATGTCATTTTTTAAAAGATCAAAATATTTAATTTTGTATGGATTTATCAAAAGAGAAATTAAATATCCTCATACCCAATTAAATAGCGACATGTATAACATTTAATGCTCATTTAATAAAATATAATGATATTTTAGTATACTAATTTGAAACATGTTATCATTTAATTCGTGGAACGATTTGTAGAAAAAAGGTACGAGGATATTTAATTTCTTTTATCAAAATATTTAATTTCTCTTATTCAGTATATTTTCTAAATATCATATTACAATTTTTAATCTTTCAAAATATCCTATTCGTCTGAATCATTTTTAAACATTTCATAATCAATTTTTATATTATAAAATCACTATAATTATAAAAAAGAAAAATAGAATGACAATATTACCCTTCCTCTTAAACCATTGTATGAATCTCAATACAATTGAATTTTTCCTGTTTTTAGCCATTTCCTCCGCAATGTTGGTCACCGCATCATCTTCAAGTCGTACAAAGCCAGTCATCACCATCTGTTGTCTTCTGTAAACATTCGTCTGTTACCATCTTCACGCTAAAAAGTTTTCTAAATTCACAGAAACTGGAATTGATATTATTCCATGGTGTTTTCAACTCCATAGAAACATCGTCTTGTTCTTCCTCCTTTAACAGAATGAAATCTATTTCCAATACAAGTATTTGTTCGGATTTTGAAAATCTTTCCAGGAGACTTCAAATCCAAGTCTAGTTGCTGGTTGGCATCACAATTCTGGTTTGTGAAAATAATTGGGTTTGATTCATTTGCCATGGTTTAAAAAGACTCAAGAAAGTTCTCACAATGGGCGTGTATGAAAAAATTAGCTGGTAACAGGTAGTTTGTACAATGTAACGGGTAGCATTTTATTCAACGTTGCATGAAGTAGCATTTAGATTCGGAACATTTTGTTTAAATTAAATGCTAGAAGCCTGTAGTGCCGAACGAGACTTTTTGTTCCAAACGGAGCGTTTTGTCAAACGCTACAAGCTAGAAGCTCTTAAATGCTCTGAAACTTTGTGTGCTGAACATGCCTTATATATACATCATCGTTACTGAATATACGATGTTACCAGAATTTACACACAATACCCAATTAATATGAGAAGGCATCCAAGAGCATCAAAAGTAAACATTTTGTTATTAGCCTTGTAGATATGATTTCTAAGCAAACTCACACAACCGATGACAAGCTTGATGATTATGAGAGCGAGGGTAGCCAACATAGCCTATCCTACGTCACTGCTTGTGACAACCCATAAATTTCTATCTTGTAAAGTCAAATCCAATCAACCAAAAGTCATACTTATTTTTATTGCCTTTTAGCCTTGTTAAGGGTCATTTTAATGAATTCTAAGCCTAGTACACTTAAGGATTGGATGTTGAGAAGTGTTAGCTAAGGATTAGAGGAATAAAATCAAACCAAAAAACCCATAAAAGGGTGTTCACGGCCATGAACCCAAGTGTGCCCATGAATCCCTCCCATATAAGTACCTTTGTTTCATTTATTCCTCATTTCTTATTCTCTTGGCAGCAAACAACCCCTTTCTCTCTCAAGTATCATATATCAAGAACACCATTTTAACTCTTTTCACCCTCATTCCTTTGTATCTCCTTAGAATACAACTTAGGATCTTCAAACACTTGCCAAAACACCTAGATCTTCAAGTGTTCTTCACATTTGGGCTGTGAACCTTCAAGTTTGGGTCGTGAACCCTTCATGTATTCATCATTGGGCCGGGAACCCTTCATGTGTTCATCATTGGGCCGTGAACCCTTCAAGTGGGTCGTGAAGCCTTCAAATGGGCCGTGAACCACTCAAGTGATCCGTGAACACCCATCCATTTGGTCCGTGAACTATCCTTCCTTTGGGGTCGTGAACACCCCTTCAACCTCTTAACTTGATTCTAGCATTCTTTTGGTGAGTTATTCTTGCATCCTAGGTTGTTTCCCAATCTCCTTTGTATTTAGATTTGCTAATTACTTGCCTATATATATCAATATATGCCATTTAGGACTGGTTTGTGCCTCGGGACTTCATTCGTGGAACTTATCATCCTTATTCGAATCTTCAATCGAATCACCCACATAAGGTGAGTTCATACCCCTATAATCAGTCTTTTAAATGTTTTAAATGCTTTTAAGGAATAATACAAGTTAAACACAATGATATTGTGTTAAAGGTTTACCTGTGATAACCATCACATTTAAGGATTTCTTATTCTTTGTAAGTGATCAAATCAATTCAAAAACACTTTTAAATGATGTTAGATTATTGTTTATAGAAATCTGTTGTTTTTAAGGTACATGCTTAACTCAGTAGATAATTGAGTCTTTTCATCAAGTCAATAACAGTTCAAACAAGAATACTAGTACACCATAGTAGGTATAGTTTAGGGGTTGAGTTCATACTATAACTAGAACAGGAAGGAACATACGGAACATACTATATTCTAGAACAAATGAACAAATCAAGATTCACGAACTTATACTTTAAACTCCCAATAACCAAGGAAGGGAACGTATCATTAACTCATTGTTTAAAACAAAATATGATAATATACAAGGTATAAGGATATATATAGGGTACATCTACAAAGTACCAGGTTATATATGGGGTACATCTACAAAGAACCAGAGTTATATATGGGGTACATCTACAAAGTATCGGATTTTATTTATAAAGGGTACAACTACAAAGTACCGGACAATAATAAATAAAACATAGCAATATATATAAAACGCACAACAGTATCGACTGAGGTGTTTAGAGTACATGATTTCATTACTTCTAGTAGTCTTCCTAACAAGCAGAACAGTTCCACATAAGTTCCTATTAACATGAACATTCAGTTAGAAGGGGGCCTATAATGCTAACTTTATGATTCCTTAGTTGACACATTAGGGATATATATTAATAGGATTTGACATGCAGTAGGATGTGTGCTTTCCGCTTCATTTCCTATTCCTTGTTTGGTTGTGGGCTTAGAGTATATTAACACAATCTACTATCTATTCGATCTTAGCTATATATATATATATATATATATATATATATATATAAAGAGAGAGAGAGAGAGAGAGAGAGTATACACCAAGTAATCATAAGGAGTAAGAGGTATAGGTCAGGTCATAGCATACAAATTTAGTATACCGCTTTCTAGTACAAAAACATACTTTTCAAATAGAACATTAAGTAAGTGAAACTAGAAACTTATCTATAAAAGGTTTAATTCGCATTATTAAACCAATATAACTTAAATGACCTTTAGTGGTTAATTCTATAATACCTTAGTTTATACATCAGGGTTATATATAATAAATATCCGATAGGCAATTGGATGTGTGTTTTCCACCTCATTTCCTGTTCCTTGTTTGGTTGTGTACTTAGGGTAGATTCATACATTTAACTGTCCGTTTGATATTAGATTATATATAACTAGTATAAACTAAGTGATTATAGAAGGAACTATTGTGGTTACCATTTTTACTAAAGGAAATATATGATTTTCTTGAAGAATGTTTTCATCAAATATAAAGAACTATTACAATTAACTTCGTAAGTACCAAATGAATACGCCAAGGTTATATAAGATGAATATCTAACAAACAACGAAATGTGTGTTTTCCACCTTACTTCCTGTTCCTTGTTTGGTTGTGGGCTTAGGGTAAATTCACACAATCGATTGTCTGTTTGCTCTGGATTCTAGATAACTTGTATCCATTTAGTACTCATACAAGGAATTGTAGAGTCATTTTTACTTATCATTTATCACATCAAAAAATATAGGATTTTCTGGAGGAACGAGCGAACTTTTCTAAAGAAATTTCAGTTTACTTTTCATAACTAAAATACTTATGAACTCACCAGCTTAAATGTTGATCTAATCTTTCTAAATAACTTACATTCTCAGGAAACTAGTAGACAGTACGCGCACTGTGATTTCGAAGATGGAGTATAGTAGTTTCATATCTTGTTTTCTTATTTACTTTTGGAGTCCATCTTTTGTGAATCACATACTTTGTAAACACTTTAATATTAATGAAATAGTTTTTTGTTACTTTAATTACTATGATGCATGTGTTGTGATACTACATATGATGTCCTCTGCCACGGAACATTTCTGTTGTTTCGGTTTGGGGGTGTGACAGATTGGTATCAGAGCATTGTTTATAGTGAACTAAGTATATCAACCTATAAAAGATATACAACTATAAATGCAATGGGGCTGAAGTGCTCTAACTAAAAGTATATTTTAAAAATATAACAATATTCTTATAAAAGTATACATTCCTCAGTACATATATAAATACTAGAACAAGTATCACAAGAAGAACAAAACAACATATTTAAAGGTTGGACACTGCGATCAAACCTGGACAGTTATATCGTCATATTTAGGATCAATATAGCCTGCTCAACTATATTCATTTGAGATAGGACCAACATGTGTTTGGTGTGATGCGGTGTTGCAACAGTCTTAAAACTTACCTAACTCTATTCAAGGGATTTCTAGATCAGAACATAAAGTTAAAATACTATGGGAGTATTTTATTATACTATAAGACAACAACAAGTTTAAAACTTACCAAGTTCATTACATTAAAATAATATAAGAGTATTTTAGGCACTATAAATAACATATGTGAAAATTTAAAAAGACCATTCTAGTAGGTCTATAATTCCGAAGTGTATACTCCCAAGGTTTTATATAATTGAGATTTTATAGACTTAGAATTTGTGATCTATGCTCTACTTCCTGTTCCTTGTTTGGTTTTGGTTTTAGAGCAGGATCACTTATTCGAATGTCTATTTAATCTTAAATTATATACCACTTGTATACATTGCGCAATTTTAGGAGGGCCCGGTAGGATCACCCCATAATGTTTTACTTAATCTCATATATTATTTAGACACTTCCATTCTTGCACAACAAACCGATATAGATGTAACCACTCCATCATAGCAATCAGCAGAGGAGTCAAGGAGAAAGACAAAGATATTTAAGCGGAGTTTTCCAAGGAGGGATTATCCAAAGAAACCAAAACTTCTTATGTGTCACACTAATGAATAATAACCTTAATTGACTTAGTGAGCTAGTGAATACACTACTCACACTATGTGTTAGGATTATTTCTTTTTCATGAAGCCAGTAACGGATATTCAAGTCACAAAAATTCATTCGAGGGTAGCCACTTCTGATTCTTAAAGTTTATTTTATATAGACTCCCTTTATGAATTGTTTCCAGAACCATATGAAAGTCAGAACAGATACATTCAGAACTAGGATAACTTAGTCATTCAGCTTTCGGCTTATAACCACTGCTATAGACTTATTTTCGTCTCATCTTTGTATTCTTTTTAGAAAAAGATGCCTCGCGATAGACCAGTAAGGCGCATGGCTAATAGAACAATAGAGAATCCACCACCACAATTCGACTTTGCTGATCTCCAAGCAGTGATAACGGCCGTAGTAACAGTTGTTGTAACTCACATCCGTGCAAGTAGTACCAGTGGATCTGGTAGCGGTACCCACTTAACTAACCCCAGAGTTACCCACGGACACCCAAGGGAGTGTTCGTATAAGGACTTCATGAACTGCAAAACCAAATCTTTTAATGGAAATGGGGGAGTCATTTCTCTGATGTGATGATTCGAGAAAACAGATTCGGTCTTCGAAATTTGTCTGTGCCCAGAAGGGAGCAAAGTGAAGTTTGCTTCTTGCACCTTCTCCGATAGATCCCTAACATGGTAGAATAGCCATGTTAAGTCATTGACCCTATCAGTGGCTAACTCGATAGGTTGGGAAAACCTAAAAGAGATGATGTTGGAAGAATATTGCCCAAGGGGCGAAGTTCAAAAGATGGAACAAGAGCTATAGGAGCATACACTGGTTGGCTCAGACATAGTGGCCTACACTGACAGGTTTAGCGACCTGCCTGCACTATGCCCCGTGATGGTTACCCTAGAGAGTAAGAAGATAGAAAAGTACATCTGGGGGTTATCTACCCTGATTCAGGGGGATGTACTGTCTTCTAACCCAACAACCTTCGATAGCGCCAAATGCCTGGCCCGGAGACTCATTGACCATGGAGTCCGCCATGGCGTGGTGGTCCCCATTCCCAATCCATCAAAGGGAGGGGACTATAAACTAAAGTCGGGGAAAAAGAGTAAGGAGCGAACAACACAGGAACACCCGTAGGAGAAACAAATGGTTATTGTATTCGCCGCCACAACACCTGCCACCCCAACATTTGTCAGTCGATATGATGGAACTCTCCCGAAGTGTGGTGAGTGTAGCTACCACCATACTGGAGTATGTCGGGAAATGCAGGGCTTGAATTACTGCAGGAAGGGGAACACTGCCTGTTTCTGCAGGGTGGTGACATAATCGATCTCCCAACTCACCGGAGTAGAAATAAACCAGGCCTGCTATGGCTGTTGTGAGATTGGGCACTAAAAGAGGGACTGCCCAATAACAAAATAACTCAGGCGCGGATGGACAAATTCTAATGATCACTGTAGGAGAAACTACCCTAGAGTCACCAGCAACCAACGGTACGTCTTTGAAATAAAAAATTACTTTAAAATTTTAATTTATATTTAATATATGATTAAAATTGGGGATATTAAAAGTAATTATAATAAATCACTCTTCTGAACAAGTCACAACATTCATAAGAGAACTAAAGATCCGTATAGGTGAGCTATGATGGCTTAGTATGTACATCAGGGTTGTGCATAGCTAAGATTTTTCAGACTTAGAGTGAGTGATTCCGCCTTAATTCATGTTCCTTGTTTGGTGATGGATTTAGGGCAGAGTCACTCAGTCGAACGTGTTATTCATCTTAATTATAAATAATTTGTATATGCCAAGCTATCATAGAGGTACCGAGGAGGATCATAATATAAAATATCAACACTAGTTATCAAAGCACTTTCACTGTTAGTAGTCGCTCATCGCGGTATGATTCGTGGTAGTGGTAATATCAAGGGGAAAACTGAAAGCACTAGAAAGTCTTCACAGAATACATTGTCGGGCACACTCGGGATACACCATCGTATAACAAACGTTTCTTTCAAATCGGTCTAACAATTGTTTCTATAAAGATCATGTCGTCATCATTCGTCATGGATTGACGTGGCCCTCACCATACCAGGTTCATGTGTTTCTATAAATCACTCTTCTGAACAAGTCACAACATTCATAAGAGAACTAAAGATTCGTACAGGTGAGCTATGATGGCTTAGTATGTACATCAGGGTTATACAGAGCTAAGATTTTTCAGACTTAGAGTGAGTGATTCCGCCTTAATTCATGTTCCTTGTTTGGTGGTGGATTTAGGGCAGAGTCACTCAGTCGAATGTCTTATTCATCTTAATTATAAATAATTTGTATATGCCAGGCTATCATAGAGGTACCGAGGAGGATCATAATATAAAATATCAACACTAGTTATCAAAGCACTTTCACTGTTAGTAGTCGCTCATCGCGGTATGATTCGTGGTAGTGGTAATATCAAGGGGAAAACTGAAATCACTAGAAAGTCTTCACAAAATACATTGTCGATCACACTCGGGATACACCATCGTATAAAAAACGTTTCTTTCAAATCGGTCTAACAATTGTTTCTATAAAGATCATGTCGTCATCATTCGTCACGGATTGACATGGCCCTCACCATACCAGGTTCATGTGTTTCGAAAACCCAACGCCTTAACCGACAAATTAATGAAACCCTCATTAGTTGTAACGAAAACTCGACCTAGACCTCAGTATTGTCTCTTGTCCTCTAAACCCCGAAGTACTCATGCGAGGAGTACCTTTCCCTCCAAAACCCTGCTACCGTATACTCAACAGACCTTCCAGAACTACCACTCGTCCAGCAGATCAAGTTCAAGCACAGAGGCTAAGGACAAATACATACCACCTATCACTATTAAGTGTATACACGAGGGTGGTGTATAAATATGATTATGCAGATTTAGAATGTGTGTTTCAGCCCTATCTCTTAAGGTGTACAAATCCTTAAGAAATTTGGCATAGTGTGGAATTTTCTTTATGGCATCCAATAGTGGAATGTTGATTTGAAGGTCTTAAGAAACTTTTTCTCTTCCTCCTTTTTCTTTGAGAGAGCCAACCGGGAGGGAAAAGGTGGTGGTATGACCAACGGCTTCATGGTCTTGTTGGAAGATTCGGGTTGATAAAAGTTTGGCACAACCAGTTCCTTTGGAGGAACTACAACTTTCGAAGGTTCAACAATAATAACTTCATCTTCATCTTCTCTTGAAACTCTTTTAGGGTTGCTTTCTCCAAGTGTTTTCCCATTTCTCAAGGTTATTTCACTCACATTGAGATTCTTCTTGGTTTGAGATGGAAGTTTACCCTTTTGTTCCATCTTGTTGAGAGTGGTGGCCAAATCTCCAATTTGTGCTTGAATGTTGGAGAAAGTGTTATTGGGATCTTGTTGAAATTGTGTTTGGCTTTGAGCAAGAGAAGTGACGAGTTCTTGAAGACTCATTTGATGGTTACCACTTGATTGACCTTGTTGATGAGGTTGTTGGTAATTTGGAGGGGGATAAGATGTTTGTCGATATGGAGGTTTTTGGGATGATTGTTGTGGATATTGGGGTCTCATCATAACATTTGGTGGGTTTTGATTTGGTGGGTATGGGTTGTTTGGGTTATTCCTTCAACGACTTCATGGTCTTGTTGGAAGATTCAGGTTGACAAATGTTTGGCACAACCGGTTCCTTTGGAGGAACTACAACTTTCGAAGGTTCAACAATAATAACTTCATCTTCATCTTCTCTTGAAACTCTTTTAGGGTTGCTTTCTCCAAGTGTTTTCCCACTTCTCAAGGTTATTTCACTCAAATTGAGATTCTTGTCGGTTTGAGATGGAAGTTTACCCTTTTTTTCCATCTTGTTGAGAGTGGTGGCCAAATCTCCAATTTGTGCTTGAATGTTGGAGAAAGTGTTATTGGTCACTTGTTGAAATTGTGTTTAGCTTTGAGCAAGAGAAGTGACGGGTTCTTGAAGACTCATTTGATGGTTACCACTTGATTGACCTTTTTGATGAGGTTATTGGTAATTTGGAGGGGGATAAGATGTTTGTCGATATGGAGGTTTTTGGGATGATTGTTGTGGATATTGGGGTCTCATCATAATATTTGGTGGGTTTTGCTTTGGTGGGTATGGGTTGTTTGGGTTATTCCTTCAATTTGGGTTGTAAGTGTTTTGAAATCCCATGGGTCTTGGTTGAGCTTGATATCCTCCCATTGCATTAACATCCTCCAGTTCACTTCCAAGTGTGGGACACTTATCCGTATAATGTCCCATCATTGCACAAATAACACACACCATCACTTGTTAACCACTTCCCACCACCATTTAACTTAACACATTAGTCAAATCCAAGAGCTTTGATTCCAAGTGTTAATCAAAGCTCTTGGGTGTTGCTAGCTTCACCAACCACTTGTGGAGAATTTCTATTCATTTCATTTTGAGTCCCAAAGTTCCTTTGATTTTGAGAAATGGTTCCAAAAAGTGATATTATCTCTTGAGGTTTCTTGTTGAAGATGTCACCACCACTTGAAGCATCAATCATCCATCGATCTTTTGAATTCATACCCTCATAAAATTGTTGAAGAAGTTATTGTTCTGGTATGTTGTGGTGAGGACAACTTGTACACAAGTTGTTGAATCGCTCCCAAAAATCATGAAAAGTCGCATTATCCCCTTGACGAATTCCTAAAACGTCACTTCTTTGACTTCATATTCGAGAGGTGGGATAGAACTTTCTATTGAAGTCTTTGACTAACTCTTCTCATGTGTTAATAAATCCCGGTGGTAAGTTGGATAACCACTCTCTAGCTTTATCTTCCAAGGTGAGCGGGAAGGTAGTTACCTTGAAATCATCCATTGTCACATGTTCGGGTAAGATGCTAACACATATCATATGAAAGGACTTCAAATGCATTTGAGGATCTTTTCTATCAAAACCATGGAACTTAGTGAGTTGATGTATGAAACTTGACTTCAATTCAACCCCTCGGTGGTTTCCGGGATAAACATTACCAAGGGGTGTGTGCCTAACATCCATCTCCATCACTTGTCTAAGTATCAACTCTTGAGGGGATTGGGTGGATTGGGGTTATTGGGATTGTTGCATGTAATTAGGAGGTTGTTGGTAAGGTGGGTATGTGTATTGTTGGTGATTGTACATTTGTGGTGGATAAGGTTGGTAGTTAGGATATTGGTTGTAGGGAGGTTGTTGTTGTGGGTACATTAGAGGTTGTGGCTAATTAGGTTGATTTGGTTGATGTTCTTGTTGTTGTTGAACTTGAAAAGCATTTATTTTTGAGGTTGGTTGTTTTGATGGAAGTTTTGATTTTGTGGTTGTGGTTGTTGATAACTAGGTTGATTTGGTTGACGAGGGGGTTGATTCCAAGGTGGAATATCTATAAGAGGTTCTTGGTCTTATTGTTTCCTTGGTTGTTGGGGTGGGGTATTGGCATCTTGATTGTTTGGGTTTAGGTTGGGATAGTGAGGTGGAGTGTGATTCATGGCTATGTAGTTTTCAAACAGAATGTATTCAAATGAATGACCAATAATTGGAGAACTGGGTTCGGTGTCACTATCACTTGAAGGATGAAATTGATCTTCTATGTTGATTAGTGGAGAAAAGGAAGAAGCTTGAACGAGTTGTAGTTTCTTTGCTTCTTTGGATAACTTTTTCAACCTTTTTGCTTCTTTTTCAATCTCCGGATTGTAGAGTAGTTCACTGGTTCTTGTAGACCTAGGCATAAACAATCAAATAACAATAACCAATTTCCCCGGCAACGGCACCAAAACTTGGTGGGATGTTAAGTCCACCAAGAAAACTACACCTTTTGTTTGCAAATAAAATGTAATATAATGGTAAAAAGGGATATCGATCCTCGAGGAAATGGTTGTATTCAATCACCAATGTAATCCAATAGAAATAGTGTAAATAAACTAACTACAATTAAACTAAAATGGGGGGGGGGGAGGGGTGTTGTGATTGCTTGAAAACTAAAAGACTTAAATAACTAAAAAGCTTCCAATTAAGCAAGATAGTGAGATGCTCAAATATTGGAGATAATTGGTTAACCAAGGCAATTCAACACAATGAATATTTGTGTGCTTATCATTAGGATTCAAGATGAAGCTTATCATTAATCCCAAATTGCTTATAGCAATCATGAAGCATGATATGCCAAGATTCCTCATAGGTAGTACGGAGGTTGGGAAGCCTACAACACACCTTCTTAATCAAAATCAAGGATCCGACTGAAGCAATTGAACCCAAGAAGTTGATTAGCCTTATGAATGAAGGAATCCCCAATTCATAGAGGATGTCAATGCTTACACATCCATAAAGGAGTTATGATGCATAAGTTAGAAACGATTTCTACCATCATAAAGCCCTTGTTTTAAGTAAATTCAATGATTCAATGCTAAACCAAAGAAATAAACCAATAATTGCTTATTCAAGTACCAAGCTCATGATCAAAGTATTAAACAAGCATAAGAAATATGAACTAGAATCATAAACATAAGATAAATGACAATTAAGCATGAATCCTTCAAAAAAAAACCCACAAATATCCAAGGGTTTTAGCCAAAGTTAACCAAAATAGAGAAATTAGCCACTCATGGCAACAAAATAACAATCACAAAAGTGTTTTTGCATCAAGAATCTAACAATTACTTAGAAATATGAGAAGAAATGTAACCAAGCTCCCCAAAATCACCTCACCAGGTCTCTAATGGTGGAAAATCGAAGTATGTTGATAAGATCCAACCCCCAAGGTAAATGGTAAACAAAATGACCAAAATGCCTAAAAAGTTTGTAGTTGCGCAGGTACCCACGCAAGCATTATGTGACTGAGATTCCAACCTCGCAAGTGTTGATGGAATGTTATTGGTCCATTCTTCTCCACTACAAGATTCCCTTGGTCCCCTCCATGCCTCACATGATTTGAAATTGGCCAATCACCTTCAAGCTTTTAATATGGATAGTCCATGCCCAAAATAAGAATCCATAACCCATCTTCAAAAGCACACTTCATCCAAATCTTCAACTTGTTTAGCCCAAATCTCCTTTGATGGATTCGTAAAGCCCAATAATGCATCAAGAAGCCCACTAATCCCAACTTCAATCAAACCGCAACCGCAATGAGCTCCAAAACCCTGCAAACTATCTCATGCAAAATAGAAAGTACCTGACACGATCCATGATAAAGAAAATAAAGAATATACAATGCAATATTAATTAAAAGAGCCAAAAATACTAAAATAAACTAATAAAAACAAGGAAATAAAATAAGCTATCATGTACCAAAGGAACCTCTTTATCCTTCAAGACCTTCACCTTTGTATCCAATATCGCTACCGACTTCTCAATGTAATTCAGGAACTTATCAACTTGAATATCCTCTAAGGGAACCACCGCCGTCTCATCTGCTACACACTTCCTTAGCTGGGACACATGGAAGGTGTTATGAATCTGACTCAACTCTGTAGGCAGCTCCAACCGATAAGCTACCTTACCCACTCGAGCGATCATTTTGAAAGGTCTGATGTCTCTAGGGCCCAGCTTACCTAACTTCCTGAATCAGATCACCCCTTTCCATGGGGATACCTTCAGGAGGACAAAATCTCCGACCTGAAACTCTAGCTCTGATCGGTGTCGGTCGGCGTAACTCTTCTAATGAATCTAGGCCATCAGTAACCTGTGTCTGACCTGCTGGATCCACTCTGTCATCTTGAGTACTATCTTAGTGCTCCCCATCACTCTCTGCCCTACCTCTCCCCAACAGATGGGAGTCTGACACCTCCTCCTATATAAGAGCTCAAAGGGAGGCATACCAATAGTGGAATGATGGTTGTTGAATGAAAACTTAGCCAAGGGCAAGTAAGTGTCCCAACTTCCTCCGAAGTCCATAACAGACGCACGTAGCATGTCCTTGAGCACCTGTATCGTCCGTTCACTCTGCATGTCGGTATGTGGGTGGTAAGCGGTGCTGAAAAGAAACCGGGTGCCCAACTCCTCATGAAATTTTTTCCAGAACCTGGAAGTAAAATGCACATCCCGATCTGACACTATCGATGTTGGCACCCCATGTCGTGTCGCCACCTGTCGCACATAGACCTCAGCCAACTTCTCCATAGAAGAGCTCTCACTGATAACCAGAAAGTGAGCACTCTTCGTCAACCGGTCCACAATGACCCATATCACGTCGACACCTTGCGCGATCCTTGGTAATTTAGGAAATCACCGTTCAGGCTCTGGCTAATTATACGCACTGCTCCGTCTCATTTTCTCTTTAAAACTCTTACTCATTTTAGGCAAATCATTTCTTTTAGAAAAATTTTCTTAAATCCTTAGTTTGAGTCCGAATGTAACCGAGAGTACATCTGAATCCCTCAAACCAAGGCTCTGATACCAACTTGTAACACTCTAAATTTTCAAGCAAAATTTTCTTTTTTAAATCACATAAAAACAATATCACATTTTCTCAAATCACAATGTATCAAGTGTCAAAAACACGATTTAACAAAATAACTGAGAATCCTCGACATAGTCTCAAACATGTGTGTACAATCAAGTCGACGCCTTCCTGGGATCCTGAGAAGTACCTGAAACACACAACACACAACACGGTAAACACGAAGCTTAGTGAGTTCCCCAAAATACCACATACAAAAATAATAAGCCTCTCATGCGTATAACTTGGCATGGACCCTCTGGTCTCATGCATCTCGGTGAGGACTCTCCGGTCTTATGGCTCGGTGTGGACCCTCTGGTCATGTGTCTCAGTGAGGACCCTCCGGTCTCACAGCTCGGGTTGGACCCTTCAGTCCTATATCTCAGTGAAGACCCTCTGGTCTTAGAGCTCGGTTTGTACCCTCCGTCCTAACTCAGTAAAGCACAGAATAATATTACATATATCACAAAGATAAAATGCATAATATCACATAACTCAATATAAGCATATAGGACCCTCTGGTCGATAACTCAAATAAGACCCTCTGGTCACTCAGTATTCCCACTCAGGTAAGTATAGTGAGAAGAATCACCTTATTAGTAAGCAAGTAAGCCTTGTACCCCTCGGACTGTCTAATCCCTACCTACACGCCATAATCATCTCTAATTAACACTTATAACCACAACTCTAAATAAATTAAGCTAACCCCTCTCTTGAACTCTTGGAATGGGTAAAAGACCATTTTACCTTCCCATGGTCTCCATAAATCATGTCCTGACCAAGCCCTAAAGTCAATACAAGTCAACACTCGAGTCAACAGACCATGTTGACCCAACTCGTCGAGTGCATCTATGTGACTCATCGAGTTCCCTCATTTCCTCAAAAATGCCATGAAAATCCAACTTAACTCGTCGATTTGTCTTGCCAACTCACCGAGTTACAACGCGTCCAGACTCATCGGGGAAGACTCGTCGAGTCCCTTCAGTCCATTTTCTCATTCAGACGATTTCATGCAGAAATAAGGTCTCTACTCTGGATCTAGCCTTCTAAGGATGAATCATCACGTAAAGTTGCAAGCTTTACGTTCATGCATGGAATCTAGGGCTCAAAATGCCAAAACAAGCTCCATAAAGGTTTTCATGCATGGAAACTTGCCCAAAGCTTGATCAAGCTTGGATCGTTGGGCTTATGGGACCACATTTTTTCTAGATCTAGAGTCTCAACTCCATGGCAAGCTCCAGCAACTCAAGTACCACAAGGTTAGGGGAAAAAGTCCTAAAACTCCCTAGAAAGAGAGCTGTCAAAGAAATGGTCAATGTGGTAGATTTTTACCTCCAAACTGAAGCTAGCATAGAAAAAGTCTTGATCCAAAAGCCTTTTCTCATTCCAAGTCTTGATGCTCTTCACTCCCTTCCAAATGTGCACTAGAACACTCAAAGTTAGCTTCTCTCTCTCTCTCTCTCTTTATATCTCTCTCTCTCTCTCTCTCTCTCTTATAAACGAATACACTCGATTAGGGTTTCTCATAGAGTAGAAGGGTTTCTCTCTCTCTCTCTCTCTTATAAATAGGACACAAACCCTGAAAATTAGGGTTTTCACACTGAGCTCCTACTCGTTGAGTTGGGGTCCTCCAACTCATCGAAACGATATCACATCCTGAATCTGATGAAATAGGATGAATTAAGACGGTATTTTGTAATTACGTAATTATCTTGAATAGATTAACCATTTCTTTATTTTCCGATCACTTGAGAAAAGAAAGATCTTGTTGTTTCTTCAAAAATTTCTGATCTCTAGTCGACCTCTCAATAGGATTCGAATCCAGATGAAATTCTGAACATCTGTCAGAGAAAAAAGAACGAACGGATCTTGTAGGATTCCCAAGAAGTTTTTCGATTTCTGTAGACTCTAAAAAATCATGCGACGAGTTGGGGAATCCAACGCGTCGAGTTACTCTGTCATTAAAAATGTAAATTAATTAAATATTATACTTAGGAGTCGGGATGTTACATACTGTTTCCTTTTTATTTCCATTAGAATAATCTTTTATTAACTACCGCAATGTGCTTCTATTTTCAGAGAAACTCGAATCCAAAAAGTCACACCCCAAGACTCTTTCAAATACTAGCTCTAAATATATTGGTTAGAGTAAAATCCCCATTACAATGAAGTAAAAAAATCCCATGAATTGGATTTTCCCTAAGTTCACCGTTTGCAGTTCAAATCTTATTTTCTCCACTTATTTAAGATACTCAGGGGGTGTTTGGATAGATTCGTTTTTAGCTTATTAGCTTATTGCGCTGTGAATAAGCAGTTTTTGCAAAAGTGTTTGTGGTGAGAATAATCAATAAGTTTTAAGCAAAGGGAAATGCTTACTAAAATCTGCTTGTTTTGCTTATTATCACCACAATAAGCTGATTTTTAAGGATTCATATTCAAACACTTAAACTTAGCTTATTGTGGTGAGAATAAACATTAACCAATAAACACCCTCTTTTTCGCTATACAAACACGCTCTCAATATCCTTACAACATACCTCAACCGTAAAATCCCATATGCTACTACTTAAATGGTCACCTAAATATATAAATTTTTTTATGGAGAATTACAATTTTAAACTATCAACTATCAACCTATGATCACAGTAAAACCCAACCAAAAGAAGTTTATATGTACTTCATTTGAAATCAAATTTTTGGGATGAATTCTCTCGAAGTTCTCAAATACTGTCACTTTGTCTCTTGATAGCTTAAAATTGTTTCATCACACGCAGGCAAATGAAGTGAGTTTATTTTTGTTTAAAAAATGGTCACAATTATGTATGTCGATCATAGATAAATATATGCATATTTTTCATACATATACATATAAGTACATACATATCCACTAGTACACAAATCATTTAATAGTGCGAGTGGTTTTTATTTTTTGATGTTATTCCTTCTAAAAACCACCTTATTAAATATCTACAACATCAAAAAATAAGTGAACTCTTCTATAAAATAGCATTGTCAGTGTGGTTTTCTAAAATGACACCATTAAAGCATTTTCTAATGCGGTTTCCCAAAACCACATCAAAAAAGAATTACAACCGCACCAAAAATAATTCGCACTAAAAAACATTGAACTGCACTACAAAACATTGAAGTACACCAAAAAACAATTCACACTAAAAAATATTGAACCGCACCATTAATCTTTCCACTAAAAATTTCATTCGAACTTTTCATTTCGCGCTAGATCCATCCAAATTTCTTTCAAAATTTTCATATTTTTCAAAATTTTCATTCAATCTTCCCTCTTTTATATAACGTTGGAAATGCAACATCTTCTCATAATTATAGATTTGTCGATTCCATGTTTGAAAACGCATGTGAGGTATGTCCATTATTTATTTTCTTTTCATTAATGGCATTTGTGACTCCATTTTTCTCTTATTAATTGTAAATGAATGTCGGATTTTAAGTTTTAACGATGTTTTCTTGCTTTGAATCTCTGCATATACCTCTTCTTCCGTGATATATCTCCAAAAAAAAAGGATCATTATGTTGGCTTCAATGGCTTTCAATCAACGGGTATGGAGTTACTTTTTTGCAAAGTGAGTTTTAAGATGTTGTCGAAAAAGAAATTGAAAACAATGTCGATGAAATGTGATTCTGCAAGAACAGACTTGTAATTGTAGAAAAAAAAATTACAAAGATTCAAATCACACCTTTTGGAGAAACAAAAATCAAAGAAAGGTCAAATAGAACCTCTAATCGACCTGAGGAAAAGGAAGTTGATGGAATCATTGGTAGAAAGTTCAAAAACCAGATTAAGATATTACGATTGAACCAGTGATTGAAAAACACTTACTTAACATACCTAAATACAAGAAAATGAAGCTTCATAAGGAGCGTGATATGCATCAATGACGAACCTGTTAATTGGTTTTAGCTGGCTATTTTTTTAGACGGTTTTGGCTATTTTTTGGTGTGATTTTGACTCTTTTTAGGTGCTTTTGGCTATTTTTTGTACGCTTTTGGCTTTTTTTTAGTACGTTTTTCGAACGACATCATTAAATAAGGGTATTTTTTGATGCAATATTTTTGGTGCGGTTTAATAACCGCATTAATTAATCATTTTAACCGCATCAACAAATGTTTTCTATACTAGTGATATGTCATATATGAATATTTGTCATACATATACATACAAGTGATACATACATACATACATATATGTCCACAACAAGAAATACGCCCTTTAAGGACGATAGTTTTAGCGACGACGACTTGCTTTAGTGGCGACACTAGGGGACGTCGTCGCTAAAGGGTACCGTCATCGCTATAGTTGTCATCGCTAAAGGGGTTCCACCAGTGATCCTCTTGTGCCACACGCCATTTAGTCGTGACAGTAAGCTGTTATAGTGATCCATCGGTTAGGGTTTCATCTGGTGGGAAGTATTAGCGGCGACGTGTCGCCGTTATTGTTAGTGATCCGCGTGAATGTCATCGTGACCTTTGAATTGTTTTTAGATCGGACGGCTACTAGGCACCGGAGCATGGCACGTGTTTTTCCTTCTAACTTGTCGCCCCAATTGCTAGGGCGTCGCCGCTAAAGGTGTCGCAGCAATTGCTAGGGCGTCCTTTTGACTACTCTTCGTCGCAGACGACTCTACCACTCTCTCTCGCAAACTCCGGCGACCATCTGCGTTTTCCGTCATTTCCGGCGTACTTCAGCAACAGAAACCACCACTCCTTTTAGACTTTTATTTTTCGTCAATTTCCAGCACATTCTGGCAATATCCGGCCATTTCCGGCGAGATTCTGAGTTTTCTAGCGAGATTAAAACTTCGGTAAGGTTCGTTTTGCTCTTCCCTTTTAGCTTTCTCTTGTTTCTTATCTATATTTAACCTTAATTTCAATTTTTTTTTGTGATTTTAAGTAAACTCCGGTGGCTCTCACAATTTTCCGGCAACTTACCCTTTTCCGGCAACACAAGTTCTGCTTATATATATATATATATATATATATATATATATATATATATATATATATATATATATATATATATATATTCTGTTTATAATATATATGAAATTAGATGAAATATATGAATGTGTATATATTTTGGTACGTGAAACTAGATGAAATATGTAAATTGTGTATGTAAATATGTATGTGAAATTAGATGAAATCTGTAAAATGTATATGCAAATATGTTTGTGTGAATATGTATGAAAAAAATGTATAGATGTATGTATGTGTATGCATGAAAAAATGTATATGTAGGTGTATGTACAACTCCGGCAAACTTTGCCGGAAAAACTCTGGCCAGTGGTGGGAACTTCAATAGAGACGACGGCAATAGCGATGCCACAGTAGTATTAGAGACAACATGTATTAGAGATGACGGTATTTGCGATCACAAATGAGTATTAGCTACGAGGTAATTGTGATGACGCTTTAGAGACGACATGTCATCGCTAATACCTTTAACGACGACATCTGGAAGGCTAGGTTTTTTGTTGTGGTCATATACGTGGATACCTATCATACATAGATATTTGTCATAGGTACAATACATATCTCTTGCATACAAATGTACATGATGTTTCTGAAGCCTTCAAATATTTGTGTTCAGTCAGGGAAGTTGATTTAGATAGGTAGTTAGTTATACATATTGATGTTACAACTTACAATTGACGTTGTGGCTGCATACATATTGTTGTAGATTTTATAGGGAAATATGAACAAAATTGTAGAAGCAAACAAGTATTCAAATCCAAAAAACAGTTGAAAATATAGCAACATGAAACAAAATTCAAATCCAAAAAGCATCCACATAAGACAAAGAACTTTGCATACATATACTCACTAATGAGAGAGTGAGAGTTGGCTTCTTAGTTAACCCCCCAACTGAATACCATTTGCAACAATCCATATCCATTCCATGGCGAATCTAAAACTAGTTTCGGCTTTTCTCCATTCAATTCAAAAAAACTCGATCAGCACATCAGGACTCATAATTTCCCTTGGGTCACCTCCATTCTGCTCCCATTCTAACAGTTCCTCCCCATAATATTCGTACTTCATCAAACAAAAACATAAGTCTATATAAAAAAGATATGTTTGATATGTTTACAAAAAAAATACATTGTTAAAAGAATAATCTAGTTATTTCTAATAAATCGATTTTGAAGGTTGTAAGAATTTTAGTTTTATGTTTTTTTTTTTTTCATTTTAATAAAAGGTGTGTTTGGGTTAGGTTTTTTTTTTTTTTTTTTTTTTTATTACAAAAGTGATTTTTAAGAAAATTGTTTATTAGCTTATGGCTTTTAGAAAAATCGGTTTTTAAAAAATGTTTGCATTAAAAAAAAACTGTTTTTTAGGAGTAAAATGACTAAAAAGATAGAATTTTTTAGCTTTTTTGAAAGTTTTATTTTTTTTTTCTCATCCAAAAACTGTTTTAAAAAGCATTTTTTAAATACACAAATATTTTTTTTTATCTTATTAGCTTTTTGAAAAGTAAAAAACCTAAAAAACTATTTTCTAAAAAACTATTTTCAAAAGTTATCCCAAATTAATATTAACCAACCCTCTTAGAGCATACGGTATGGGTACCAATAACGGCGTTTTTGCCTATGTGGCATCTCTATAACTTGGTCATAACATCATGAGCACCATTTCCCTCTTGGTGTTATGACACATCTTGTTTGCGTTATGACATTTTGTAACGGGGAAACAAATTTATATACAACATACAATTACCAATATTTAATTTGGTATCAGAGCTGTCATCATCGGCTCCCTAGGGTTACAATCCATGCCGCCTTTTATTTCTTCTTCCTTTTTGTTCAGCAGGTGAGCGATCAACACAATCTATCATCATGTCAACCATTATCGCCTTCTCTACAACAGAAAAAACGTCCCACAACTCTCACAAGTTTTCCTTTACCCTCTCCCCTACCAACTATGGCTTCTGGAAAATGATGATCCACCCGTTTCTTGTAACCAACAATCTCTTTGGTTACATTTATGAATATGTCCCATGTCCTAACCCGACCCTACCCGCAGCAAACAAAGCTACATCAACCGAACCCCAACCGAATCCTGCTCATGTTGTTTGGCTTGCGAATGATGCGCATGCTCCTCCTGTTTACAATTTCAGAGGCGTCTTACCCACATGCACGGGGAACGACATTAAGAGATCTTTCGCTCTCTCTACAACGAGCCTATGCACCCCAATCTTCCTCTAGGGAATACACACTCAAAACCCAACTCCTTAAACTAGAGATGAAAGTCGATGAAATCGCTTCTGCCTACTTTTTACGTGCTCAAGACTACTCTGATGCATTGGCAAACATTGGAGAAATTGTGAAGAGAAAGACCTTGTTATGTTAGTGATATCTGGCCTTCGTGAGGAATACAACAGCCTCAAATCCACTCTCCTTGCTCGACAATCACCTACCTCCTTTCAAGATCTTCATGGTCTTCTTGCTGATCATGACTTTATGGTCAAGAAGACCTCACCTACGGTTGCTCCTATCCAAGCTTTTACCACCACTTCATCCAACCGCTCCACTCCCATCACCACTAATCTATCACCTGATCACCTTCAAGCCCTTCAATAGCTTGTCTCACAGCTTGGTCTACAACTCAGCCCGGCTACCACCTCACCCCGAGCCTTCTATACAAATCGCCACCAGCCCTCTCGTGGTTGCGGCTCCAACAATCGTCGTGGTCGGGGCAACTACAACCCTACATCAAGTGGTACGAGGAGTCAATTCCCATGGGCTTCCACCCAAAACACCGTGTATGGCACGTGTAACCGGTGTGGTATTGTTCACATCCCGTCCCAGTACCCTAATCGTGACCCTAACACCACCCGCTCCCACCCACAACCCTCCACTAACTTTGTAGAAAACCAATCTCAAACTACTACTTGGCTCACCGACACCGGTTCAAGCAATCATGTTTCTCATGATCTCTCCTCCATTGAAAGTCCCACACCCTATTTTGGGGAGTATGGGTTTACCTATTCTTAATATTGGTTCTATTCGTTTTTATCACTACAAATAAAATGACATATAGTGGCACACATTTTTAATGGCATATTTTTGATGTGCCACTATATCATGTTTTTAGTGGCATTTTTTATATGCCATAAAAAAAATCAATGTGTTTAAGGGCACTTAATATTTTATGTCACTTATATTCATAGTTATTAGTGGTATAATGATTTAATATGCCACTAAAAAAACCTATTATATAAGAAATATTATATAAATATCCCTAAATTTTTAACAAATAGTTTTATTTACCTTCAATTGTGTTCAATATGTTAAGTCTTCCTCTAATATCCAACCTAAGAAACATGATATGACGATATCTGAAACCCACTCCCACTCCCGCTAATGTTGATCTGAAAGCACCATCACCACCCTCTCTTCGTCGACACCGAACCATCATCCCGCCGTCGCTTCACACCATCTTTGGTCCACGGTATTGCCGCTGTCGCCGTTGTTGCATCTTCAATCGAAATTGATATATCTTAGCCTACATGTATTTGATGCCTCGATTAGATGTAATATTTTTGTTCCTCGAGTTATTTTTTCATCTACATCTCTCAATTTATGTTCCTATTCTTCCTGTGTTTCATTAATTATGCTAATTAGATATGGTTCAAGCATAATTGAATATCGTTATGTAGTTTCGATGTGAAATTAGAATTTGATCATACAAAATCAGAATCAAAATTAGTTTAGGAGATTAAAAGCTCATGATTTTGAGTACAATTAAAAGGTTCAGTAGCTTATTTTACAGTCCTTAATTATTTCTTGTAGCCCTTTTGGATGTCCACAGGTTCCTTTAATTACTATTTGCTTCGTATGGTAAACAATGTCAAACGATTTCACCATGTTCTCAAATTTGAATCTAACTTATTATTTAGCCATGAATTATTCAGATTTATGATTGAATTCCCCCTTTTGTGTAGTAAATCAGTAAAAGAGGGAAATACAAAAGAAACCTAACTTAGGGAGTTTGTGTCTACAGTTAGCTTCTCTGCTTTCAGGTTTGCTTTTCTTTTTTTTTTTCATTTATACATTATGAGCTTGCAAATATTTTATATGTATAATTACAAAAGGAACTAAAAAAGTAAAGTGAAATCAAATTATTGTTACATTGATCATTTTTAGTTTGTATATCACTATTCACTAGTCATGAATGTGATTTTATTTTATGAGTAGTATGATATGGGATATTTACATAAGTCAAACCCATCATCTAAGGACTAGGACTTGAAATCAGAGCATGAAACCACAAGCTTATATAATTCACCACCTGTTCATGAATTATTAATGATGAATTTATTCAATTTGGCTAAGAGAAAAAAATTATTACCTTTGCATCCTACTCTTCCTCCATCTTATCTGATTCATCACCTGTTCATGATTTAGAAACTGAACATGATAAATCACCTTTAAAGTTAAAAGTTGATGATCAATTAGAAAAAGTGCAATGAGGAATCAATTAGAAAAAAAATTATTAGATTTGCATCCTACTCCCGTATTGGATTGTTATCATTAATGACATACCTCTTTCTTTGGAAGATGTTGGTGAATTACAATCCTACCCCTTCCCACCACAAAGACTTAGAACAGAAAGCTATTACTATGATAATTTCTCCAGCTATCGGGGAAAGGTAAGTCTTTAATACTTTCTTTTTTCTATTTGAAAATTAGATATTTGCTCTTTCTACATTATTGAATATATTTAGTTTTTTATTTTGTATAGCAATAAATTTTGGTAAAATGATGAACATGAGGGCTGTCTCTTGGTGGTCAAATCATGGAAAATGATAGCAATGGAAATGCAATAGTAAATGTAAACAATCGGGTGATCACTAAAAAGGAGCTCATAATTTTAAAGGTCAGTTTCCATAAAAATTTGGTCAGCATTGCTTATTCTTTGTCAATTAGTAACTTTCTTGAAAATATGCAATTAGTGAATATGGGTTATAAAGATTGCACTTATTTTTAGCAGGTTATGATGGATCTGTTCTAGTAAAGGGATAGAAACATGTAGAGGGGGGAACTGTGGGAAAAGCTTTGTAGTTTATATAAATTTGACTTCTATACTTTTTTCTCATTGTCTCAACATTCAGGTTATTATTATTATTTAGTTTTTTTTTTTTTAGTACTCAACTTCTTTCTCTGACATTATTATTTCTTTTGCATGTACAACTGTCAATATAGTTAAAAGATCCAAGCTTTCGCCGCCATATTCTTGTCCAATGCCTAATTTAATTTGATTATCTGAAGGTAATATATGCATTCCATTATTATTATTATTATTATTATTATTATTATTATTATTATTATTATGAGTGTGTGAGTGTATATATATATATATATATATATATATATATATATATATATATATATATATATATAATATTATAATGCTACTTATATATGCAATTGTTTTAAAAAATTTAGGCTCCATGGAAAAACGAAAAAGATTTGCCTTCTGAAACAATGGTTAGTCGGGACTTCAAAATTTAAATACCTGTAAAATTTGACAAGTGATATTTTGTTTATTATTTTATAAACATTGTGATGAAATTGCTATTTATTAATTACAGAAAGAAGAAATAAAATCATGTGAAGAAAGAGTAAAGCAACTTCTTGTGATGACTCCACCTAAAGGAGAAAATTTTCTTCAAAGCATTGAGCATATATTAGAAAGAGAAAGGAATTGAGTATTTTTCCATTTTTATCCTTCTTGAATGAATAATATAAATTGATTTTATTTTTATTTTTCAAATTAATTTTTTTAGCTCTGGTGGAAACGTGATGGTTGTGCTCCATTATAAAAACAACCCATGGAAAGAAAACATTTTAAAGCTAACGATTATTAAAAAAATCTATAATTTTTATAATTAATCAATGTTTTATATGATGTATCATGGTCATATGGCAGGTATTTGTTCATTAGTTGGATCAACAAGAAGAAATATTATGCAAAGTTCATGTGGAATCAAGTTTTGTGTTTCTTCCAAAAAATTATATAGTTTGATAGTCTTAAGTTTTGAGTAATGCATTTGTGTTTTACACTTATTATCTTAATTGTAAGACAAGTATAAATTTAAGTAATATTTTAGGTTTTTCATTTACTATCTTAGTTGTTTTTTATTATATTATGATCTATTTAAATTTATAAAAAAATGGACCTAGTTTTCAAATATAAATGTCATTTGGTATAAAAAAGTGTAGCTAAAAACTACAAAAAAAAAAAAAAAAAAAAAAAGTTTTTATTTTAGTAATTGTTTAATGGCATAAAAAAAGTGCCATAAAAACCAAAATTCCTATAATGGCAAAAAAAAGTGTCACTAAAACTCAAAAGGGTTGCAGCGACAGAACCAAAATGTGCCACTAAAAGCCTTTAGTGGGAGCATTTGTAGTGACACGTTTTTTTCTGTCGCTAATTGCCAAGAAAGCCTTTAGTGGCACTTATTAGGTTTTTTGTGACATTTTTTTTGTGCCACTAAACGCCATTTTATTTGTAGTGTATTCACCCTCAAAAACTTTTTCATTGTCCAATATTCTTCATGTTCCTCAAAACAAAAAAATCTTCTTTCTGTTCAAAAATTTTGCTTAGATAATGTTGTTTTCTTTGAGTTTCACTCTTCCTTTTTTGTTGTGAAGGACAATACTACCAAAAACTACCCTCCTCACGGGTCCAAGTAACAATGGGCTCTACTCTATTTGTCTTCCGTCATTTAAGAGTCTTCCCAAAGTTGCATTCACTGCTCTAAAAGCACCGACTAACATTTGGCATCAACGGCTTAGGCATCCTCATCTGCAACTTCTAAAGTTTATGTGCTCTAAATATTGTCTTCCTATTTCTAGTATATCAGATTCTTTTTGCAATTCTTGTCATGTTGAGAAATCAACTAAACTTCACTTGTCTACTTCTACTTTTAATAGTAAAAATTTCCTAGATCTTGTTGTGTGTGATGTTTGGGGCCCTGCACCTGTGACCTCAGATGATGGCCATAATTACTTTTTGCTATGTGTTGATGATTTCTCACGCTTTATGTGGATATTTCCACTTACATGCAAATATGATGTTTTTGAAGTGTTTAAACAATTTCTTACCATCACTGAACGTCAATTCTCTACATAACTTGAGTCTGTTCAAACGGATTGGGAGTGAATTTCGAAAATTAACACCCTTTTTCAACTCTCTTGGTATTACTCACCGTCACTCTTGCCCTCATACGAGTGAACAGAATGGCCTGGTTGAGAGGCACCATCGTCATGTGGTTGAAACTGGTTTGACACTTCTTGCTCAATCTGGTGTTCCAAATACTTACTGGCACTTTGCTTTTGACACTGCAGTCTATCTTATAAATCGCATGCCATCTCGTATCACTTCTCGTATATCACCCTTTGAGCATCTCTTTAAATGACAACCTGATTTCTCTTTTCTGAAAGTTTTTGGGTGTGAATGTTTTCCTCATCTTAGAGCATACAATTCACATAAAATGGATTTTAGGTCAATTCCATGTGTCTTTCTTGGATACAGCTCCTCTCACCACGGGTACCAATGTCTTGATCGCACTACAAATAAAGTATACATCTCTCGTCATGTTTGTTTTCACGAGAATTTTTTCCCCTTTCTCGTACCGGCTCCAGTTACACCTACACCCTCAACAACCAACCCTTACGTATCCACCTACCCACTCCCTGTTATCCCTGAGACATCTATACGACATGATATACCACCACCACCTCTTTCACTGTTACCCCCACCCATAGCTCCGATTACCACACCCTCTCCTGCCCCTACTTCGGTGTCACCTACAAATACGATTGCCATGCCTTCTCCAGTGGTATTGGTTGCTGCCTCGGAGCCATCGTTATTCACCTATGCGTGTCGGAATTGGCGCAACACTACCACCAGAGACCCTGTCACGACTTCATCTCTTGGGGCTCCTTCTACAGACACTCCTGCCACTCAGGTTCACCCCTCTAACCTTCGTCCAAACCCAAAAAAGTCAACTCGGTTTGATCCATCTGCTTTTCATGTTACTACCCAGCATGAACAGGAACCCACAACCTTCTCTACTACTGCTAAACATCCACACTGGAAAAAAGCCATGGCTGATGAATATGAAGCCCTACTACGCAATGGCACATCGACACTTGTGCCACACTCACCTAATCTTAATATTGTCGACTGCAAATGGGTTTACAAAATTAAACGAGACCACGCTGGTACTATAACACGTTACCAAGCGCGTCTCGTAGCCAAGGGGTTTCATCAGCAACCCGGTATTGATTTTCATGAGACATTCAGCCCAGTTGTCAAGTTTACTACTGTACGGGTAGTTCTGTCCTTAGTTGTGTCCAAAAAATGGCCCCTCCGTCAACTGGATGTTAAAAACTCCTTTCTTCATGGTGATCTTAATGAGACTGTCTATTTACGCCAACCTCCTAGATTTGTTGATCCACACAAACCCAACCATGTTTGCTTACTACATAAATCCCTATATGGTCTTAAGCAAGCCCCACGTGCTTGGTTTCATCGGCTATCTCGGGCTCTTCATGCTCTTGGTTTTAAAGGGTCTCACACGGACCCCTCCCTCTTTATACTCTCAGATTCGGGTACAAAAATTTATATGTTAGTTTATGTTGATGATATCATCATTATAGGTAACAACCTTGGTGCTATTGAGAACATAGTAACCACCCTAAGTCAGACTTTTTCTCTTCAAGACATGGGAGCTCTCTCGTATTTTCTTGGTGTCAAAGTTGCTTATCATGGCACTAGTCTTTTCTTGTCTCAACAACAATGTGTCTTGGATATTTTACAGCATGCAGGTCTTACCGATGCCAAGCCGACCAGTACTCCACTTCCTACTGGTGCTTCTCTTTCTGTTGGTCACAGCCCACTCTTTGAGAATCATGTACAGTATCGTCAAGTAGTTGGCTCTCTACAATATATCACCCTACCAGACCCGACATCACCTATGCCGTCAACAAAGTCTGTCAACTCATGCATTCTCCAACTACTAATCATTGGTCTGCTGTTAAACGGATTCTTCGGTATCTTAAGGGCTTTTGGTCTTCATCTTACACCATCTCCTGACACCACTATTCATGCTTATGGAGATGCGCAATCTCCTCTGGTTACTGCTTTCTCAGACGCTGATTGGGCTGGTTGCCCGGATGACCGTCGATCCACCGGGGGATATGCTATATATCTTGGTTCGAATTTAGTTTCTTGGTCAGCAAGGAAACAAAAGACTGTCTCTCAGTCATCCACCGAGGCTGAATATAAAGCCCTAGCTGATATTGTTGTTGAAGTTACCTGGCTTGAAACCTTATTACGAGAGCTATGCATCCCGGTTACTAAAGCACCGATCTTATATTGTGATAATCTTGGTGCTACTTAACTGTCTGCCAATCCTATGTTCCATGCTCGCACGAAGCATGTTGAGATTGATTTTCACTTTGTTAGAGAGAAGGTTGCCGTGAAGAAACTCTTAGTTCAATTTATCTCTACTAATGATCAGATTGCTGATATTTTCACTAAACCGTTATCTTCACAGAGGTTTGAAGGGTTACGATCCAAGCTACAGGTCTTTACCCGGCCTTAGCTTGCGGGGGAATATTAGTCAGATATTAATAACATAGTTATAGTTCAGGGTCTAGAATGTAATTGTGTTATCTATATATTCCTCTTGTACGCGTTCTTTTAATTGATATACAACATACAATTACCAATATTTAATTCAATCAAATCTTTTTTCTTTCTCTCTTTCCCTTTCTCTCTCTACTTCTTAATATGTTACAACATGGGGAACACCATTCCCCCTTGGTGTTATGGTGGTGTTATGGATGAGATGGCATATGACTTAGGCGTTATAACGTGACCCATACCCAATGCTCTTATAGGTAAAGAAAAGACCGAAATTCCCACATCTATGCTTATATCATGAATTTAAAAAAATATATATGACACCTAGAAAAGTGTGAAAGTGAGCCCATCTGCTTAAAGAGTGTGATGCATTAAAAAAATTAAAAATACCATTTAATATGCGAATACCTTTTTAATGGTCAGATTGAGTGACTCCAATTTGGGACAATTTTTGAGAATTCGGATGAGTTCATTGATGGTAAAAGCACCCATTGTTGTGGTTAGCACCAAAGTCTTCAGATTAGGTAGAGCCAGATCACATGCAGATTTAAAGCACTACAATAATGACAAAAAGTAAGGGTTTGAAGGTATTCTTCATTCATGGTAATAATTAAATAGGTACTCAAATGATAAAATTTTAATGAAAACCAATGATACATTCAGGCATCTCCAGTTATCCTACTCCTTTCTAGAAACTTTGTAAGGAATATATATAATTTAAATACCAAATTTGAAAAGAAAAACCGTAGATTGAGAAGGGTCATGCTGAGCAATTGGTTGCAAATGGAATTTCCACATATTGCAGAAACTACCCTAAAAAAAAATTTGAACCAAAATGAAGAAAATTTAGCTGAAAGTTACCTCACACAAGAAGTAAAGGTGCACCCTCAAAGATTTGACATGAGAATTTCCATGAAACAACACAGGTACAATATTGCTCCTGCCCGATACAGGGTCATTAACAACTTTCTTCAAGGAGTCTAAACGGTCACAGAAAACATTACAAGCCATAGAACCTGTCAAATTCAAATCCACCAGTTTTGGGCAAGAAATTTTAATGTCACAGCAGTCCCTATTTTCACAGTTAATACTCAGCCGCTTGAGCTTCGGACATGAAATACAAAGAAGATCAAGTTTGTGTAGCTTGCAGTCCGACAAACTCAGATCCTCGAGTGATGGGCAACTTTGGAGAAAACCTTCTACCAAAACTCTGTCGTCCAATAAGTCAACCCAGTTCAAAACAAGAACCCTAAGGTTGCGTTTAGTTATGGAAAAACAATTTTCATTTTCCGTTTTTTGTTTTCCCTTTTTGATTTTCGTTTTCCGTTTTCATTTTTCATTGAAAAATTTAGAAAACATGTTTAGTTAAAATTTATTCATTTTTCATTTCCAGTTTTAGAAAATTAGAAAACGTGTTTAGATGTGTATTTTTCTATCGGTTTTCATTTTTAGAAAACGGTAGCGGTGGTAGGGTGTGGGTGGGGGAGGTGACGGTAGCGGGTCGGCGACCGTGGTGGTGCTGACAGGCGATGGTGGTGGCGGTGGCAATTGTGCCAGTGGTGGTAATGGCGGCGATGACGATGGTGGTGGTGCTAGTGACGAGTTAGTGGTAGTGGTGGTGGTGATGGTGATGGTAGGTCGGTGCTTGTTGTGGTGAGGTTGGGTGGGTGGGTGTGCGAGTGTGTGTTTGTGGGGGTAGGTGTGGGTTTGTGTGTGTGTGGGGGGGGTGTGTTTCTGTGAGGATGGGGGTGGGGGTAGGTGTGGGTTTGTGTGTGTGTGTGTGTGTTTGTGGGTGGGTATGTGTGTGAGTGTGTGAGTGTGTTTGTGTGGGTGTGTGTGTGTGTGTGGGTGTGTTGGTGGGTATGTATGTGTGTGTGTGTTTGTGGGTGTGTGTGTGTGTATGTGGGTGTGTGTATGTATGTGTGTGTTTGTGAGTGGGTGTGTGAGTGGATGGGTATGTATGTGTGTGTGTGTTTGTGGGTTGGTGTGTGTGTATGTGTGGGTGGGTATGTATGTGTGTGTTTGTGAGTGGATGGGTGTGTGTGTTTGTGGGTTGGTGTGTGTGTGTGTGTATGTATGTGTGTGTGTGTGTGTTTTTGAGTGGGTGTGTGAGTGGATGAGTATGTATGTGTGTGTGTGTTTGTGGGTTGGTGAGTGGGTGTGTGTGTGTTTGTGGGTTGGCGTGTCTGTGCGGGTGGGTGTGTGTGGGTGGGTGGGGGTGTTAAGGTGGGGGTAGATAGAGGTGGATGGGGTGGGAGTGGGTGTGTGTTTATATTTTAGAAAAATTTTGAAATTAGAATAATGTGGAAAACAATGATTATCAGTTTTCCAAAAATTTCTATCTTCTTTGTAATTTTAGAAAACGGAAAATTTTCATTTTCCGTGAAAAATTTAGAAAAATAGACGAACTAAACGCGTTTTCAAAATTCTTATTTTTCTTGGAATTTTTTTCCGAAAAACGGTCCATTTTTCCGCAACTAAACGCACCCGAAGTGCTGGAAACCCCTTAAACTTAGGCAAAGATAGACCAGGACTGCTGACCCACTCCAACTTTAATACCTCCAACGAACTGCATGTCACCAGACAATGGGGCAACTCGATAGCTTTGGTCTTCTCCTTAGGGAAAAATGTCAAGTTAAGATGTTTGACGTTTCTCGTAACTGCCATATGAATCCACCTTTCAACTGTTGACATACTGTATAAATTCTCACAACATAGACGAAAACTATCCAAATCTACGGTTTTGCTTGCTAAAACCCAATACACAAACTCTTTGAATTCGTTTTTTTTGAATTCTTCTCTGCAGGGTAGGTTTATTTCTAGAGAGGGAAGTGCAGTCCACAAAAACCTCCATCGTCTGGACAAAATGCTGCTTCGAATTGCTTCTTCTGTGGATGAAAGACGTGAAAGAATCAAAACAAGAATCGCATCCGGCATGTTGCTGATATAATCGACCCCATCTTCGCGTTTTTATGCCTTTGGCCGCATTAATTTCTTCATGCCCTAGATGTGAATCAAAAAGGGAGTAGGTTTTACAATCGAAATATCTCTCTTCGGTTCTTGTAGTAGTAGTTAATACAACAAATTTTAGTAATCTTTATATATATTAAAATATAAAGCTTACGACATCATCTTCAAAGATCAAGATCATTCATTGTGTTTTTTTATTAATTTCAACCTTTATATTATTTGGATGATGTCATCCTAAAATTAAATTAAATCAAAACTACAAGAAAATAGAGTATTACCGACGACAGTCATCACCGCTAAAAGTGGCATGTGTCGCTGCTAATAATATTAGCGGCGACGTGTCGTTGCTAAAACGTTGTCGCTGATAATCTAAATGTCGTCGGTAATAACAGTGGTCGCCGCTAACAATAGGATGCCGCCACTAAAGGCATCATCGCTATCGGTATTTATTTATTTATTTTTTTTGTTATTTCACATTTAAAATTTAAAAAAACTACATAAAAAGTATAAAAATTATTATGATATTAATTAAGCTAATCCCACCATTCCATTCGAAAATATTAATCTAACATCCGTTTAAAATACTCATCCAATTTAACATAATACAAAATATCGAAAATACTAGTCTAAAATACTTACACAAACAAAACATACAAATATCCTACAACTAGCTACTCGTCATCATCGCTCTCCTCGTCTCCTCCGGTTTATTTCGTTGTGGCAACGAACGAAACCAATCTTCAAGTGCCGCACTACATTCCGAATCTTTTAACATTGTTTGAATCATTTCTAACTACAAATAAAACAACATAGTCTTATAAGTTAAACCAACATTATAACATTCTATATACAAAATATATATTCCACATAAACTAACAATTACCAAATTACACATATTGCATATAACACATTATGACGTTTTACTATAACTAACAATTACCAAACTACAAAATACCATTATAGCATTGTACTTTCATATACTAACAATTACCAAACTACACATATTGCATATAACATATTATAATATTGAACTTTCATAAACTAACAATTACCAAACTACAAAATACCAATATATCAAACTATAACCAAAACTAACAATTACCAACATTTAAACTATTATCAAACTAACAATTACCAATATTTGAAACTATTACTAAACCAACAACTATCAACATTTGAAACAATTACCAAAATTAATTAAATAGTTTTCTTACCTGTGATTGTGGCGGTGGCTGTGTCAGTGGTTGTTCCTGATCGTACATCGACACAACTATAGAAGGTTTACACCCGATTCCTCTGATGTGGCCTCGTCGAACACCCAATATTCTTTCAAAACAATTTTGTGTATCCTTTGGTGTTAAATTGATGGCTTGTGAAGAAGCTTGAGTTTGTTGACTGATCTCAAGGAATAAAGCATTCTGTGTTTTCAAAAAAATGATAAATATCATTATAATTAGATTAAAAAATACCCCTTGACGATATAAACACTTATATAAAAATACAAATTAACCACTTACATATTGTTGCTCGACTGCAGGACTACTAAATACTCATTGACGATCAGTATTAGCCTTACGAAATGCTTCAATTCGAGTGATGTCCTATTTAACATTAAAAGTTAGATTAATTATAATTTAAATAAACAATTAAATATATCATAGCTTACTTTTTTGAAACATGCATTGCTATACGAGCATGACCCCCCTCTGTTTACAACTACTTGTTGTACATGGACTCCTTTGTTTGATGCCGAACCCTTTAAAAATTCCGTCGTTTGAAAATGTTCAACTGCTTGTGCCCAATTTCCACGTGACATACCATCGGGGGTTGGCTAATGCCCTTGGGATATCTGTAAGCCCCCCGACATTCTGAAAATAAGTATGCACTTTATTTTTTCGGCCTCTATAAACTCTTTGTAAAGTCACATCAATGCTCTGCAACAACTGAGCACGCTCGGGATCCAAGTTAACCTTATCCAAATCAAACTTATTCTACAAAGAAAAAAAAGTTAGTTAACTAAATATCAATCACAATTAAACTTAAAATAATATCTAAGTTACCTTTAGATGCACGACTGTGGCATTCCTTAAAGCGGGGGAAACATTCTCCCAACCAGATACGTTCAAAGGATGTTCATCCACATATACCTCCCAATCTCACGGGTAAACCAATTACCACGGTTCCCGACAGGGGAATATGTGTGCTCTCTATCGAAATCCAAATCTACGGGCTTTCCCTTATTTGCCTGTATCAGCTTTGATAGTTGGATGTTTTTTGCTAGGCCTCTTCTTTTTTTAGGAAGCTCAACTAAAAAATATAATTAAAAATATTAGTCACGACCAAAGCCCACTAGAGGTAATAAATATATCATAATGTGACTTACATATACAAAAATAATACACTTTCTATTATGGCACCCTACTTTTTTTTTCATCTATAACATTATAGTTTCCAAATGACATACAAATACACAAACTACATATGTAATTTTCTATACATACAAATACATATATAAAAAATAATACTTTCCATTATAGCATCCTACTTTGTTTTTTTGTTTTTTTTTTCATTTTTTTCATTATAGCATTCTAGTTTCCAAATTGCATACAATACATACACATATTACATATACATATAAATTGTAAAAAATTAACATATTAAAAAAAAACTTATACATACATTTCAATTACAAATGGTAAAAATTAACATATTAAAATACACTTACACGTACATTTCAATCACAAATGGTAAAATTTAACATATTTTAAAATACTTACACATACATTTCAATCACAAATGGTAAAAATTAACATATTAAAATACACTTATACATACATTTCAATCATTAATGGTAAACAAATATACACATATAAACATATTAACTTATACATACAAATTTATATACACATACGGCAAACGAACACACGTACATAAACATATATACAATTTTTCTGTTTTCACCATATATACATGCATTTATACATACATTACAAATATACATACATTATACATACATATAAAAACACATAGAAATACATATGTACATACACATAATATAAATACAAAATACATAAGTTATAAAGGAACCTGGTTGTGCAATCTAGTGGAGAATGGTGGTGATGACGTATTGACACAACTTTCCAACAATCAAGTTTTTTCAGGCTAAATTCCGGCAGAAAACAAAAAAACCCGCAAGAGATTGAAAAAATCTACAAGGGTTGCAAAAATATCACTCTTAAATCAGTAGGAGAAGAAAATTAAAACAAAAAAAAAACGATGGAGAAGAAGGCAAAAACCACCTATGGTTGCCGGTTTTACTTCCTCATCGCCGATAGTATGATTCGTCATCGCTGGTGATACGAGTCTTCGACAAAATTGACAGAATGGAGGCTGGGTCAGCGGTGTTGGCGGTCTTGTGGCAGGAATGATGGCTGGACGCGATTGATCGTCGAACGAAATTGAGTCGGCTGGGAGATTTCACAGACAAAACACGATACATAGAAAGGAATAGAAAGGAAGCTGGAAGGGAGGGTTATCTGTAAAGGACTTTAGCGGTGGCGTTTATTAGCGGCGACGTTGAGGCATTAGCGGCGACGCGGAGGCATTAGCGGCGAACACTTGGAGGGAAAAGTCAACACCTTTTCTTGCTCCATTTAAACCCTACGATTGAAAACAAATCGAATGGATGGGGCTCGTTTGACGTGGATCGCTATTATGTGACTATTAGCGGTGACACCTTTAACGATGACGCCTAGCATTAGCGGCGACATGTAACGCGTCAATCACATGTCCCCGCTAATGCTAGGCGTTACTGCTAAAGGTGTCGCCTCTAATGCCCCCATTTCTTTTAGTGCAAATTAATATTGATTAAATTTGAAAGTTTGACTAATTGATTTAATGTTAATATCATTTATAAAAGTAATGTGTTCAACTCATTTAAACATCATCATAATTTTTGAAAGTAATTTCGTTCCTTCCTAATTAAAATCATGTTCTTAACTATCACATTTCGTATATATTCTTTCAATTCATATCTATTACATTAAACGTATCTACAAGATTACGAGATACTATTGCTCAATTTCAAATAATCAAAGAATTCGAAATTTGATTTCCTTTCCATAATCATTATTGAAAGTGATGTATAAATCATATGCTACTGTTGGTATATTATGTTTTCTTTAGACCCTTTGTAGCATCACGTTCAAAAAGCATCACCCTTTGCAGCATCACGTTCATCATCCAGGTTCATTCTTTAATATAATGTTCTTAATTTTTATTAATTGTATTTGATTTTTTGATTCTCATTAGTGTTGTATTTGACTGTGATCTTTGAATGCATGAATAATCTTGATTATAAATGTTAGTATTAGTTTTTCAATCTTTTACTTTTGTCTTTTTAACCTTTCATTTGATGTTGCACTCTACATGTTTGATAATATGCCCATTAGAAAGCATAGTGATTTTTGATTGAATGTATGTATGTATGTGTGTCTTATGTAATTAATTTTTTCTGAGATTGTTTGGATTGCACGATAGTTGATGATTAAAAACTAGCATTTACCCTTTTATGTTTTTAATTATCAATATTACACTTCTATTAATTTGATATATTTGCCCATAATTCTTGGTTTTTAACATATTTAGTTAATAGCAATGTATTTTGACTTTAATCTATAATGTTTTGAATTGCAGTTTCTAAATTTCTTTTTGAGTTGTTGTAACTGTGTTCAGTGAATACAAAGTGCATTGTAATTTCTATTTTGTTTTTAACATATTTAGTTACTAGCAATGTGTGTATGTGTTTTTTTATGTAAAAGCCAAAGCTTTTATTTCAACATTTTTCCCTAGTATGTCCATGTCCTTGAAAGGTCATATATCGGTCATAGGAAACCCTTTTTGGTCGAAATCAGTGAACAAAATTCCGTATTTAAGACAGTCAATCTTGAAAATAGCATAGTTATGAAAAATTATAAAGTTAGATCAAAAAAAATATGAGATATTAGGAGATTTGTAAAATGTACAATTAGTAAAAGCGTTACGGTTATTAGAAAAAAAAATAAGACCGTTAACATTAGTAAAAATGTAATATATAAACTAAATTATCACAATAGTAATGAAATGCCATTATTTGATGTTTCATTTAATTGAAAGATATATACCAAATTACATGATATACCAATATTATTCAAAGTTACGCCAAGTCTCATGCAAAGTCCTTAGCACTTATATTCATAACCGATTTAAAATAAACCAATCATAATTTAGAAAAGAATTTACATTGATGATATACTAAAATCAAAATTCATATAAAATTTAACATTCCACAAATTATACTCTATGAATTTACTTGAATAAATAAAATAGTTCTTAATATTTAATGCAGTGACAAAATGGTATATTGGTTGTCAATATAGGTTCAAATTAAGTATCTTATTATGGAAGGAACGTCTAATTAGAATGCTTATACTTATATAACAATATAATTAAGTAACATTTTTAAATAAATGAAAAAACATAGAATAATGGCAAGTGAAAAATAAATAATTCAAAAATACCAAAAATTGTCATGTGACAAAATGAATGAGAAAATAATATGTGACAAAATGATTCTTATTTATTAAGATATAATTTTTTTATTTTGTTTTATCTTATATTTTTATTGTGCTGACTATTTATAACTTTATATGTATTTTTTTTTATATATTTCCCAATGTTTAAAATTTTATATTTTGACGACTTACACATTTCCTTTATCAAATTCAAACTTTCCAAAATCGGATTCCGATTGTAACCTACCAATTTAATCGTCATTACTTTCATCTATAATTTCACCCAATTTAAAATTGTATTTCCCTTATATAAACTATTTTAATGATCTTGATTTTTTCTTTCCAAAAATATTTCAAGCATTTATTTCTAAGCGTTCCTTTATCAAATTTAAATTTGTATTTTTCTTATATCCATAAAAAAAATTATTTTGATAACTTACGCGTTTCTTTTATCAAATTGAAACTTTCCAAAATTGGATTTAATTGTAACCTATTAATTTATTCGTCATTAATTTCATCCACAGTTTCAAACCCAATTTAAAATTTTGTTTTTCATATATAAATTTTTTTAGTGATCCCGATGACCGGATTTCCCATCCAAAAATATTTCAAGGATTTATTTTTAGATAATGTTGTTCCCTTATAATTATTATTTGCCTCATATAAAATAATAAAACTTACCAATATATATGTGTGTGTGTCTATATATATATATATATATATATATATATATATATATATATATATATATATATATATATATATATATATATATATATATATATATATATATATATATATATATATCGATTTTATAAGCAACATTAACACTAAAACAAAGTGATTAAATTTTTTTATTTTGTATAACATACCAACCTACTTTGTCTTTATATAGTAATAATAAAATTTATAAATTTACACAAAAACTATACATATTTCGAATTTTAACATATTATTATACCTTACAAAATACAATTTTGTTCAAAATAATATTCGTCAATAATTTCATACATAATTTTACCAAACCTAAATTTGTATTTTCCTTATATAAATTTTTTTAATGATCCCGATTTTTCCCTCCAAAAATATTTCAAACATTTATTTTTTCACTAATGTTGTCCCATAATAATTATTAATTTCCTCATATAAAATAATAAAAAAAAAAACTGTCAATATGGCTATATATTTATATTTAACTTTTATAAGAACATTAACACTAAAACAAAGTGATGCATTCAAGTGACGATTCATTTTCTTCAAGAAACAGAAAAAAGTTAAATGTCTTATCCCTAACGTTTTACCTATCAATCTTTTGTCAAATTATACTAATGTAATTATCTATCATTTTGAAGGTACTCATATGTGATAAAGAATGTCGTTCAACTAATAAAACAAAAAATATTGTGTATAAAGAGATGCTTTAATGATTTTACATATTTATAGATTTTAATGTATCTTTTACATATTTCAATAATATCAATAACCATAACGTTTTTTAATAATTATTGTGCAATATCTGTAAACATTTGTATGTCTTTTTTTTATCAGCATGAAATAATTTAATATCTATCTTTATTTGATTAAATAATAAGTGAATTTTTACTAAATTATTATTGGTGCACTATATTACATAGTAGATATGAAAAGCATTTGAGCATATATATATATATATATATATATATATATATATATATATATATATATATATATATATATATATATATATATTATAATAGGGGCTAAAAATATTTATATTTTTTTAATGAATAGTTATTAACCACCATAACTCAAAAGTTATATAACATGTAGCACTATCATTAACTGATATATATATATATATATATATATATATATATATATATATATATATATATATATATATATATATATATATATATATATATATATATATATATATATATATATTACAACACCGAAAAGAAAGAGGGGAAGACTACAAAACTTACAATTTCAAACGCTAAATGGTTCATTAGACGGTGTGATTAAACTTGTTATTCTCTTTCTAGAGCATTAATCATCTATAAAAAAATTCTGATGCTTTTATCGGGCTTAATGGGAATGTGACTTAATCTGGTAAACTTTATATGAGTGTTTCTTTTATACTTAACGTAGAAAGAAGTTATAATAGAGAAAATTTGGGAAATGAGGCTTTCTGCTTTAAGTCCTAAATGTTTTATAAATTTGGCCTTACTACTGTTTCCTTTATTTTTGCGTTCAATTTCCCTAATATAGTCATCTTTTGGCACATAGACTTTTTTATCTAGGGTTCTACGCTTATAAATGAGAGTATTTGGATGGATTATAAAGTGTGTATTATGATATAGCTTGAGCTTTTGATTGTGCATTTGATTTTTGTTACTAGGTAGCTTTTAGGATTCATGTTTTAGAATTGTTATGTCAGTAGCCAAGAAGCATAAACTCTTGTAGCTTAATTTCTACGACTATTTGTAAGTCACACTTTTCTTTATGTTATTGCATTCGAAATTACAAAATTAAGTGAATTTATTTTTCTAGATATAGAAAAATAAATGAGATATCAAATATTTTATAGAGATAAATTCACTTGAAATTCTTATATATATATATATATATATATATATATATATATATATATATATATATATCGTATATTCACACGTGAATATAATGTGGTATATTAACATGTTAAGAATACATGATATATTCACATATCACCTAAAATTATTATTTTTACTACAAGAGCTATGTGTTTGATTGCTTTGTTGAAACAATCATCCTGTTTCCCTGTTTGTTCACAGTAAGATATTTATTTGATCATCTTTAAAAGCACTAAAATTTAGTTTATATGTAAATCACACATGAATCACATATGAATTACATGTGATTCATATGTAAATTACATGTAATGCACATTCACAAGTGAGCACATATGAATATCACGTATGAATTACATGTGATGCACATAAAAATGACATGTAATTCACATATGAATCACATGTAAATCACGAGTGAACATATATGAATTACATGTGATTCACATTTAATCACATGTAATTCACATGTGATTCACATGTAATTCACATATGAATCACATGTGATTCACATATAAATCACACGTAATTCACATATGAATTAAATGCGATTCACATTTAAATCATAAGTGAAAACATATGAATTACATGTGATTTAAATGTAAATAACATGTAATTCACATATGAATCACATGTGATTCACATGTAATTCACATATGAATCACATGTGATTCACATGTAAGTCACATGTAATTCACATATGAATCACATGTGATTTACATGTAAATCATAAGTGAACCACATATGTAGTACATGTGATTCACATGTAAATTACAAATGAATCACATATGAATTACGTCTATATGCACACATGCATTTTGTGTGGAAGTTCTTCGATATATTTTTTTTAATTTCTTGTGATTTTCACATTTGAATCTTAAAAGATACAATCACATGTGAATATCACATTACAAGGCGAATCCCCGTGCGTTGGGCGGGCATTTAATTATTTAATTAAAATAATAAATTTTAACAAACTTTAATTTATTGTTTATATATGAAAAACCAATGTTAGAAGCAAAACAAAACATATAGTTACCATGTTTGTTTTATGAACAACCATGGTTTTCTATCATTGGTTATTTCAACTATAAATTGATAATTTTATAAACCGTTTAAGTTGTGTAAATTTTATATCAAACGTATTAATTTGTGTAGATTGTATAAAAATGCGTGCTAATATCTAATATAACGAATAATAACTAGTATGGGAAAAAACTATAACTTTTAATTATATAAAACTTCTACAACATCTACTATAACATTTATATCAACAAAACTTATTAAACCCTTATAAATCATACAAAAATATATAGAAATCAACATACATTTGGTATACATAAACATTATTATCCCGTAAAACAAATTGTGTTGTAATAACCATTGATGCGATAAAACTCATTGTTTCGACACTTCATCTTTAAAATCAAAAATCTCTTCAAACACATGATTTTTTCTATCCCAACTTACTTTTATACTACTAATATAGTTATAATGTGTATAGATAAGAGGAAAATAAAAAGACATTACATATTAATAACCATATGTTAGAAACTCTTGAATGTGTAAATATTTAAATCATAGCATGCATAAGTCTAATCTTTATATACAATTATAATAGCTCAAAATAATAATAAAAGTATCCAATAAATATGATGTTACAAATGTGTTTATATATATATATATATATATATATATATATATATATATATATATATATATATATATATATATATATAGACACACACACACACACTATTATGTGCATGAATGCACCAATAGGAATTTAGGAAATAATAAATCATTAAATAAATTTAAAAAGGGTATAATGGTAATTAGTATATCTAATTATGGTAAAAAATAATTCATTTAATCTCTCCTTAATTAGTTAAACCGTATAAAACCAACATCCCTAACCCTAAAACCCCCCATTCCGAACCACCCTTAAAATCTACCCACGACCAATTCATGAACCCTACAATTCGTCAACCCACCAAAGAGGACATAAAATCCTAATGAAGACCTGATGCTTCTTACACCATCGATTGTGCCTCCAACAGTGCATGACTGCTGCTTCTACGACTTCCTTCCCCAACTACGACACCCTGAATCGTGTCAAATTCGAATCTTGAATCGTGTTTGGTATTTATTAAAATCAGGGTCAAATTCGGATCTTAAATCGTGTTTGGTATTGATTGAAATACAATGAATTAGTTGGATGTGGTTGTCTTGATTCGCATCGGGTTTGTGATTGACTGATTCTGAGCGAAAGGTCAAGGAATCGGGTTCGCACTCATGCTCTATTGGGTAGTTGTGAATCACTCACAATTGCTTTGAAGAACGACTCGGATTTGGAACTCAATCGGGATGATTTGAGCAGATATTCCTGCAATTTAACCATAAAAGTCAAAATTAGTTTAAAAGTCAAACCTGCGAACGTTTATTTACTTTGAAGGTGGGTAAAGTATTCACTGGATTTGGCAGGCTATAAATCTAGGTAATTGCTCTTCATCTATGTTTTTCAATAACACCATGAAATTTGGGGGAGTTTTTAAACCTAGAGATGGGGAAAACATGATACTAATATGTTGTTTTTTCCAAATATACTGCATATTTTTCCATTTTGAAATGTGGGATTGTTTTGTTATTGGATTTTTTATGCATTATATGTCCCTTAAAGAAGTATTTATGTTCATTTTCTTACTCTATTCTTACTCATTCTATTACAATTTTGGATGCATTACTAGTTATGTTTGAATTTAACAGGTGCAATACTAGTATTAAATGAAGTAATGGGTGTTTCTAGAGGAGCAACAGTAATATAACTTGTTTTTTTTTACCAAATGAATGTAAACCTAGAAATTCTTTCAGAATAAGGGCAATATTCTTTTAGAATAAAGAGGGCTTTAGTTTGAAGAAGGCTACTATTCTTTCAGAATGAAGAAGGGAAATATTCGTCACTTGTAATCCAGCAAATTGATCAGATCTAAACAACCAAAAAAGGCAGGGAAGCTTTAATTTTATTCTTTTACAATGATTGTTTTCTAAGAATGAATTTATTCTTTATTTTTTTTTTCATATAAGAATGCAAACATAAGTGTATCACTACAAATTACTTGGCAATGAATTTCTGATAGAAATGGCTTGAAGACCTGATGGGAAAGGCTTGAAGAATGAACTAAAGAATGATCACGCTCATTGTTTAAGAATGTTATTATTTTATAAGAATTATACTTGTTATTCTTTCAGAATGTTTGTTATTATTCAATAAATCACAATCATACAATGTAATTATTTGATATATTATTAGTTCAAGAATCGATTTTGTGTATTCTTTCACAATGTATTAACTAGTTTATAGTTGACATTATGTCATTCTAACATAATAAAATCAAAAAATATATTTACTAGTTTATGGTTAACATTATATCATTCTAGCAGAATAAAATCGGATTTTTAATTTTAAATTAATTTAAAATATTCAGATTTTTAAAAATAAAGGAATTAATTATCCCTAAAAATTCGAAAATTTCCTTTTTTAATATAGTTTAATTGACTAAAATGTCCTTATGCTCAAATTTGTGTGATTATATGGTACATGTTATCGTATTCTACTATCATAGACCCTCAGATCACGACTTTTGATTATATTTCATCCAATGGTCAAGATCTGTGCATTCTGGCACACAATACTTACTAAAAACAAAATAACCTAACCTTATATATATATATGAGTGTTCTTAATTAATCATTTATTATTATTATTTTCATGTGGATTTGGAATAATTTTTGAAAAATATTGAACACGTGAAAAATGATAAATTAAAGAAAATATGTAAATATTCACACGAAGACATGAAAAGGCCTTGAAATTTCATAACATTTTTTTTTGTATATTAAATTTTATATTGAATAAAATATTTGTATAATTGTGCTTATAGATTAGTAATAAAAATGAGTTTTTTATGATTTAATTATGAATATTATAGTATAAAAAATATGCATATAAGCACTAGAAAATATATGTGTATATACACCTAAAATGTTGATTTTTTTGGTTAAAAAATTATAGATATTTCAAAATAATCTAGTTTTTTTTTATTTATTTATTTTTTATTGTTTATTTTTATTTTTTAGTTTACTGTTTTAAAAACATTACCATTTTAAAAGTATTTTTTTTTCAAATTCACGTTTTCTTAAAAAAATTAAAAAATATGCATTATAAAAAAACGAAAATTACGATTTTTTAAAAACAAACTCCGAAAATTAAATTAATTATGTTAATTTTTAGATATTTTTATTAATATTTCTAACACAAAGATTAAACATTAAATGAGATAGGTAAAATGTTTACGCCCTTAATGAATTAATTTTGATCTAATGTTGCACTTTTAGTTCTCGCGTTCTCGGTAAACTATAAGTTCTCAACGGAACTCAATATATATATATATATATATATATATATATATATATATATATATATATATATATATATATATATGCTTAATAAAAACATCTCTTAAATGCCAGGTGTCCATCTTATACTCAAGCAACATGACACGTGCCGTTTTTCCACCTACTCACCGAATTTTTTCTCACCCATTCAATTAATTTCAATTACATTCAATACCAAATATTATTCCCTACAAGTTAGTAGCCGATTTTGGGCAATTTCGGTTTAGTCATCTCTATCCCTCTCTCCATTTACTGCTTTTATAGACATTGCCTTCTCCTCCACAACCACCATCGGCTATTTCCTCACCCTTTCTCTATACCTACAGGTTTTTATCTTTCTCAACTCAAAGATATCAGGCAGTCGCAACTTAATTTTCACCTTTTTTGCAAGTTTACACAAGGAGTAAAGGTTAGTCTGGATATTTAACTCCTACACGAACTGATTGTATGCAAGTTTGTTTTTTCTAAGTGAATGGTAATATGGAATCCAATTAAAGGTTTCAATTTTGGCATAGTGAATGGTTAGAGAGAGTCTGATTGAGATCGATTGAAGTGCTTTTTATTTGTTATAATTTTTTTTATACTTTTCCATTCAGTGTAGATGTGTTTTACATAATCATGTTCTATTCTTATCGATATTCTTGATTATTTATTCCTATTGCATTGATCAATACATATGGGTCTATGAAATTTCAAGATTTTGGGTTTGCGATTTTTAGTGTTATTTTAATGATGTATAGGTCAGTGGGTGAATTCACTGAATCGATTTTCAAGTATGCATCGTATTTGAAAGAACTTGGTTGGGAAAGATGTATGTTAATGTTGGATTAGTGTCTAAGTCCATAACTATTTTGGTATGTACTTGACCCGATGGTGCATGGTCCTTTTGGGTTGCCTTCACCAAAGCAACTTAATTGGAGAAATGAATAAAGAGAGAGAGGATAATATGATTTATTAATATGTTATAAGAATAATATATTAAAGGAGAAATCATATTTGTTTAATTAATATTGGTCAATAATTAATTAAGAATTAGTTTTGTGATCAAATGTAATTAATTAAACTAGAGGGGCTGATTTGTAATTATGTGATAATTACAAAATAAGGTAAGGATTATCTTATTTATATGGTGTTCGAATTTAAGGTTGGAAAGCCTTAGAAATCGAGTATGATAAGGATTCAAGGATTATCTTATTGGTTGCTTAATGGATAATCAACTAGATAAGGATAATGACTGAAACCCTATCTCTACACCTATATAAACACCCCTAGGGTCATGAATTCGTGTATCCCTTCCCAAGAGGTCCTAGATACGAATTCTAACCTCTCACCTCTCTCTTTATACCTTCTCCATTTGCTCTTGGTGTTTGTAATCCATTAGAGGAGTGACACTTGTGACTCTAAGCCTTCCGAAGCCAATTCAAGGAGGAATTGAGATTGTTATTGCTACATAACAATCAAGGTATGTTCTTAAACCTAGTTATATGTTAATATCAATTTCCATATGTTAGAATTAGGGTTTATAGTCTTGGATTCAAAGCATGTACAATAGAGAAACCTAGATCCAAGAATTAGGGTTTGTATGAGCACATAGGATGTCTTATGACCAAAACCCATCAGTGGTATCAAAGCCTAGCTTGGTTTCAATTGTATTGATGCATTGTATAACTGGAAAATCATTTTTTGGGCTTTATGGCTGAGGAACTCGGCGAGTACCACAGTGTACTCGGCGAGTACAGTGTGGTACTCGGCGAGTTCGAGCGTCAGATAATGCTTATCTTGGGATTTCTTGCTGTTTTTGCATTTGGATAGTTACCTTATCATGTTAGATCAATATAAATCCGATTTTATGATATATATGACTATATTCTTGATCTAATTAAAGATAATTATCAATTAACAAGATAATTGTTTCCTTATAAGATAATTGATTAATTATTTTGAGTAAATTGATAAATTGTTTTGCAAGAAATCATTAAACAAATCAAATATGGATAATTATGTGATTAAATGTTAATTTAAAATTATTTGATCCCTATTGTTATGAAAGGTTTCATATTTTCCCCTTTAGGTTTTATAGTTTAAATTTGAACCCAAAAGTTTTGGAGTTTTGAAATTTAAATAGTTAAAACCCTAATGTTTTGAAAAAGGTTTCAAAACTTGCCCTCAAGTTTTGGAATTTAAAAGTTGATTAAAAGCTTTAATTAGAAATGTTAAATTCTAAAACCCTAGTAATGTTTTGAAAAGTTCAAATCACACCCTTATGGTTTTATTAATTAATTAAGGAGTATAATTAAAAGAGATTTAATAAATCCATAAAAGTTTAGGTTAACCATTTAATTGAATTAAAAGTGTAATTGTTAAAGTTAACCACATAGTATTTTAAAAGTGTAAAATACATCCTATACTATATATATATAACATTAAAAGTTTAACATTATATATATGTATGAGTAAAAGTCAGTCTTGCCGTTAGTAGGCCTCATTCACGAAGTTGGTCTATAAGGGGTGTTTGAGGAAATTGCCTATAAAATGGCAATTGAATGGGTATCCACTCTTACCTACCGCACTCTTGACTAGTGGAAGGTCGTTAGCCGAACGGGTAGGATAGGACGAAACCTTCCATTATAAGTATAATGAAATACAAAGTAACTAAATGTTTTTCAAATTCCCAATCTTAGTTACTTAGGCAAAAGTGAATTGATGCAATTCCATGAAATTACACTTTGTGCCCTTGCGAAGACGTTAGTGGAGCGTGTGTGGTTTACCGGCACACTAAATGGTTCTAAGCAAAGGTAGCAAAGGGTGACTCAATTTTTGTCATAGTTCGGTGGAGCGTGTGTGGTTTACCGGCACATCGAATAGGTGATTGTAACATATGAGGGCACCATGTAGTTTGCATGGTTATTCACACCCGCTTTGTGATCCTCGGCATCCCAGTCACAAACTAGAGGGGCATATCGAGATTTAAACATGTCCTTGAAATGTTCAATGAATCTCAAAGGATCTAGGAGTTTTCATAGATTTAAAACTCAAATTTCTTTTTCGTTTTTCATGATGGAAACTAGTGAATCGTCATTCACTTACCTTCAAATGTTCTGCAATTTGGGTTACGGCATCCCTCTCCCGAGTTGTAGGATATTGTGTTGGGTCCTAGCCTTGGAATTTCATTTGGGTGATTTACCAAGGACTCAATCAATCAACTAACTTGAATTCGTTTTTCTCCCGATGTCAAAGTTCGACAACTATGGTCTTCTCAAATCCCGTGGAACAAGCATTCCACATGAAGATGATATTCCACGATACGATCGAGGAACAAGAAATCATGCTTCACTTCCTCCTCCTCCTCCTCCAATTATTCTCCCTAACCCACAAGGTTGTAAAATTGAAAAGTTCAATATCACTCAAGCCCTTTTGGCAAGTAAACATAAAGAGGGCAAGTCGGTGTGTGCACACGTCTTAGGGATGAAGTCACACATTGATAGGTTAAGAATGATGGGATTCGTTGTCGGTGAAGAGATGGCTGTTGATTGGGTTCATCAATCACTTCCTAACTCATATAGTGAGTTCGTAAGAGAATACTATATGATGAACCGCGACGTGACCCTTATAGATCTCACCTATATGCTTATTGCTGCTGAATCAGCAATGTTTTGGCGCAATAGAAAAGCAAAGTTGATTGGTGAATCTGCCTTCGAGACCTCTATGGATATAGACAATGGCAACGAAAGACATGCTATGATTGAAAAGATTTATCATAAGAGAAAGGCGATGTCTGAAGTAGTTCCATGTCCTATTCCAAAAAGAGTCAATTTGCTTTTATTGCCGAGAGAAGGGGCATTGGAGACGAAGCTGCCCTATTTACCTAAGAGATCTAAGAGATGGGAGAGTTAAAAGTATGACTACGCTTCAGGTAAAATCCACTATCTAACTCCGTTAAGTTCCTATTCATTGATTCTTAATACATGATGTGATAAGATTTCATTTGAATGTTTTGCAGGATCGGTGAAAAGAAAGGAAGCTTGATAAGAGAGCAAGATGAATCTAATCACAAGAGATGGATCTCGATCGCATGGACTTGAAGATTGGATTTTGAGCTTAGATAGTTATGATAGAGTTGTTAGAAATTTTCCTTTTACATAGTTTTCAATAGATTTTGCATTGTAAGGACAAATGTTTTTCCGCTGCTTTTATAAATAAAATAAATTTTGTTTGATTCACTTATTTTTTTGTTTATTTCCTTGCAATGAAATCGTTATGAAAATTTATGTTTGAATATTTCTACAATGAATGGATGTGATTCTTAGTTATGTTATTTATGGAAATGTCAAGAATTTACCAAATAGGAAGAGTTTCTCATCGCCCAAGTTTCAATTGGACAGAAACTTGGAATCATGCAACGTGGATGCACGATGAATGAGAAATTTCATATTTGATAATTGGACTAATTCATTGACAAAGTGTCAAGTGAAGAACTAGGAAATCAAGCACACAAAGTTGCGTGTTGATTAAGTTCACCATAAGAGTAACAAAGATATTCGTCATGATTTACTAAAGGTTTAGTAAATATGATTATACTTATAAGGATAGGTGTAATTTTGAATTGATTAAAGGGTTTAGATCAATAGCAAAACGAATAAGAAGAATCAAGTAGGCAGAAAGATAAGAGTTTCTCCATTCTAAGAAGAAGGGAGAGTACCTTTTATGCTTTATGATAGGTCTTAATGATTAAGAACCATATCTCAATTGATCCTCTAAGTGAGTCTTAGTACAATTGTATGTTTAAGAAGAGGAATCAAGGATTGAAGAAATGGTTAAATCAAGAAGTCTATCATACTTCGCTCCAAAACAAGTCTTAAAGTCAAGATTGTGAAATTGAGTGAATAGTATTAAGAAGGTTTATAACATTCATCAATTGTGGAAAGTTGTGATGTCGTGGATAAGACAGAGACCAACTAAGACCAATTTATGAAGTGTTTTGATAAAAGCTACACTAACTCTTGAATATTTGGTTGTCAACAAATGTTTATTGACAAGAGAATCTTATATGTCAAGGAGTCAGTGGGAGTCTCAATGGTCTTGAAAGGTTTCAAGAACAAATCAAATAAACCTTATTGATCATCACTAGCACACGAGTTGAGGTTTACAACCTATCGTGAAGACATTATTTTGTTTCTGTGCCAATCCAATCGAGTTAATTATGCATGTGAGTCCTGTGAGTTCTCATTTGAATGCATAAAAGGCAAGGACCTTGATCAATGGAAAGTACATTGATAGGAAAAGGTGAGCTACTTAACTACTTGGAAGACGTGGTGGGCAGCTGTGCTACCATAAGGCAAGAAATCAAGATTAAGAAAGTTCGATCCATATGAGTTTGAATTTGTCGTAAACTTTGGTTTTAACAAATTCACATGGATAGGAACCCATACACCGTTTAAATCTAAGTGTCATAAGATTTCCTCCTTCATGAAAATGATTGTGAGAAAATGCTTTCACTAAGAAAGATTTTAAAAGATAGTGATTGTAAAATTGCATTCTCGAATTCGATCATGGTTACGGCATCCCTTTCCATAATTTGAATTGTGAAGTTTGGCAATTAGTCTTAATTGTTAAGACACACATATGAACTATCTAAGGCAAAAGTGTATAAGTTCAAGAAGCCTTGATAAAAGATTATCAAAGCACTAAGTATTAGAAACATGAACTTAAGAAATTCAATAAGTATTGTTTTTCTGAAAGTTAAGATGTTTATGAATACATGTCGAAGCTAGTGGGAGCATAAATGTTATGTTTTATAATAATCATCATGATAGTGGGAGCATAAATGTTATGATTGTATGATTATTAAGGCAAGTATTGCATAGTTGGCAATATTAATTATAGAAAACAAGAGTCATACTTTGCAAAGTTGTAAGAGTTGAAAGGTTGTTTTGCTATAATTAAGGGAGAGAATATTATGCTTCATTTCAAATCTAAAGGATTAGGTTGTGGAATGTTAATAAATTTAGTCAAAGGTACATAGTGTGTTCTTAAAATTTCGATTATGATTACGACATTCCTCTTCACAATTCGAATTTTGAGAACATAGCAAATAAAACATTGTGCATCGTGTCCCATACGCTTCGGGTATAGGATCGATTGCAAATGCTTAAATGTTTGACCATTCTAAAATTTTCCAAATGTCTAGCGCATTTAGAGGGAAAAGGGACTAGAATCGGTTTTGACTAAAATAATTAAACAACTGTCAAAGAACAATCCAAAGTTCGACGTGGATTGGTTGCTTGTGAGTAGTTAGAAGCATGGTATTAATGGACCATATTGACATTATGATGAATAGAAAAGATTCTATTAAGAAATTAGTTGTCATATGGAAAATATGGAAGCGTGTCCATATTGGGAAGTAAATATTGGAAATCTATGACTAGATTAGAAACCTTTATGCAAAAGGATGTTCAAAGGAATGTGCTTTGAGTGAGAGACATCGTATCTAAGGAATTGTCTTGTAACAATCTCCGATAGAGGACTTTGTAATATCATTGGCAATAGTCTTTGAGACTTTGGTGTAGTGACATTACAAAAGGATCGTTGCATAAAGTGTTAGAATCTAGTATATTCTATAAGTAACAAGAATTTGATATTCTTACACTTAAGAAAATGGATTTGGAGTTGTAAAATGAGAATGATTGGAAATGTGTTCAATTTGTCTATTTCACAAAAGTAAGAACCATAGGTAAACATTGTGTGCATGCTAGGAGCATGGGACAAGTGTAATAATTCAAGTAAGAAGTTGATTACCCGAAACGACAAATAATGAGTAATCGATATGGTGCTGATAAATAAAACGTGTTTTGTTTATACTCAAAGGTTTGAGGCCATATGGGATTAGTATTATTCTTGTGTTTCACTTTGCATGTTTTGACTTCCAGAATAATTGAGTTTATTAAGAATAATCTAATTATTCAAACGGGCCACAGTCGTTCATATGTTGGAAGTAGATATGAATGAAGACTGTCGTGAATTGGTGTGTGGATTGTCTAAAAGAGTATTAGACATAAGCAAATGTTTGCTGCAACGTTCATGAGTGCTTACGAATATGATTTGAGCATTGGATTAAACCCACGCTCACTTGGATCACTATCTCGAGTGATTAGTGAGACGATAACATCTTATATTCTTGAAACCGAGATGTGTGAGTTGTATCTTGCGAATCGGTTGCACATTGATAATATGTAAACGCACCAGTAACTTGGTGTTATAAAACATATTGTTGTGTGTAATTCGGTGAGTGAGTGCAAGCGAGCATTGTATCAAAGTTTATCCATTCCTTTTATCCAAAGTAGGATAAAAGCGATATCTTTGGGCCCCTCGATGGTTTAGTGATGACATACGTAAATGCTCGGCCGGGCTAGGGCTAATTTGATTTGTTTAGTTAGTCTGTCGTCATAAATCAGAAATCGAGAAGTAGTACAAAGAGAATGATTAAAAATCATATCTCATACGATATCTAGAATGGAGGAATATATGATCCCTTATCTAAGGACACGCGTATCTGATATGATCAGAGTTGACAGTGGCTTTGGAAAGCTACGATTGCAGATCAGGATCTGAAGTCATACGCAGAATAGTTGTTAGACTTATTCAAGTTGGAGACTGTTGGATTAGTGTCTAAGTCCATAACTATTTTGGTATGTACTTGACCCGATGGTGCATGGTCCTTTTGGGTTGCCTTCACCAAAGCAACTTGATTGGAGAAATGAATAAAGAGAGAGAGGATAATATGATTTATTAATATGTTATAAGAATAATATATTAAAGGAGAAATCATATTTGTTTAATTAATATTGGTCAATAATTAATTAAGAATTAATTTTGTGATCAAATGTAATTAATTAAACTAGAGGGGCTGATTTGTAATTATGTGATAGTTACAAAATAAGGTAAGGATTATCTTATTTATATGGTGGACGAATTTAAGGTTGGAAAGCCTTAGAATTCGAGTATGATAAGGATTCAAGGATTATCTTATTGGTTGCTTAATGGATAATCAACTAGATAAGGATAATGACTGAAACCCCATCTCTACACCTATATAAACACCCCTAGGGTCATGAATTCGTGTATCCCTTCCCAAGAGGTCCTAGATACGAATTCTAACCTCTCACCTCTCTCTTTATACCTTCTCCATTTTCTCTTGGTGTTTGTAAGCGATTAGAGGAGTGACACTTGTGACTCTAAGCCTTCCAAAGCCAATTCAAGGAGGAATTGAGATTGTTATTGCTACATAACAATCAAGGTATGTTCTTAAACCTAATTATATGTTAATGTCAATTTCCATATGTTAGAATTAGGGTTTATAGTCTTGGATTCAAAGCATGTACAATAGAGAAACCTAGATCCAAGCATTAGGGTTTGTATGAGCACATAGGATGTCTTATGACCAAAACCCATCAGTTAAAGGACTGTATACAAAGGTATCAGAATTTGATTCTTAAAGAATGTATTGGACACTAGCTTAAAGGTTATCAAGTAGATTTGGGCCATATGGCCATGAATCAACACATACATCCAATTTGTTGTATATCCATGTATCTACATGTGCATCTTGCAATCAGTTGTTGTATATCCATACTGATTTCTATGCCCTAATTAAATGGATTGCAATTTACCCTAGCTAAGGGTAGCATAAGCCTGTAAAGTGTAAATTTGACGGTCATGATTTTGCTGTTATCGGTCAATTACCTGAGGTTCTGCAATGTATTAAGGTCCCATTATATCTTTATCAGTGTCATCGATCTATTCTCGAGTGTTCTGGGGGTTAATTTGAATTTGGTTGACATTATAAATCTAATTAGATTCTTAAGACTGCTTTCAAGAAGGAAACAGTTGGGCCTGTCATAAGGGAGCAATATGTTGAAAAGGTTAGTCACTGATTCAAACATTCTTTCTCCTTTCACTCTACTTACTACTTACAAAAACAACTTTGAATTTCACTAAACTATACTTGTATACATTGGGTTAACGTTCGAGTCAAGATTGAAGAAGAAAAAGAGAAACTTAAAGCTACAACAAGAATGAGTAACATTAAGTCATTAACATTTGTATATTTTCATGTTTACAGTTAATATTCATTCTTAATTGCTAATTTTATATTTTGTATTACTTTAGGGAAGAGGAGCTTCAATTACAAAACAAAAAAAAAAGAAAAAAAAAAGAAAAAAAAAGTGGAAAATCAAAGCTAACCCATAGCTATCTTTTCTGAAAATATTGAAAACGAGGAAGAAGAAGAAGGGAGGATAGTAAGCATATGTTTAGTTTATTTTTCATTATTTTAAGTTCATTTAATCAAATACTTCTCTTTTTTATACTCATTAACTTAAATTAATGTTCTTATGTATATAGAAAAACAAGAATCAAATATGTTTGGTTGTAGAGGCTTTGGCAAAGATCCGACAGTAGAAACTACCTTTTTGCCTAATAGGTTTGATTGAAAACTCTCAAATAATAAAATAAAAACATTTATAAATCTTATATTTTTTGCTGATTAATTATCACCATCATAGTGTGAAGCATACCTGAGGCAGAGGAGCAAGCTGAACGTGAAAAAATAATTTAATATTATAAAACTTTATCTTATATTTTATTAATTAAAAAAAAACTATATCCTTTAATTTCTAAATCATATATGTTAATTACATTACAGATAAGGCTCTTGAAATCACTTATAGTTACAGATAAGGCTCTTGACATCGAAGAGTCATGCAGGTAATTCTTAATTTCTTATGTTCTAAATATGGCTAAATTACCATTTTACCCCATCCTTGTGGTTTTTAAGTTAGAAAAGGGGATACAATTGGTGAGTTTTTACAAGCGGTTTAGCAATAACTTGCACTTGAATTTAGAGAAATATGAATAGCTTCAGTTGAAAATCTTTCATATGTGAAAGAGGATCTTATTATTCCACGTGTATGTAATAATGTAACATTCATCATTTTAAAAAAACTTAATCCAAATTAAAAAAATTAAGATGATACTAATAGATAACTATTGTCTATTTTCAGCAACACCATTTCTATGAGGTGATTGTGAACAAAGCTAGGGGAAAAAGTGGGTTAACATATTTTTCATTTTTTATATATTATAATAATAATAATAATAATAATAATAATAATAATAATAATAATAATTATTATTATTATTATTAGTATTATTATTATTATTAATTGGAGTATGAAGTTTGCACTTCTTACAATTTCTTACAATTATTAATGTTTTTTTTTCTTTTTCTTTTTTTATTTTTAATATCTATAGCTTTTCCACTTTGATATGCATGAAAATGTGCGAACGATTGTCGATGCAACCATAGAAAAAGATGAGGTAATAATGTTTAATTTGATTATCTAAATTTATAATGTAGCCAAAATCCACTTTGTAGAAAATTTAGTTATAGAAAACAAAAAATTAATATAGGGATTAATATATAGTAAATTTTATATATTGGCTTTGTTTGATTGATAGTCATATGTTGGTAAAGTTGTTGAGAGTGCACTCCTAGAAAAAGGTTAATAGAGTACGGTTGAAATTGTGAATATAATACGTACATAGAGGGCGTATTAGTAGAGGGGTGTATTAGATTACATGCATAATAGAGTACGGCTATTTGACCGTATTATATTATCCTATCTATTTTACACATACAATCATCTAATACGCCATATATACACATCTAATCCACCAATAAACAACCGTACTTGATGTCTCACATCCCCTTTGCATTCCAGAGCCTTATTAAAACAGACAATTCCATTCCAATTCCACTCCAGCCTTATTAAACAGTCAATTCCAGTCCATGGATGCTCTGGAACACATGGATCACCATTCCAACTGAAACAAACTTTTCAATTTCTGCAAAGCTACTATATGATTACCATGGATCAATCTCTACAAAATACAAACCTACTATATGATTCCATTCCAGCCATAAGAAGTGGGACATCACTGATCATGTTTTCATTTTCAGAAATAGAAAAAAAAAATTACAATGAACTTAGTTCATTGAACAGAAATTTTTTTGTTAATGTCACATCTCTAACCTCTCTTTCCCCTTTGTCACCTCTAACCTCTCTTTCCCCTTTGTGGTTGATTCATTGTACGCCTACAAAAATTAACAAGAAAACTTAGGATTCAAAATCTCAAATAACTTTTAATGAAGAAAACTCAAATTATAAGACCTTGGCCGTTAACAACTTCATCTATAGCAATGCAAGGATGAAAACTTCTCCAGAACATAAAAAATATGAGCAAATACAACATGAAATACAATTTATGTACCTTACAAAAAGGCTTCACTTTATCACCAAAAGTTCTCATCCATGTTTTAACACGTTCCTCCAATTCCTCACTAGAAAATGGTTTTTTGTCCTTCCAAATGTTCTACAAACAAATTAAGATAAAAAATTTGTTATTTAACAAAGGTGAGCCTTTTTTACAATAAACAAAAATGAAAAAAAAAATATATCTAACAATATACTTACTTTCGAAAATCCATGATGTTGAAAAAGTACAAACTCATGCATCCAGTTCATAACGTAGTAACCACACTCCCAATCGGACAATTGTTGATTACACTAAAACAATTATATATGTATGAGAGTTTTCTTTTCGGATATATATATATATATATATATATATATATATATATTAGTTAATAAGATTAATTACCTTGGGGAAAATCCAAGTCATTGGACACAAACGTGATTTGTTGGTTTTTGTTTTTTTAAACCTTGTAACAGCCCTAAAACAAAAATAAACAACAATGATTTGTTAAAATTTATAAAAAGATATATCATTTCGAATACTAAAATAATAAATTTCTTATTTATTCACATGTTCAACTATTGTGTAGTCTTTCAATGTCTTTGTCCCTCTGGCAGAATCCAAAATGTAGCTTTTATATTGATGAGGACAAATCACTATCAACATCCAATGTCTCCTAATAAAGATTAAACAAATTAAACATAAACAACTTTTGATTAAAAATATCATAACAGTAAAGACATTTAGAATATCCTACCTTTCCCAATATGGTGCAAGAAAAAATTGTTTTTCCTCATGAAAATTCATCACATCAACAAGATCATTGATGACATGATCTGTTTCACCCCTATCATCGTATTCACATCTCGTAGACGTGATACATTGTGGGTTTATAAAACCACATTTGTTATCCATTCTTGATACAAGCATGAGTGAATGTAGCATATGGAAAACACAATATATATTATAATGGTAAAATAATATGAAACATTAATACTGTAAATGTTAAAGTACTTACATTTGATACCAGAGAATACAACTAATATCAAGTTGTTCTTTTTTCAACATCTCCATAATGGCCACTGAGCTAATCACTGTTTCAACACTCGCAGCATTGAAGATCCCGGGTTCAGACACAATAAGAAATGACTCCGGAATGTTGTGGCTCTTAAACAGTTTCTTTGGCATCATGTGTTCTTGCATCGTTTTGTATAACTTTTCCTTTTGTACCTACATTAAGAAACCAAATGATTATCATGAAAATTGTATTGCTATGAAAATAATAACAATGAGAGAGAGAGAGAGAGAGAGTGAGAGAGACGTAGGTTTGTGCCATATACCCTATTTTCTGCTTCATCCCCCATCATCTCTTTAGATGCTTCCAGTTTCCTTCTTTTCTTTCTAGGAAGATTTTTCTGCCACCAAAAAATAGTAAAAAATACAGTATATTTTTGTGGGCTAAATGCTAAAAATAGCATCCAACTTTCATATATTTTCATTGTAACTTTTTATCTTATTAAGGCATGTTAATATATAATATCTTTCAAAGAAATCAAAAGAAGAAAATTATGCACCTCATACTCTTGCTTTTTCTTTGCTTTCTTCTTATGCTCTTTAGCTTCTTCAACATTCACGTTTTCTTTCTCTTTTTCCTGAAGTCCAAATTAAAAGATTATATTTTAATATATGTAGTTTTTTTATGGGAAATTAACTATAAATGAAAACAATACCTTTCCAAAATTGTAAGTTAGAGTGACTACCTGGTCATGAAGAATAGGAGCAGCTTGGGTCAACATTGGTAATGGTTCAATGAGAGGTCTTTTATCTTTTTGCATAATTGAAATCGAGTTTAGTAAATAGTCAATGATGCATGTGATTAGATATTATTTAAGTTTATGCTCTTTTCAAAACAAATTCAATGCTTTATGTACTCTTGATTCATATATTAACTCAAATAATGTTTGTTAATATGTATACCTTTCTTCAAGATATTTCGTTTTGGGTTTATCAACACTTCTTTTTCTGGTTTTTCTTTCTACCATACGGATCCTCTTGCTCTTGGTTGTTTGCACTAGTACCTCATCCATATGTGATGGTAAATTTCCAATGTATAACCTCAGACCTGTTGATAAGAAAATGATCATAGAAAATAATGAGGGTAAATATATGTTAAAGATTATGACTTAATCTAACTAATGAGAAGATGATGAAATAATAATCGATACCCCACAGCTAAAGGCACTTGAAGTGAAATTGAATCAGTCACATATGCAAAACTTGCTACACAATTATCTTTAGAACACACACACACATACATTTGAAACATGATACATTTAAAGATGCCACATGGGTTTAGAGCCAATTGGGTGTTATCTTACTTGAAGTTTGTTGTGATGATGAAGTACCAGAAACCTTAGCTAATGAGCGATATTGGACTTTATAATAACACGATCAACAACAAAAAATGGGAATTGAAGAGCTTTGCCTCGTGGTGTCTCCATGAACATTGAATCACCATAATTAACCATGTCCTGAATCCATACAATACAGGTTGCTACTATTATGTCTGAAACTAAATTACCAAATTACCTCTTTAACATGGAGTTCCACAAAGAAAAATGGACAAACTTGATCTGATCTCTCTCTTCTTCTTTTAGATGAATGGTGAACTTGTGATTCTTCTTCCCTAGGAAATGCTGATACTGTAGCTCTCACAGCTATAAGCATATATCTTGGTCAACATTTGATGAAAAATCTTGCTTTTCTAAATATTGGTTGCTATATAATTAAGCAATAAATGTGAACTTTAACAAAATTATAATGTGAAATCGAATAATTATAGAGGAGGATGTGTGATCATTGAGTGGTTTTGAAATATTCTTAATATGAAATTTGCACTCAATGGATGCCTGATTATAGGAGCATTAGATGGGGCTAATGTTGAAATCAGAAAGGAAGTTGGAGAGGACAATTTTTTCTTTTTGGAGCAACAGCAGATGAAGTTCAAAACAGAGTCGATGATGCTTTCTAGGGTTATCAACCAGAAATATGAAGTAATATTTCGTACACAGAGAAGACATTGTCATAAACACAACATTAATCAACGAATAAATCCATTACACCCAAAGTCCGAGCGTACTTGTAAACAACGTGAAAGAAGGAGGTAGAAGCGGCTGTAGGCCGGAGTAGGAGACTTCGTCAGTCTCGTCGACTAGAGACCGAAGGTGGAGGCGTCGTCAACCGGAGGCGGAGGCGTCGTTGGCCAGAGGCGGAGGCATCGTCGACCGAAGGCTAAGGTTTCGTATAAACAACTCTAAGTAATAGAGCGAAAATGGCGATGAATTTGTTTGGTCATATGTCGGAAGCGTCTCAAAGGGAGAAAGCGTCTCAAAAATGAATTATGTTGCGGGGCTTAATCAAATGAACTTATTTAATTTTTTATTTCAAGTATTTTTACTCATAAAAATATCCTATTGAATTTAATTGCCTCATGGTATATTCTTCCCTTGTACTCGATATGGAATAAAAGTTCATTAATTGTATTTAAAAATAATCTATAGAGTACAGTGTAAAATATAAACTACAAAAGATTCATCCTTTTTACAATAATAATCTAAAATTTCTTATTCTAATTAAATTGGAAAAGTTATTTTGTTTATGACCTTTGGTTATAACAAGCTTTCATTATGTTTAATACAGAAAATAAAACAAAAAATTTTAAAGAAAAATCATTTGAATGTAATCTGTTCATTCCATTTGACCATTTTTATGGTCCAAACTTTGCATGTAATCTATTGAAACTTGAACCTCATCTGCTTATTGGTTTTTGATGTTTGGTAATTTTTTAAAATAAACCGATAACAAACCTAAAATAATAAAAAATAAAAATAAAAAAGTCACTTGTGTTACCCCACAATTCTTCTTACAAAAAAGGATGAAAATACAGAAAATAAAAACGATAAAATACAGAAAATAGTCAAGTGGCTGAATCAATAAACTGAACAAGAACTGCTACAATTATTATTATTAAAAATTGAGGGGTAATATTGACCTTTTGGCACAGTTAGTCTACAAAACTGCAGCTTTCTAAAGGATGAGGGCAAAATGGGAATTTGATTATTGCTTGAACTGGTTGCCCAAACCTTGGGTCATTCCTAAGCTCTGTCCAAGATCGCCCATTTGTGCTTTCATGGCCTATAAAGGGGCAAAATGGTCAAATTAAAAATATATTACCCCAAGGGTAAAATTGTACTTTTATATCATCATACAAACCTGTACACTTTTTTTATGCACATCTCTATATGCTTCTGTTATGTACCTCTCTTTTCTTTTCTATGACAAGAATGGAATCAGTCATTCCATTCCCCTATCAATTCCATTCCTTTGAGAATAATGGTTTTATATCATCATACAAACCTATACACTTGATTCAGTAATTGTAGTTTTTCCACTTAATTTGTCTTTAAGGAGTGTCTTCAGTTGTTTGAGTGCAAATTTTGTGATTGGTTTTGCTTCTCTTGCTCCTTGGTAGTCAACAACAGGTTTTCCAGGGACAAATACTTTAATAGTTGAAAACAGGATCAAAGTTGTAGCAGCAAGGATAAAGGCATTAAAGTTGGATTTCTAACTAAAGAGGAAGTTGATCATGTTTATGTATTAGTCGTACTTAATCAAAATGGGGGCGTATTTTTTTAGTTATTTGATTTTGTTTCTAGTACATCTCATTGACCGTATTAGATGTTGCAATTAACCGTATTAGATGCTGCAATTGTGTGTATTATATTTATTTATCCCTTTATAATACGGGTTTTTTTACAACCGTATTAGATGGGGGTGTACTCTATTACCAATTTTCCAGTAGTGGTGACTGGTATGAGAAGAACAAGCACATTGCGCAAAAAGGACGATAAATGGGATACAAGCGAACCAATTATGCACTGTATTTGTTGGCTGTTTATCACATCATACTTTTCTGTTGTAACACTTTTATAAAAGGAAGTTTATTTTTTTCATTTATTTTACCTCTAATAGTGGATTATTTGGTGCAACTAAAATAGATTTACAAAAATACCATGGATTTTTTTTTTCATTTATTTATGCATCCCTTTAAATGCAAAAATAGCAATGTACTTTTGTAAATGTCTAATTAGCATATTACAACATCATATTTTTCTGTAGGGGTGAGCAAAATCCAAACCGATAAAAGAAAAACCGCAATAATCCACAACCGAAAAACCGAAACTGATGGTGCGGATTTTATGTTTTTGAAAAACCGAATTTATTGCTGCGGTGCGGTTTATATCTAGAAACCGGACCACCAAAACCGAATCGCACCGCAAGCTTATTAAGAATAAAATAAATCACTAATTTATATTATACAATTATACATATTATTTAAAAAACTAATAAATTCTAATTTATACATATATTATATATTGAACTTTACGATAATTAGTAATTAGTTATTAAGTTTAATGTTTGAGTTTGTCACTTTGTGTTTATAACTTATGATTATGTGTAAAGTGTAAACACTATGTGGACTATAACTTGCAAGTAACTTCTAAGTACAAATTAAATAAAAAAAATGAGCTTGGGAATATATGTTGCAAATGAAATAATCAAGTAAACAACATAAAAAACTGAAAGTTACAGATTCTAAATGTGTGGAAACAAAATGGCATCATATCATACAATAATAAATCTTCACATGAGCACCACGGTTAAAAAAATCATACCGGTGAACATAAAAAACCGCACCATATGTTTGACTCGGTTTAAAACCGACACCGAACCGGTACAAACCGAAACCGCAATAAAAAACCGCAAAACCGAACCACTGAAAAACTGCACCCAACGGTTTCTAGAATTCAAAAACCGCACCTTGCGGTTTGCAGTTCGGACCTAAAACCGCACCATGCTCATCCCTACTTTTCTGTTATAAGAGTTTTATAACAGAAAATCTAATTTTTTTCATTTTTTTACTTACAGAGTAAAAAGGATAATGTACATTTTTTATTGTCTTATAAGTATATTATAGTAAATTATACTTAGATGATAGAAAATCCAAAAAAAAAATGTCTACTGCATAATAATCTCATGGTATATTTCTTGTTATTCATTTTAACCAATATGGTTATTTATTTATCAACCTTTTATATAGTAATGTTATCATTATATTATCAAATTATCATGTAAAATTTTACCATTTGAAGTGAGCAATTTTGTAACCGTGGTTCTCACAGGTTATAATTAACCTTATATATATATATATATATATATATATATATATATATATATATATATATATATATATATATATATATATATATATATATATATATATATATATATATATGTGTGTGTGTGTGTGTGTTATACAATTGGTGGTGTTGTGGTTACATATTTGTATAGTTTTTATAGCAGAATATGAACAAAATTGTAAAACCAAACAAGTATTTTCTAGTTAACGTTGAAAATGAAACAAAAATCCAAATCCAAAAAGCTTCCACATAGGACCAGGAAATCTAGTTACTCTATCACATGGATAGGTTGGTACTCCTTACAATTTACCAGAACTCTCGTAACAATAGTTCTTCAAAAGAGTAATCAATTTGACAATTACCTTCATTGTCAATAATCATAGAACCTAGCTTTGTTACCCCAAGTGAAAGAAAAATACAATATACCTTCACACCAGTCCATAACTAGTTTTGGCTTTTCTCTATTCAATTCCAAAAACTCCACCCTTTTTGCATCAGGAGTCATGATTCTTCTTATTCCATCTTCATACAAAAACTCGTGTTTTTCATTAAAATCCTAGATCATCGAACAAAAGCATACGTTATTCATGCTGAGGTGCAAAAATCCAAACAAAGGTCTTGAGCTCTTGAAAAATATATTTATGGGCTCAATTTAAGCTAATGTGAGCAATTTAAATTGCACAATACATCAAGGAAACAGGAAAGTGAGCCACCATGCTTCAAGAATGTGATACACAAAAAAAATTAAAAATGACAATTTGATATGAGAATACCTTCGTAATGATCAACTTGAGATTCTCCAGTTTTGGACAATATTTGAGAATTTGGATCAGTTCATCGACAGTGAAGGCATCCATAGCTGTTTTAAGCACCGCAGTCTTCAAATTAGGTAGAGCCAAATCACATGCACCATCAATGCGCTATAATAATGACAGCAAGTAAGTGATACAATGAGCATGTAGGTACTTGATTAAGAGTATATATAAATACAAAGTTTGGAAAGATCAAGAAATGTATATAAACTGAGCCATGCCCTCCATCTGTCCAATAAAATTTGTTAACATATCTCAGTTCTTGGAATACTCAAGGTAAAAGTACATATTTCAGCCCTTATAAGCTACAGATTTTGATGTACAATATTCCACAACTTTCTTTGGGTATTTCTACATTAAGTAAAAAAGAAACACCCATATAGTTTTTTTTTACTATATTAAGCTATGATCTCATTAAGAAAATACAGAAACAATCTTCAAATTTTTAACCGAAATGAAGAATTGTGCATAAAGAGAATAAGCATCTACCTTACACAGGAAGTAAAGGTTCTTCCAAAAAGGTTTGACATGAGAATTTCCATGAAACAGCACAGGTACGCTGTTGCCCTCGAATGTAGCCTCAATCATAGCTTGCTTTAAGGAGTCTAGACGTTCAAAGAACAAATTACATGCTATATCACCCTCTAAATTCAAAACCACCAATTTTGGGCAAGAAATTTTAATGTCACAACAGCGCCTGTCTTCACAGTAAATATTCAGCGTTTTCAGCTTCGGACATGAAATACAAAGAAGACCAAGTTTGCTTAGTACACAGTCCGACAAAGTCAGATCCTCAAGCAAATGGCAGCTTGCGAGAAAATCTTTTACAAAATTAGCATCTTGCAATAAGTCAATATTAGACAACGTAAGAACCCTAAGTGCCGGAAATCCCTTAAACTTGGGCAAACTTACACAACAATAGCCCAAATCTAGCGTTAATATCTCTAAGGAACTGTAAGTTACCAGACAATGGGGTAACTCGAAAGCTTCAGCATTCTCCTTAGTGCAAATCGTCAAGTCAAGTTGTTTGACGTTTCTCGTGAGTGCCATATGAATCCACCGCAAGACTGTGGACATATTGTAATAACCATCACAACGTAGACGAAAACTATCCAAATCTACGGTTTTGCTTGCTAAAACCCAATACACAAACTCTTTGAATTTATTTTTTTTGAATTTTTCTCCGTCCTGTATGTCTACAGATGGAACTGCAGTCCACAAATTCCTCCATCGTCTGGACAAAATGCTGCTTCGAATTGCTGTTTTTGTGGATTTAAGACGCGAAAGAATCAAAACAAGAATAGCATCCGGCATGTTGCTGATCAAATCGACCCCATCTTCGCATTTTAATGCCTTTGGTGGCTTGGATTTCTTCATGCGTTGATGTGAATCAGAAAGTATTCAGAAGAGTTCAATTGATATCTGGTCGTAGGTGAAAGGGTGTAGGTTTTGCATTGAAATCTCTCTCATAAATTCAAGAACTATAAAAACTCTTTGGTGTTGGAATTTTTATATTTTTGGTAGGATGTTAATGTGCCAAACGATTTTGGTAAGATAAATTTGAATGATATTACGTTTATAAAAAGTCTTTGCTGTTAGGATTTGTATTATTGGTAGGATGTTGAATGCGCCAAACGTTTTGGTAAGATAAATTTAAATGATACTATCATTTTAAGAGATTTTTACATCTATTTCTCTCTAGAATCATTTATGTTTGGTTTGTCAAAGATTTGGAATATTTATAGCAATTTACATAAATGTTCATATCTTAAAATCAGTTTTCTGTAAATAAAATATTTTTAAAATCATGTTTGTTTTGAAAAAGATTTGAAATATATGTCTTTAAATAAAACTTTTTTTTAAAAAATCATTATACTATATACAGTTGCCACACTCTACTTTGTAGAATGACAATTTCCTGCAAAATGTAATTTTTACGCCTAAACTTTGACCATTGATATTTTTCACCCTCTACTTTTTAAAATACCAATTTCCACCCCTATTTTTTTTTATAACTTTTACCCCCTTCAAATTAAAACTTTCTAAAATATCACTTTCATCCCCTCTATTTTTAAAATTTTTGTGTTTCCACGGTAGTATGTATAAATATTTTTATATAAATAATTATAATGTGTGCAACACGCGAATATTTGTGTAGTTTGAATATATAACAAAAAATCAAATTAGAGATATTATTGATATTAATTGAGCTAAAATATGAAAAGATGAATTTACTTTAATATTTTTGTGTATTAGGGAGGATGGAGTCAAGGTTGGGTTCACTGACGGTTTAAGGTGGAACCGTCGGGTCATGGCCCCCTTCAATGGCGGTTTCTAATTGTTTAGGGAGCTGGGAGCTCTTGTGCAGTTTGTCGAACCTGCTTCAACATTTGCTCATCATGCATTGACGACATGGAAAAGAGATAAGATGTACCTTCATTGGAATCTTCCCCATCGTCGATTGCTTCGACCTTATCAAAGAGTTCTCCAAATCTCTTTTGAAGTTCCGATTGAGAATTAAAAAGAGAGAGAGAGAGAGAGAGAGAGAGAGAGAGAGAGTAACGAGAGCCATAATCCCAAGTCTCTGGAGCGTTTGTTTTTTGTGGGTCATTATCTTTAATAGCCTGTAACAGCCCAAATTTGTAGAAATTTTTTCATTAATAATTAGAAATATCAACCACATTTGTTTTCCAACAATCCCATTACATTACCACATTGTTTAAACGATCAGAGTATCCAAATAATAAGTGCAGAAATATTGGAGAGTGCATGTTGCACCATCAAGCCGGGCTCTTTCCTTTAGAACCAGAAGAACTTGAAACACCCACCAAAACTATAAGTGCACGCTTAGTGAGTTTCCCAAAAACACATGAAACACATAATTACATAATGTCATGCACACATATATAAGTTTGCCATGGACTCCCTCCATGGTCTTCATTTGGAATGCCATAGGCTACCCCATGGTCTTGCATCATAGAGCCATAGGCTCCTACATGGTATTGCCAAGTGTCATGGCCTCACCCCAAGGTCTTCACATAAATCTACACATATGTCAATTAGAAAACCATTGCATACTCAATTACTAAAGATCTCATATCAAATAATCGGTCAACCTTTCGATGTACTCAGTCTGCTGAACACAATAGATGCTTGCATATCAGTCCAAAACCTCACACTGAACAATGGTACAAATAACCCTAAATTAGGATTATAACTCACACTAGTCAAAGAGTCCAAAAACCTAAGCCTAAGTCCTTCCATGGTGGCCCAAAAGCCTTTCCTTTACTAATAGCCCTATGATCCAAGATAAAAGCTATTAATGGTGCATATGTCCCAATACGGCCCAACCAATACAACTATAGCCCAAGTCAGAATAACAGACCACAAACTCTAAATGGGACCAGGCTCAAAACTAAATAAGGCCCAAAAAGCTTCCAAACCCACACGGAGCCCAAATCCATCTAGGGTGCGTATACCCATCATATAACTCTAGTATGGTTAGCATACTGAGCCCCTTAGTTGTACACGCACCGTACACGATATTACGTCCGACGTATAAGTAGAATATGCACCAACGACCATTAAGTGCTTAATACTTGGGATTTCAATGTCAAACTTCAGATCCGAGTCCATTAAGATGTCCTAAGGCATAAAGTTGGCAAATTTATGGCCTTGCATGCCATAAGGGACCTAAAACATCATTCTTCCCACTAAGGCCTCATTTAAGACCTCAAACTCAAGCATGGTCTCAATACAACCTTCAAGATGGCACCTTTATGCATCAAGCATGCTCAAAGATCTTAGATCTAATAATCCTATTCTCTGGAGTTGCTCAACTCACAAGAGAGGGTACAAATAACCAAAAAGGGACTTCATAGAAAAACCCTAACTCAAACTAACAAAAAAGATGACAAGGTTATGACTTTTTAACTCCAGAAGTTCCTCAAGATGAATTAGATGCAAGATCTAGAAGCTTAATGACACCCAAGACTTGATCAGTCCCTTCTCTTTCTTGAATGCTCTCTAAAATGGCCACCAAAACACTCTTTAAGCTCAAGGATCAAGATCTCATGAAAATGTGGGGTTAAGGGACGAAATGAGGCTGTGGAGGAAGATTAGGGTTTGGTTCAAATGATATAAGGTTGTTTAAATAAGGTGCAAGTCAAGAAACTAGGGTTTTAGCCACCTGCCACGTATGCCCTACATACCTGCTCATGCGCCCAGCATACGAGCCTCATGCACCTGATGTGCAATACTCACGTACGCTAAGCATGCCATATTTACGCCCAACATACGGAAGGGCCTTTTTTTGCCAAAATGAAAGTACTTGAACGTAGACAATGGAATACTTGGATTGCAGTGTTACAACTCTCCCCCACTTAAACTAGACTTTGTCCTTGAATTCTACTGTTGTGAATAGAACCGGGTAATGCTCTCGCATCTTGCCCTCCGACTCGAAAGTCCACTCAGATTCCTTCCGGTGTTACCAATGCACCTCACTAGCTTCACCACCTTGTAACAAAGAGATTTTGTTTTTCTATCCAAAATTGCAATGGGCTTCTCCGTATAATTTAGGCTCCTATCCACCTGAATATCATCTAGAGAAATAACTACCACCTTGTCTGCAACACGCTTCCGGAGTTAAGACATGTGGAAGGTGTTATGGATCTTACGGAGCTCGTCCAGAAGATCCAACCGATAAGCAACCCTGCCAACTCGGGCAGAAATCCTGAATGACCAATGAATCAGGACCCTAACTTTCCCTTCTTCTGAAATGAATGATACCCTTCCAAGGTGACACCTTCAGCAACACAAAATATCCCATTTGGAACTCGAGATCTGATCGAATCGGTCAACATAGCTTTTCTATCGGCTATACGCAACCCTCAGTCTATCACGTACTTGTTGAATCTATCCAGTAGTGTAACACCTGGTTCCTGGAACGTATTTTAAATTAAACATTTTGGCATTTTGGCCTGGGACTCGGCGAGTTGGTGGTCCAACTCGTCGAGTAAAAGCGAATCGGACCCGGGAGTCAAGTGGTTGACTCGGCGAGTTAGAAATCGGACTCGGCAAGTCCATGCAGTCTGGACAAAAACCATAATATGAGGGTTTACACCCTATATAAACACATTAACTTGGCCTCCATTGTCCCTAACACTCTCCTAGAGCTGCTTATCGAAACCTTAGCCGTATATGTGTGTGTTAAGGCTATTGTGATGTTTTTGTTGACTTGTGAAGCTTGGAAGGAAGAAGAGGAGCATGAGTATTCGACTTGGGGCTTGTGGATCTAGAAATCTCATTCCATTTTCAGCTTAATCAAGGTAAAATGCCCATGCTTTGGTCTTTCATTTGGTTGTTCATCTTTAGAATGTGGATCTTGGGTGCATTTAGGGCTTTTGAAGCCATTTTCGGATTTAAGGAGTGTTATGTGGACTTTAGCTTCAGATCTGGGCCTTAAGAGGGGTCTCACGGCATAAAGGTGCCAACTTTAGGGCAGTGAGATCACCATGCACATTGTAAGACACTTTATATGGATTTTTGAGCTAAAAACCCCATGCATGTGCATCAAGTTTGGAATTTACGTATAAAATGGACATTAGGAGGCCAGATCTATGGTTTTGGTGTGTTAGACCTCATTCAAATCGATAGTATGGAGTTGGTCGAGAGTGGACTCGGCGAGTTGTTCTTGGCACTCGACGAGTCGGTGACCATTGTGCACCAAACCCTTCCTATGAATGGGTAAATGATATGAAGGAAGTTGTTTGTGGGTTTTGACGCGAAAAGGGACCTGGAAGCCTTGGGACTCGGTGAGTGGTATGAGCAGACTCGGCGAGTCCATAACAATCTCCCACTCTTTGAAGATGGACTCGACGAGTTGTTCATACAACTCGACGAGTCATAGACCAGACAACTTCTTAAGTTGGAGATGAACTCTATGAGTTCAAGAAGGAACTCAGCGAGTCGGATGAATATGGTCCCGATGTTATGACTGAATGAGAACCCGTCGAGTTTCGCTAGACTCAACAAGTGGATCCGGGGTTTTGTGTGGGTTTAGTGAAGCAGGGACTCGACGAGTTGGTAGGCCAACTCGGCAAGTCAGGTCAACTGAATGTTGAGTTTGACCAGTGTTGACTTTGATTGAACTTGGACCGAACCTGTTTAGGGTTGTATGTGATGTGTGTTAACTTGAAGGTTGTCATGTAGGGATTGAGGAGTTGTAGGGAGTCGAATTGTGCGCCGAGGATAGTTCAGACACTGCACGACATTGAGGTGAGTTACCTTCCAGTAGGGGTGGGTCTAAGGCCACAATATCGGACCACCAAAAAGGGGTATTTTTAAGATAATGCTCTTTGTGATAATTATATTGGTATGGTTATGTGATTTATGTGGATTATATGTTACGTGTTTAGTAGATATTAGTTTCCTTAACAATGGTCCGTAGGACCCAAGGGTAGGTCAGTACCCGGTTATGCCTAACTGTATGCTTATATATGTTGATTGCATGTTGGTAGTAGGGGGTGAAATAGTCCCCAGTTACCGGTTGAAAGATACCGATGCTGATTACCGGTTGAAAGATACCGATGAAGGTTACTGGGTGAAAGATACCGATGATGGTTACCGGTTGAAAGATACCGATGATGGTTACCGGTTGAAAGATACCGATGAAGGTTACCGATTGAAAGATACCGATGAATGTTACCGGTTGAAAGATACCAACGATATTGTATGGTATATGGTATGATAGGGGAACTCACTAAGCTTTCTGCTTACAATTTTGGTTTTGGTTTTAGGTACCTCTTCTTCGAAGGGGAAAGAGCTGATGACGTAGCAGCGCATCACACACACTCACATTTTCCGCAAGAAGTTTTGGGACTGTACTATGATTTTCAATATTTATGATGTTATGGTTTGAAATACAACATTATGATTTTGTATTGGATGTTTTATTAACAATTTTTTGGTAAAAAGTTTGTTATAAACGTTAAACCAAAAATGAATTTTTTGGCCTTGAAAATTGGGTCGTTACAAGTTGGTATCAGAGCCCTGGTTTGAGGGATTCAGATACACCCTCGGGGGTGTCTACACTCAAACCAAGGGACTAAAAGATCTTTCAAGAAAAAATAGTTATATGAAGTATAAATTGAGAATTTTTAAGAAAGACGAAGTGTGTGATGCGTGCGACTGGCCGGGCTCAAGTAAGTTTTACCCAAGATACCCGTACTTGTTATGTTAAGGATCTAGGAGGATGCCTTGTGTGCCTGATATATGATTCGGAGAATTGCATGCTAGTTAGGGCTAAGGATCTAGGAAGGATGCCTTATGTGCCTGTTGTATGAGTTGTATGCTAGGACTGTTTAGTCAGCAGTAGGATGACATGTGTAGGTTATGCTTGGTTTGGTTACTCAATGCACGAATGTTGCTTGCTTTGTGCTATGGGTGTTCTGACCAGCTTCAACTAACTAAGGAGTGGATATATAACAGTATCCGCAAGCTAGTTAGGGGGAGGTGTTGTGGAACTTCTAGTGTAGCTGATGGCGGAGAGTAGGTCGGAGAGTGCCCTAAGGAAGCCTATGGTGAGGTCAGTGAAAATGGTATCGGAAAAAGGGTATGGATGAAGTCGAAGCAATTCTTGGGGAAAGTACGGATAGATGTGGAAGGTAGTATGGGCCCATACTACTGAATGTGGAAGATGCGTACTCGAACCAAGGAGGGCCTAGATTGAACCGGGAAACTTGGAAGGTATATGTGACCCTGACATTTGTATGTTTATTTTTCTGAATGGTGGTCACGCGACATGGAGCAAGAGGTTCAGGATTCGGGTCAGGATCGGGCTAGAGGGCAGGATCCGAGTATGTAGATGATCGGTTACGCGAGTTCATTGCATCCGAGATCACGAGGGGTATCCTTGATGCGACGCCGGTTATCTTCGGGTCGATCAAGGAGGGGATCATTGAGCTGATAGAGGATCGCCTCAGGGAGTTCCGGAGTGACATGGCGGCTAGCCAGTCAGGACCACACACATTGTCCTTTAAGGACTTCAGAGGGAGTGGTGCGCCTGTTTTCCACGGGGCGAAGGACCCCATTGTTGCCATACGATGGATTGTGGACATTGAGTCTGCACAGCTGACCAGCTTCTGCCCCGAGGGGTGAAGGTACGATTTGAATCAGGGTGTTTGAGGGACCGGGCTAAGGACTCGTGGGAGTCAATTGGCGACTCTCTGGGACCCTCGGCTATTGAGGCTATGACATGGTCGGATTTTGTGACCCGGTTCAGAGCGGAGTTTGTGCTAGCTGTAGAGCTTCAGCAGCTGGCCAGGGAGTTCTTGGATATGAGAAGACTACGGAGACTGTGGAAGAGATCACCGCCAAGTTCCAGGAGAGGGCTTTGTTGGTGCCCCAGTTTGCGGGCGATGAGGACATGAAGAGGACCCGCTACCATGACATGCTACGAGCTGACATCCGGGAGCATGCTAGTTTTTCAGCTTGCCCTACCCTGGATTCCATGATTTCCAGGGCTAGGGAGAGGGAGATTGATCTGGAGCACATCCGGAAGAGGAAGGAAGTGGAGGGGCAGATGGCGGGGGCTTCGGGGAAGAAGCCCAAGGTATCCGATGGTAGGCCGAAAGGTTAGTTTGGGCGGGACCGCTGTGGAAAATGCGGTCGGACACATGAGGGAGCTTGTCGCACTAGGCCAGGTTCAGGCTACTATAAGTGTGGTAAGGTTGGGCATTTTGGCAGGGAGTGTACTGCCCCTACTCCAGCGATGCAGGTGTCAGACCTGATTTGATTTCATTGCAATCAGAAGGGACATATAAAGGTCAATTACCCTAGATTGACAGCAGCAGCGGCAGCGGCGCCAGCTATGGCGCCGATTCCAGCAACAACACGGGTTGTGGATGGCCGGAAGGCTAAGTTGGAGGCTCCAATGGTTCGGTGCCGAGCATTTCAGCTGACCACCGAGGAGGCACGCGCTGCACCCGATGTGGTGATAGGTATGACTTCTTATCCTTATGCTTTTATATTATGTCACTGTAAATTTTGATATATCATGTGCCTTGTTGAAGATCGTTCCATGTGAACGGAATCCCAGTTCAAGTGTAGTTTGATTCGGATGCCATCCGATCTTTTGTCTCTCTTGCACTTAGCAAGAAGTTCCCGGAGTCTTCAGGCATGTTGGATTGCCCTCTAGAGGTCGATATTGCGGACAACCAGTCGGTGCGAGCATCGGAGGTCTATCGAGACTGTGTTTTGAGGCTGTTTGAGGAGCATTACCTAGTGGACCTGGTTCCCATTCCATTGAGGGGGAACAAGGTGATTATAGGAATGGATTGGTTGATCCCCAATGGGGCAGTGATAGATTACACACAACAGCTAGTTCAGATCAGGACCCCAAGTGGGGGAGAGTTGGTAGTTTAGGGCGAGAGGCCACAACGAGGACCGGCGGTATGTTTAGCAGCGAGGGCTAGATGTTACATTCAGCAAGGTTGCGCAGGATATGTCGCCTATTTTATGGACACCCGGGAGGCGGGTAAGGCGGCGGTGGGCGATATTCCCGTGGTGCGTGAGTTTACGGACGTATTCCCTGAGGAGTTTCCTGGGATACCTCCAGAGAGGCAGGTGGAATTCAAGATCGACCTAGTCCCCGGTGTGGCTCTGATAGCCAAGGCACCGTATCGGCTGGCTCCTCCTGAGATGCAGGAGTTGTCTATGCAGCTGCAGGAGCTGTTAGACAAAGGATTCATTAGACTGAGTAGTTCTCCCTGGGGAGCCACGATTTTGTTTGGTGAAGAACCGTTACCCACTCCCGGGGATTGATGAACTCTTTGACCAGTTGCAGGGAGGATCTTGGTTCTCCAAGATTGATCTGTGCTCAGGATATAATCAGATGAGGGTCAAAGAGGAGGATGTACAGAAGACGGCATTCCGGACATGCTATGGCCACTATGAGTTCATGGTGATGCCTTTCGGGCTCACAAATGCTCCTGCAGTGTTCATGGATCTCAAGAACCGCGTGTGTAGACCGATGTTAGACAGGTCTGTTATAGTGTTTATTGATGACATCTTGGTTTACTCCAAGACGTAGGAGGAGCACAAGGAGCATCTGCGGGAGGTTCTAGAGACTTTGAGGAGGGAGAACATGTATGCTAAGTTCTACAAGTGTGAGTTCTGGTTACGCGAGGTACAATTCCTTAGGCACCTTGTCAACCAGGACGAGATTTCAGTGGACCCGTCCAAAGTAAAAGTCGTGATGAGATGGGAAGTTCCGAAGTCTCCATCTAAGATTCGGAGTTTCCTCGGATTAGCCGGCTACTATTGGAGATTCATCCATGATCTACAAGATAGCTGTACCCATGACCAGGCTAACGAGGAAAGTTGTGGTCTTTTGTTGGGGGCCTAAGCAGCAGGCCGCATTCGAGACTCTGAGACAGAGATTGTGTGAGGCGCTAATCTTAGCCCTGCCAGAGGGCATGGAGGATTTTGTGGTGTATTGTGATGCGTCCATCTCAGGTTTGGGCGCAGTTCTGATGCAGAGAGGGCATGCATTGCCTACGCGTTGAGGCACCTGAAGCCTCACGAGGCGAATTACCCGACACATGATTTGGAGTTGGGGGCTATCGTGATCGCCCTCAAGATTTGGCATCATTACCTCTGTAGGATTTGTTGTATGATTTACACGGACTACAGGAGCCTAAGGTATCTCATGGACCAACCAAATCTGAACATGAGGCAGCATCGGTGGCTTGATGTGGTAAAGGATTACGATTGCGAGATCCTTTACCACTTGGGGAATGCCAATGTGGTGGTCGACGCGCTTAGCCGCAAGGCAGCACCGATCATGGATATCTGTCTGAGGATGACAGTGGTGACTCTGCTATTGGAGCGGATTCGAGAGACTCAGTAGGAGGCCATGAAGGAGGAACATCGGAAGAGCGAGCGGATTGTGGGTCAGGTTTCCTCCTTTGACTATGACAGTCGGGGGTTGTTGACTCTGCACCATAGGGTGTGTGTCCCGTATCATGGGTTTGTGCGGCAGGTATTGATGGAGGAAGCGCACAAATCTCTATTCTCCATTCATCCCGGGGCAACGAAGATGTATAGGAATCTTCATCTGGACTATTGGTGGCCTGCATGAAGCGGGATGTGGCATCGTACGTAGAGTGGTGCTTAACCTGTAGGAAGGTCAAGGCCGAGCATCAGAGACCTCACGACAAGATGCAGCCGTTGGACATTCCGCTGTGGAAATGGGAAGACATCACGATGGATTTTATCACAAAGCTTTCCAGGACCGTGCGGGGAGCGGATTCGATCTGGGTCATCGTCGATCGATTGACCAAGAGCGCCCATTTTATCCCGATTCAGGAAAGTATTTTGACTGAAAAGTTGGCCGACATTTATATCAGGGAGGTGGTGGCGCGGCACAGGGTGCTAGTATCGGTGCTTTCGGACAGAGACGTTTGGTTTACTTCCAGGTTCTGGAAGAAGTTCCATGATGATCTTGGAACTCGTTTGCATTTTAGCACCGCTTTTCACCCGCAAACAGATGGACAGAGTGAGTGGACCATATGGACCTTGGAGGATATGTTGCGGGCGTGTGTCTTAGACTTTGGAGGTAGTTGGGATACTTACCTTCCTTTGGCTGAGTTCTAGTACAAGTTATCACGCGAGTATTGACCGTCCTCCCTTCGAGATGTTGTACGTGATGAAGTGCAGGATCCCGATATATTGGGGTGAGGTTGGTTAGAGGTGTTATGGGGAGCACCGAAGTAGTACTCCAGACTACGGAGAGGATCCAGCAGGTCCGGAGCAGGCTTCAGACTGCTCAGAGTCGGAAGAAAAGTTATGCCTACAGGTGCCGATCCGACTTGGAATTCTAGGTCGGGTATATGGTCCTCCTGAAGGTGTCACCTTGGAAGGGTGTCATTCGATTCAGGAAGCGGGGCAAGTTGGGCCCTAGGTATATTGGACCTTTCAGGGTTGTAGCCCGGGTCGGCAAGGTGTCATATAGGCAGGATCTGCCAGACGAACTCAGTCAGATTCATAACACCTTTGATGTTTCCCAGTTGTGGAAATGTTTGGTGGATGATTCAACAGTAGTGCCTTTAGAGGACATTTAGGTTGATGACAGCCTGAAGTACATCGAGCGGCCAATGGTGATCCTGGACAGGAAGTCAAAGGATCTGAGGAACAAGAGAGTGGAGTTGGAAAAGGTTCAGTGGCAGCACCAAAAGGGCTCGGGGTGGACTTGGGAGCCGATGGGCGAGATGATGGAACATTACCCCGAGCTGTTTCAGGATCGAGCAGCAGACTTCGAGGACAAAGTCTAAAATAAGTGGGGGAGATTTGTAACACCTGGTTCCCGATACGTATTTTAAATTAAACATTTTGGCATTTTGGCATGGGACTTGGCGATTTGGTGGTCTAACTCGTTGAGTAGAAGCGAAATGGACCCGGGAGTCAAGTGGCTGACTCGGCGAGTCCGTGCTTTCTGGAAAAAAAACCCTAATATGAGGGTTTGCACCCTATATAAACACATTAACTCGGCCTCCCTTGTCCCTAACACTCTTCGAGAGATACATATCGAAACCCTAGCCGTATATGTGTGTGTTAAGGCGATTTTGATGATTTTGTTGACTTGTGAAGCTTGGAAGCAAGAAGAGGAGCGTGAGTATTTGACTTGGGGCTTGTGGATCTAGAAATCTCATTCCATTTTCAGCTTAATCAAGGTAAAATGCCCATGCTTTGGTCTTTCATCTGGTATTTCATCTTTAGGATGTGGATCTTGGGTGCATTTAGGGCTTTTCAAGCCATTTTCGGATTTAAGGAATGTTATGTGGACTTTAGCTTCAGATCTGGGCCTTAAGAGGGGTCTAATGGCATAAAGGTGCCAACTTTAGGGCCATGAGAGCCCCAGGCACATTGTAAGACACTTTATATGGATGTTTGAGCTAAAAACCCTATGTATGTGCATCAAGTTTGGAACTTTACGTATAAAATGGACATTAGGAGGCCAGATCTATGGTTTTGGTGTGTTAGACCTCATTCAAATCGACTATATGGAGTTGGAAAAGAGTGGACTCGGCGAGTCGTTCTTGGCACTCGACTAGTCGGTGACCATTGTGCACCAAACCCTTCCTGTGAATGCGTAAATGATAGGAAGGAAGTTGCTTGTGGGTTTTGACGCAAAAGGGACCTGGAAGCCCTAGGACTCGGCGAGTGGTATGAGTAGATGTGACATCCCCATTTTTCACGGCCAGAAAAGACCAGTTTTGTTTATGCGTTGTAAAATCAGAGTACTTCTTTTCGTAAAAATGTTGCGGAATTTGTTCCCAGAAAAATACGATAAATACGTTATCAAAACATTTTCGAAGAAACGTATTTTATTCATTTTAAAACGTTTGGGATGTCATTGTCAATACAGGAACATAAGCATAAACGGAACTTACATTTATTTACACTAGTGATCTACATCTCTTTAATCTCCCAGTGTAATTGTGACTTCATATCAACACCTGTGATATAAATAAACTAAGTGGGTCAGGTTGGGAAACCTGGTGAGTACATTGGGATTTCAATCCCACAATGTTATACCATATATATAGTTTAAAACTCACAAAATATACAATTTCACCATATATATAAACAACTCTTAGCCCACCCTGTTGATCCTCATAACGAGACTATCCATACTCTCGGACCTAAGATTAGTCCTTTTACCTAATCCATACTCCTGGATTAGAAATGAACGACTTTACCTATTCCATACTCTCGGACTAGGGATGAATGTCTAATCCATACTCCCAAATTAATGACAAAGAATTATAATTAATCCATACTATTGGACTAGGGACGGATGACTATGTCTTAATCCATACTCCCGGACTAAGGACGGATGACTATGTCTTAATCCATACCCTTGAGTTAATGACAGATGACTATGTCCAATCCATACTCTCGGACTAGGGACAATGACTATGTCTAATCCATGCTCCCGGATAAATGACATATACTAAATTTCTATTCTCTGAGTATAACTCACGTGTACTCGTAATAAAATACTACCCAATATTCCTCATAATTAATTTAGGTCTACTCTTTATCCTAAATTATCAAATATCATCAGGTATGTTCTATAACATGTATTTCAGGCAACATTAATTATCTTGCACATAAACATATAATTAATACTTCCATCGATACTTGTATTAAAAATCATGTTCATGAAAGGGACCATGCACTCACTTGAAATGTGGTGACTCAGCACTCGGACAGCGCTTCGATACTCTCAAAACGATTTTCCTTCGATAAAACCTAGTACCAATATCACTAGGGTTTAGTCTAATGATAACCGCGACAATTTAAGTAGTCTAACTATTATTATTATTATATAAGCATTAATAACACTCAATATAACTCATAATAATAGCCCAAATAATTATTTTAAGGTCCTGATAACATTCCAATATTTATTTGAGAGCTATATCAAAAATTGTGTAAGCATAGCACACTTACAGCGAATTTTATCGAAAACCGGAACTTAATTGGAGCAGCGTTTTGAAACTGAAAGACTCTTTTTCTCGGGACTCCAGGAGCCTCAGGGCTTCCCTTGGGAGCTAAGGGTTTTACCTAGGGTTTAGGGGTGGTTTGGAGCCTTAGAGAGAGAAAGATTTTAGAGAGAGAATGAGAAATGGTGTGAAAATGAAGGCTGCTCTCGCAGCTATTTATAGGCGCGAAGCCTCTTGGATTACGCTGGGCGTACCGAGGCTACGTTGCGCGTAGTCTCGGATATGGATGCCAGCCGAAGCCAGCTGTCTCGCACTTATTTCGGAAGGATAGGGCTGAAGGTACGCTGGGCGTACCGAATTTCGTACGCGGGGTGTAATGCGAAGCGAGCCGACGTGGAGCTTCCGAAGCCAAGCGATTCCGAATGCGGGATGTTCTCTTCTTGTACGCGCTGCATAGCAAGCCAGCTGTCGTCCATCTGAAGCGATTCGTGGGCAACAAGGAACGGCCTAGATCATGCCACGTCATCATTTTTGCATTAGATTTCGCAAATTTCACTCTTGATTTCTAAAAATCATAACTTTCGCATACGAGCTCCGTTTTCGACGTTCTTTATATCCACGCGAAGATGGGAATGTACTCTACAACTTTCGTTTAGACTTCGTTTGCTAATTTTGAATGGATTTTAAATTTTATATTATTAATAGGCCGGGATAGGATTTGTCCGTTAAATTCTCATAACTTCTTCATCCGACGTCCGTTTTTGCCTATCTTTTTCTCGTTACGCTAATCTTAACGAGATATTCGATTGTCATTTAGGTTTTTTGGCTAAAAACCGCTCGGTCTAATATTCGAATTTCGGGCTGTACACTGCTAATCCGAAACTTCGAAAAATCATAACTTCCTCATACGAAGTCTGATTTGGGTGTTCTTTTTATCGACACTCTTAGTTTAACATATTCTACGACTTTTTTTAGATCGCCAAGGCTAAAAAGTCATCGATCGTAAATTCACTATTTACGCTTCCTGGTGTCGTGCTGGTTCCGTCGCGAAACTTCGATGGGCCATAACTTCTTCGTTATAACTCGGATTTCGGCGTTCTTTATATGTATGGAAACCTTATGACATATTCTACAACTTGGTTAAGATTATTTATTCTAAATAATCTTTTGTCAAAAAGTCATTTTCGACACTTATTGCCTCTATTGACTAGCCCGGATCTACGGGCGTTACAATTATCTCCCCTTAGGATGATTACGTCCCGGAATCATCAACGAAATAGGACAGTATAATGACTCCATACGTTATCTCTTCATCCTAGGTAATAATTGTAACTTCTCTGTTCCTTCAAGTCTATCTTTTAGACTTACTGTCTGTAAGCAGTACTTAATTGTGCACCTGCTCTCTACTTCATGTTAGACTCCAAATTATGACCTATCATCATGTGACGCTTGTTTAGACTCAGGTCTTTTAGAGTTAAATTCTAAATTAGACTACATCTTCCTTCATGTTCTAATGTGATATAATCACACTTTAATATGTAGCATTTCTAGGTACCAACTTCTTTAACAACGAGTGCGATACTTCTATTGATCGCTTTGATTTCAATCGTTTGGTTTAATTCGTACGCTACATCAAACTTGGTTCTATGAACTACGTAACATACTCGTCGTAGTTGGACTCAATGTGATATGACCACTAGGGTCGGGATAACAACAATCTTCTTAGTCATTACTGAAACAATGGTAACGACATACTTGAATAAAACAAAATCAATTACTAGTTTCTTGGTAACCTTGTGACCTTCCCTGATCCAAGTGTGAGTCCTGTGCTTCCGGTAGTATAGGCCTCTACTACCATTCATACCTACTCATACTCGTCCCAAGTATTGTCCCGCAGTTTTTCCAAGTCACCATAAAAGAAAATCACATAACAACTTAACACATCAAATATCAAAATGAAGGTTTTTATTATTCCTTGAAACTATTACATAGGTGTTCAACCCTAGACTATGCCTCTAACGGGCTACATCGTGAGGTACTATCTACACGATTACTCCATAACTCGATCCTTGGATGTCAAGCCTTCACTCCTGAGTCCTCACATTGTCATCTTCTTCGTCAAGGAGCATTTGAAATGCTCTTGCCTTTGGCTTTGGTGGCACATTTAGATTTCTAGCCCCTTCTCTCTTTGGGCAGTCTTGCTTGAATTGTCCTTCTTCACCACACTTAAAGCAGACTTCTCTCTTGGTTGTGCATTCGCTGGCGTAATGACCTGTCTTCCCGCATTTAAAGCATGTTGTATCTTTAGAGCATTTCCCGATGTGCTTCTTTCTGCACATGTCACACCATTGCGTTCATTCTTCAGACTTCGAGATTTTTCTCTTCTCGCTGGACCTTGAAGATCCTTCAAACTTTCTCTTCTCGCCAACCTTCATCTTGCTGGCGGCTCGTCCCTTGATCATATCCTCAACAGACTTGGAAACCCAGATAGGTGCCTCCAGAGTAGGTGCTTGACGCACTGGCACCGCGTACTCCCATGGAAGTCCTTTTGCGTACTTGTCGATTTTTCTCAGCGCATCCGGAACAAGACACAAGGCGAACCCCATCTTCTCTGTGAAGTTGTTGGTGTATTCATCAATAGATATGCTTCCTTTCTTCAAGGTAAGGAATTGGTTTTCTAGATCAAGCAAATTTTGGGCTGAGCAGTACTTACGTTTGAACTGCACCAAAAACTCTGCCCATGTCAGTTTCAGGGGCCCATTAGGGCTTAGAGTATTCCCCAGAGTGTTCCACCAACGAACTGCGCCTCCTATAAACTGGCGTATCGCAAACGTTGTTTGTAGTTTGCCTCTGCAACCACACGTCATGAAAGCTAACTCTATCTCCGAGATCCAATCCATGACCCCGATCGGATGTTCCTTTCCAGTGAAAGTCGATGGCTTGCAGGTCTGAAAATCCTTGTACTTGCATCCATTGCTCTTGACTTCGTCATCTTGATTGTTTCTTCTAATCACCGGTGAATCATCCTGACCAACGGTCCTGCTGTCGTTCCCTTCCTCAGACTGCCCATCATTCAGCTCGGGCTGCTCAATAGGCATCGTAAGTTCCTCTCAAGTTTGTTGAAGTAAACACCTTGTTTCCTCCATTTGATGATCCAACATCACCTGGATCATCGCTTGCACTCCGGCCATCGTTGTTGGCTTAGCAGCGGCTACCACAATCGGTATCTGCTCAATCACTGGGGGTTGGTTTCTGTTCCAATTTGCGTTCATGTTTCCGCTACGGGTCCTTGCCATCTTGATCTATACACCGAATATGGTGAATCTACATCTTTATTTATGATTGACGTTTAAATCATCCTTATCACTCTGAAACGTTTATATGCTAGTTCTAATATCGTAGTTAAACGTTTAGAATCCTAAACACATAAGGTTTCCAGATCCGGTCGGCAACAGACCATAGATCCGAACAAATAATAGCATGCCAGGCACAAAGCATTTAGCACATAAAATCATTTTAGGCATAATTCCTAAAATAAGCTAGTGCTCACACCTCACAATCATCGCTTAACATTCTAAGTTTAAGTCTACAAATAAATCCATATTCCTAGTTCGCTTAAAGTAATGCTCTGATACCAACTGTGACATCCCCATTTTTCACGGCCAGAAAAGACCGGTTTTGTATATGCATTGTAAAATCAAAGTACTTCTTTTCATAAAAATGTTGCAGAATTTGTTCCCAGAAAAATACGATAAATACGTTATCAAAACGTTTTCGAAGAAACGTATTTTATTCATTTTAAAACGTTTAGAATGTCATTGTCAATACAGGAACATAAGCATAAACGGAACTTACATTTATTTACACTAGTGATCTACATCTCTTTAATCTCTCCGTATAATTGTGACTTCATATCAACACCTGTGATATAAATAAACTGAGTGGGTCAGGTTGGGAAACCTGGTAAGTACATAGGGATTTCAATCCCACAATGTTATACCATATATATAGTTTAAAACTCACAAAATATACAATTTCACCATACATATAAACAACTCTTATCCCACCCCGTCGATCCTCACAACGAGACTATCCATACTCTCGGACCTAAGATTAGTCGTTTTACCTAATCCATACTCATGGATCAGAAATGAACGACTTTACCTATTCCATACTCTCGGACTAGGGATGAATGTCCAATCCATACTCCCGAATTAATGACAAAGAATTATAACTAATACATACTCTTGGACTATGTAACATAGATGTTTTAAAATCGTGTTTTGTAATGAATAAAATTGTGAAATATTATGTAAAATTCAGTGTTGAGTTCTAACAAATGGTTTTTACTAGAAATGAAGTAAAACTATGTTTAGAATCACTCAGAAAATATTGGAAGTCTTATGAGATTCCAACTAAAAGCCAAATAGTGAAATTTAGCGAAAATATGAAATTTTAAATAAATAAAATTTTATTATTTAATGTTGTAGAGAATCTCGTTAGAAAATTGTAGGCGAAAACCTCATCAAAATCCGAGTTATAACGAAGAAGGTTCTGATAAACTACTTTTTAGCTTTAGTAATCTAAATGAAAGTCGTAGTATTCGTTAAACCGAGAAATTCGATAAAAAGAACGCCAAAATCTGACTTCGTATGAGAAAGTTATGATTTTTCGAAGTTTCAACTTAGCAGTAGACAGCTTAAAACTCGAATTTTAGATCGAGCGATATTTTACTGATACATCCTAAACGAGAATCGAAGGTCTCGTCATATGTAGTAGAACAGTAAAAAGTCTGATGAAAACGGATGTCGGATGAAGAACTTATGAATTTTTAACGGATTTTCCTGTCCAGGTCTGTTAAAAATAATAATATTAAAATTAAAGTCGAAATTAGCTGATCAGGTCTAAACAAAAGTTGTAGAGCGTAATTCTAGCTACGCGTGCATATAAAGAATGTCAAAAACGGAGCTCGTATGCGAAAGTTATGGATTTTAGAAGTTCGGGGCACGAAAATCGAAAATTTTCGCATGAATAGTAACCGGCCACGTCACCTCGCACGAAGCAGGTGCGTCACCGGAGACGTGGCCCAGACCGAACTGCCTCGCTGCTTACTTCTGGAGTCCAACGCGTGCGCTCAGCGATTCGACCGAAGTCCGAGCCAATAGGCTTCCGACGTGCCTCGCTCTTGTGTCCGAGTCTCGCACCTCCACGTTGCGCCTACCAGCCTCGCAGCCGAACCTCGCATCCGAGCCTCCCCTCTCGTGCCACCTGCTTCCCTCTGCTGCTGCCACCGAGCTTCGCTTCTTAGCCGACTTCCGAACCTCGGCCCTATATAAAGGAAGCTGTGAGATCTTCCGACTAACTTTGAAAATTTGACACTTTTAGCCCCTCTTTCCATATTTTCTTCATATTAACTTTCCCCTAAGCCCCGAAATCAATTTTAGCACCCGAAATACGTCCCGAGACCTCCGAGAATCCCGGAAATTTTATCTTTTCGGTTTTGAAGCCCTACCTTGGCAGAGCCCGGTTTTCAATCAAGCTCCCGGTTTTCAACATAGAAAAGCATATTTAAAGCCGAAGTGCTGTCCAAATTGTAATACCTTTGACCATGTGATCAGTGAAACAACTTAGATTTTCAGTATTATCATTTTGAGTTATTTTCAGTATTATCATTTTGAGTTATTTTCTCGGGTTATTTGCTGTCCAAATTGTAATACCTTTGACCTTTGACCATTGTATGTTATGTCTTATATGTGCTCTGTGCTTTTCAGTATTATCATTTTGAGTTATTTTCTCGGGTTATTTGCTATGTTTATAGCAATTGTAATACCTTTGACCATGTGATCAGTGAAACAACTTAGATTCACATTGTTACTGGTACGTAGCCTCTGGCCATGTAGAGCATGTCTCCGTAAGAGAATGACTTCTATTCTATGGCATTGGCAAATGGTTAGACAGGATTATAAGCCTGGGATTTAACAAGATGTTAATCAGAAATTGCATGTCATCTATGCCATTTGGGCCAAAGCTTTATTGATGTATATCAAGAATTGAAAAGAATATCTTTGAATAATGTCATTGATTGATATGAACGCTTGTCACATGATCTCACATACATCTTGTTGTTCCTCTTTGCTTTGCCATATTGAAGTGTATATATATATATATATATATATATATATATGTATATATACATATATATATATATATATATATATATATATATATATATATATATATGGCATAACATTATATTGTATGTATTTTTGAACTCACTAAGTGTCACTGCTTACCCTATCAATGTTTAACAATTGCAGGTGATAAATAATTAGTATGTTTACATACTATTGAAAGATGTAGAATAGTTTGTAATAGTACTTTTGTACTACTTCTTATGTTTGTATAAATTATAATATCCTGGGTAGTTATGTAATATATATAACACTTTGTAATAGAAGGTTTGTATCCAATAGTTTGTAAATTCTTTATATCAATGTAAAATATTGCTTTTATGAATATGCAAATAGCATGTTTTGGAGTAATGATAATGTGAAATATGAAAGTTTGGGTCTTTCAAAAATACGAAAGTTGGGATCTTTCAACCATTGTATCAGAGCAGTAGTTTAAGCGAACTAAATTCCACGGATTGGTATTTAGACTTCAACTATAGGAAGTTCAATATATGAACGTAATCATTGTAAGTATAGGGATACAAACCATAGGAAATATATAAGTAAAAGTATTAGGTAATAGTAAACCCTAATATTCTAAAATACTATCTTACTCCGTATTTCAGATCAATGGCTGAACAAGTAAGTAGCCATACCCCTGATATTGGTGGAGATCCTCAACCCGAGGAAGTGAATACTCCAGTATCTCCTCGTGAGGAGCGACTTTTAGGTAAACTTACCGGTGTTATTCGACAAACTCTCGAAGAACACAAAAAGAATGATGATAAAGGAAAAGAGAAAGTCACTGGAGAATCTTCAAGCGGAAAGGTGAAGTGTCCCTCATTCAAAGATTTCAAGAGTAGTGGTGCTATAGAGTTTTCTGGTGTCCTTAGTCCTATAATTGTTCTAACTTGGATTCAGAACACCGAGAAAGTATTTCGTGTTTCTCATGTGGATGATGAAGACAATGCTATTTATGCTTCTGCAATGCTCATTGGAGAAGCTTTAGTCTGGTGGGAAGCAACATATGAAGCTCTTGATGGATGTGACCAGGAGAACTTATCCTGGGAATTGTTCAAGACTCGTGTGCTAGAGAAGTATTGTCCTCTAGATATGAGGAGAATATTGGAGAAGGAATTCCTCGAGCTTAAACAAGGAGGAATGACTGTGAATGAGTATAAAACTCAATTTAATCAAAGAGCAAGGTTTGCTACGAAGTATATTCCAACTGAAGACGAGAAAATTCAGTTATTCATGGAGGAACTACGACACGAAATCCATGATTTCATTGTCAACTGGGATGTTCTGTCATTCGATAAAGCCGTTGAGTATGCTCAAAGGCGTGAGCATGACTTAGAAATATGTGGTGCTACTCTTACTATTCCAAAGCATTCACGTACTGAAAGGACTACTCTTGCTTCCACTATTCCACCAGCTCAATCTATTCGAACTGATCCTAGCAAGCAAGCACAATCTCAGAGTGCTTTTTGTGGCCGTGGTAGGTCACAATCCTTTTCTATTCAATCACCATCATGTCGCGTTTGTGGAAGGAATCATCTGGGTCAATGCAAAATAGACAAGGAATCCATTGTTTGTTATGGGTGTGGAGAAACAGGTCATATCAAGCCAGCTTGCACAAGGAAGGATGTGACTTGTTATGCACGTGGTATTACTGGCCACAAGAAGTGTTTTTGCCCTACTCTTACCAGCCAAGTGACGGGAAGTCAAGCTTCTGTTCAACAACCAGCGAGAAGTCAAGTCCCTATCCAACAACCGAAGAATACTCCAGCTAAAAAGAAGGAGGTGCCAAAAGCTAAGGGTCGTGCATTCTAGATTACCGCAGAGGAAGCACGTGAGGACCCAAATGTCGTGACGGGTACATTTCTTGTCAACTCTAGACCTACTCACATCTTATTTGATTCTGGTGCCTCAGATTCTTTCGTATCTTATGAATTTGCGTATTCTTTTCAAACTATTTGATATGCACTCGCGCAACCATTTCACGTAGATACTGTAGGAAGTATATCATTACTTGCTAATAAAATCTATAGGGATTGTGTCATAGAAATTGAAGGCTATAATTTTCTTGCTAACCTAATCCGTATCTCCTTGCCCAATTTCGATATTATTCTCGGCATGGATTGGTTGTCAAAGAACCATGCAGAACTCTTGTGTTACGAAAAGATGGTACACATTCCTATTGAAGGGGAAGATCCTATTCATGTCTATGGTGAACAAAGAATCTTAAAAATAATCTCTTTCCTCAGAGCTCGTAAATTCATATCGAAAGGTTGTCCTATCTATCTGGCCTATACAGTTGACATCTCAAGAAAGGAGAATAAAACTGTAAATGATATTCCCATTGTTAACGAATATCCCGATGTTTTCCCCAATGATCTGCCTAGACTTCCTCCGAACAGACAAGTAGAATTCCGAATTGACCTTGTGCCCGGTGCTGCTCTGATCGCAAAGACTCCTTATCATCTTGCACCAGCCGAGATGAAAGAAATGATGATCCGACTGCAGGAATTACTTGACAAAGGATTTATTCGATCGAGTAGCTCTCCCTGGGGTGCTCCAGTATTGTTTTTCAAGAAGAAGGACGGATCGATGCGAATGTGCATTGATTATCGCGAGCTGAATAAGGTGACTATCAAGAACAAGTACCCACTACCTCGCATCGATGATTTATTCGATCAACTTCAGGGTGTTAGCTATTTCTCAAAAATTAATTTGAGATCTGGCTATCATCAGTTGAAAGTACAAGAGCAAGATGTACCGAAGACTGCTTTCCATACTCATTATGGGCATTTCGAATTCCTTGTCATGCCATTCGGTTTCACAAATGCTCCTGTTGTATTCATGGATATGATGAATCGAGTGTGCCACCCAATGCTCGATAAGTCTGTCATCGTATTCATTGACGATATTCTAATCTATTCCAAATCTGAAGCCGATCATGCCGTTCATATTCGTGAAATCTTAGAACTTCTTCGAAAGGAGAAACTTTATGCTAAATTCTCGAAATGTGAATTTTGGCTCCGCCAAGTTCAATTTCCCGGCCATATTATTTCTAGTGACGGTGTATTTGTAGATCCGATCAAAATCGAAGCCATTCAAAATTGGGAAGTGCCCCGTAATACTTCCAAAATTTGAAATTTCATAGGTCTCGTGGGATATTATCGGAGATTCATTAAAGACTTTTCTCATGTAGCCGTACCCCTCACAAGCCTTACGCGGAAGGAAGTGAGGTTCGAATGGGGTGAAGATCAAGAAAAAGCTTTCTCAACTTTAAAAGATCTTTTAACTCATGCTCCCATCTTATCACTCCTAGAAGGCGATGATGATTTCTCCGTATATAGCGATGCTTCAAGATTGGGACTCGGTTGTGTGTTGATGCAGCATGGTAAAGTAATAGCCTATGCCTCAAGACAACTGAAAGATTATGAAAAGAATTATCCCACCCATGATCTTGAACTCGCTGCAGTAGTATTTGCCCTAAAACTTTGGAGACATTACCTTTTTGGTACAAAATGCCAATTACTTAACGACCACAAGAGTCTCAAGTATATATTCAATCAGCAAACTCTGAATATGAGACAATAAAGAGCCATGGAGCTGATCAAGGACTATGATTGGGAAATCATGTACCATCCTGGAAAGGCTAATGTGGTTGTTGATGCACTTAGCAGGAAAGTTTATCGTAATAGTATGTGTTATACTATTACTCACACTACAGTGAAGTTCACCATTCTTGATGAACTAGAGAAGTGGCAAGTTGAAGCCTTAAAGCCAAAAAATGTAAAGAAGGAAGGAATTGTACATTATGCTGATTTTTTACTTGATGATCCACGAGGATTAAGAGTATTTAAGAATCGGCTATGGATTCCAAAGATTGGTGGATTAAGATAGATGATTTTAGATGAAGCTCATAATTCTAAGCTATCAATACATCCTAGCACAAGTAAAATGTACTATGATGTAAGAGTTGATTATTGGTGGCCTAGATTAAAGAGAGACATTGGAAGATATGTACAGGAATGCTTAGTATGCTTACAAGTCAAAACAGAACACCAAAAGCCTTATGGAACTCCAGAAAGCCTTAGTGTTCCTGTATGGAAGTGGGAAGAGCTGTCCATGGATTTTATTACCAAATTGACAAAGACTACTAGACAGAATGATAGCATTTGGGTAATTGTCGACCGTCTGACTAAGAGTGAACATTTTCTCGCCATGCGTGAAACGGCTCCAATGGTGAAATACGCGCATGTATACTTGGATGAAATTGTTGCAAGACATGGTGTGCCACTAAAGATCATTTCCGATCGCGATACTTGCTTCACTTCTCACTTTTGGGCGAGTATGTAACGCGAATTGGGATCTCGAGTTGCTCTCAGTACAGCTTATCATCCTCAGACAGATGGTCAGACAGAGAGAACAATCCAGACAGTAGAAGATATGCTTCGTGCATGTGTTTTGGAGTTCGGTAGTAATTGGGATAAATAGTTACCACTTATCGAATTTTCATATAATAACAGTTACCACAATTCAATCAAAATGCCACCATGTGAAGCATTATATGGTCGCAAATGTCGTACACCGTTATGTTGGCGAGATGTAGGACAGGAGATCCTTGGAGGCCCTGAAATGATTCAAGACACCACCGACAAGATTCAAATCGTACGAGAAAGAATGAAAGCGGCCCAGGATCGACATAAGTCCTATACGGAATAGAGAAGACGACCTATAGAATTTCAAGTGGGTGATTTCGTAATGCTAAAGGTATCCCTATGGAAAGGCCTTATGCGATTTGGGAAGAAATTAAAGTTGAGTCCTAGATTTGTTGGTCCTTTCAAAATAATCCAGAGAATTGGAAAGCAAGCTTACCGCTTAGAATTTCCTGAAGATTTGGCGGGTATTCATGATGTGTTTCATGTAAGTTATCTGCGCAAATGCTTGAGCATCTACGATGAGACAGTTCCATTATCCGAAGTGAAATTGGATAATAAATTAAGATATGTAGAAGATCCTGAAGAAATCGTGAATGAAAGAACAACTAAGCTACGTAATAAAGAAGTAGAATTGGTGCTTGTCAAGTGGAAACACCATCGTGGCCCAAACTATACTTGGGAGAATAAGAATGAGATAAAAGCAAAATATCCCCATTTATTTTAATCGATGTAATTTCGGGGACGAAATCCTCAAAAGGAGGAGGTATTTGTGACATACACGTTTTAAAATCGTGTTTTGTAATGAATAAAATTGTGAAATATTATGTAAAATTGAGTGTTGAGTTCTAACAGATGGTTTTTACTAGAAATGAAGTAAAACTATGTTTAGAATCACTCAGAAAATATTGGAAGTCTAATGAGATTCCAATTAAAAGCCAAATAGTGAAATTTAGCGAAAATATGAAATTTTAAATAAGTAAAATTTTATTATTTAATGTTGTAGAGAATCTCGTTAGAAATTTGTAGGCGAAAACGTCGTCAAAATCCAAGTTATAACGAAGAAGTTGTGACCAACCGAAGATCCGCGACAAAACCGACACGGCGCCGAATGACGTAAAAAGTGAGTTTTTGATAAACTACTTTTTAGCTTTAGTAATCTAAATGAAAGTCGTAGTATTCGTTAAACCGAGAAATTCGATAAAAAGAACGCCAAAATCTGACTTCGTATGAGGAAGTTATGATTTTTCGAAGTTTCAACTTAGCAGTAGACAGCTTAAAACTCGAATTTTAGATCGAGCGATATTTTACCGATACATCCTAAACGAGAATCGAAGGTCTCGTCATATGTAGTACAACGGTAAAAAGTCTGACGAAAACGGATGTCGGATGAAGAAGTTATGAATTTTTAACGGATTTTCCTGTCCCGGTCTGTTAAAAATAATAATATTAAAATTAAAGTCAAAATTAGCCGACGAAGTCTAAACGAAAGTTGTAGAGCGTAATTCTAGCTAAGCGTTCATATAAAGAACGTCAAAAACGGAGCTCGTATGCGAAAGTTATGGATTTTAGAAGTTCGGGGCACGAAAATCGAAAATTTTCGCATGAATAGTAACTGGCCACGTCACCTCGCACGAAGCAGGTGCGTCACCGGAGACGTGGCCCAGACCGAACTGCCTCGCTGCTTGCTTCCGGAGTCCGATGCGTGCCGCTCAGTGATTCGACCGAAGTTCGAGCCAATAGGCTTCCGATGTGCCTCGCTCTTGTGTCCGAGTCTCGCACTTCCACGTCGCGCTTACCAGCCTCGCAGCTGAACCTCGCATCCGAGCCTCCCCTCTCACGCCACCTGCTTCGCTCCGCTGCTGCCACCGAGCTTCGCTTCTTAGCCGACTTCCGAACCTCGGCCCTATATAAACGAAGCTGCGAGATCTTCCGACTAACTTTGAAATTTTGACACTTTTAACCCCTCTTTCCATATTTTTTTCATATTAACTTTCCCCGAAGCCCCGAAATCAAATTTTAGCACCCAAAACACGTCCCGAGACCCCCGAGAAGCCCGGAAATTTTATCTTTTCGATTTTGAAGCCCTACCATCGCAGAGCCAAGTTTTCAATCAAGCTCCTGGTTTTCAACATAGAAAAGCATATTTAAAGCCGAAGTGCTGTCCAAATAACTATTTTAACCTCCGGTTAACTTAAGGTGAGTTCAATATATAGTAACAATTGCATGTTATGTGTTATATGTGCTATGTTCTTTTCAGTATTATCCTTTTGAGTTATTTTCTCGTGTTATTCGCTATGTTTATAGCAATTGTAGTACCTTTTACCATTTGATCAGTGAAAGGACTTATATTCAAATTGGTACTGGTATGTAGCCTCTGGCCATCTAGATCATGTCTCCGTAAGAGAATGACTTCTATTGTATGGCATTGGTAAATGGTTAGACAGGATTATAAGCCTGAAATCTAACAAGATGTTAATCAGAAATTGCATGTCATCTATGCCATTTGGGCCAAAGCTTTATTGATGTATATCAAGAATTGAAAAGAATATCTTTGAATAATGTCATTGATTGATATGAATGCTTGTCACATGATCTCACATACATGTTGTTGTTCCTCTTTGCTTTGCCACATTGAAGTATATATATATATATATATATATATATATATATATATATATATATATGGCATAACATTATATGATAAATAATTAGTATGTTTACACACTATTGAAAGATGTAGAATAGTTTGTAATAGTACTTTTGTACTACTTTTTATGTTTGTATAAATTACAATATCCTGGGTAGTTATGTAATATATATAACACTTTGTAATAGAAGGTTTGTATCCAATAGTTTGTAAATCCTATATATCAATGTAAAATACTGCTTTTATGAATATGCAAATAGCATGTTTTGGAGTAATGATAATGAAATATGAAAGTTTGGGTCTTTCAAAAATACGAAAGTTTGGGTCTTTCAGACTAGGGATGTCTTAATCCATACTCCCGGACTAAGGACGGATGACTATGTCTTAATCCATACCCTCGAATTAATGACAAATGACTATGTCCGATCCATACTCTCAGACTAGGGACAATGATTGTGTCTAATCCATTCTCCCGGATAAATGACATATACTAAATTTCTATTCTTTGAGTATAACTCACTTGTACTCGTAAGAAAATACTACCCAATATTCCTCATAATTAATTTAGGTCTACTATTTATCCTAAATTTTCAAATATAATCAGGTATGTTCTTTAACACATATTTCAGGCAACATTAATTATCTTGCACATAAACATATAATTAATACTTCAATCAATATTTGTAATAAAAATCATGTTCATGAAAGGGACCATGCACTCACTTCAAACGTGGTAACTCATCACTTGGACAACGCTTCGATACTCTCAAAACGATTTTCCTTCGATAAAACCTAGTACCAATACCACTAGGGTTTAGTCTAACGATAACCACGACAATTTAATTAGTTTGACTATTATTATTATTATATAACCATTAACTATTATTGGTATTGGTACTAGTTAATGCTTATATAATAATAATAATAGCGGTATTAGTCTGACTATTATTATTATTATTAGTCTGACTATTATTATTATTATATAAGCATTATCTATAAGCATTAACTATTATTGGTATGTACTCGACCCGAGTCAACATCGGGCGCGGACCTCTTCCGCAGTCAACTGAAAAGCTCTCCCACGAGCCTTCGGAGCCTCGGCCTTCGTTGGTCGAATCTCGGTAACCCTAGCAGCAGGAGCAGATCCCTGTATTGATCCCTGCTGTAGCAGAGGACACTCGGCCTTCCGATGGCCGATCTGGTTGCAATGGAAGTAAACTATAAATCCCTTGGGGCAATCCCTGGCGATATTCCCCTCCTTGCCATATTTGTAGCAAGCACCCGATCGAAAGGCTCCCTCATGACCCTTGCCGCACTTCCCGCAAGTGCGGCCCTTCTGGCTTCCCATCCTCGAATCGGAGGACTTGGTCCGCTTGGCTGCCGGCTGAGACTGAGCCGGTCGCCGATCCATCCTCTGAGACTCGGCCTCCTCCCTGGCCTGAGTCTCCAACTCAATCTCCTTCTTCTGGGCACTTGCCTGGAGCTCAGCAAATGTCCGGTACGTCGAGTTCGACATGAACTCCTGAATGTCCCTCCTCAGAATACCCAAATACCGGCTCATCCATGCCTGCTCAGTAGACACCTGCTCAGGGTAGAACATCGCCCTCTCATGAAACTTCCGGGTGACCACAGTAACCGAATCATTACCTTGCTTGAGGGTCAAGAACTCCTGAATCAGTCGTTCCCTCTCCACCGGGGGAACATACTCGTCTCTAAACATGGTGGTGAACCTCTCCCAAGTCACTGCTGAAATCTCTACAAGAGTGAAGTTCGCTGTCACGAACTTCCACCAATCCTTCGCTCCCAGGCAAAGCTGGTTCAAAGCGAACCATACCCTCAGATGCTCCGGACATGAACATATATAGAAGCATCCCTCAATGTCAGCAATCCATCTCATCGCAACGATCGGATCCTGCATCCCATCAAACTCGGGTGGCTTCGTGTTGTTGAACTCCCGGTACAACAACGAGTCACCTCCCTGAGGTCTGGCAGCAGCCACAGCTGTTGTAGCTGCAGTAGCTGCGGCCTCAGTCACCGTGGTGTACCGCTCATCAAAAGTCTCCAACAGTGTGGTCTTGATAGACCAAAACATCTCCGGAATCTCGGCCCTGATTGCCGCAGCCACCTCATCGTGGATAACCTGACGAAGCTCCTCATCACTCACACCGCTCGCCCAAGGTCTGTGGCGTGTCCCAACCATGATGCCTCTGAAATACAACATAAAAATATCAGAGACTCGATCGAGCATACTCGCACTCAATAACGCAACCCTACTCGGCCTCCAATACCCAAAGGATTCTTACTTGGGCTGCCCACTGATCCGGTGTCTTCAGTAGTACGGGCCCTATACTACTGATTACACCGCATCAGCATTCACCCCAGGTCCTCCTCCTTGGATCCTAGAATGCGAGTACTCTATTCTCGCTATGCATTGGCTACCTACTCGCTCTCAAGGCATCTTATAGCAGTATGATTCCCCTAGACTAAGGCATCACAAATTAGGCCACTCTAGTCCTAATATGAATACCTAGTCTACTCTAGCATGCATAACATATCATAGCATATCTCATAACACATATTGTAACGGTATTTTGGGGATTTTACCGTCCGGGCGTTGGCTGACCGTACACACTGCTCCTTCTTTGATTATCTCAAAACCTCTTATCAAATTTTATGCTTTTACTATTGAAAAATTCTTTTTTTTTCTCAAATTCTCGGTTTGAGTTCAGTTACGCAAGAAGGAGCACCCGAATCCCTCAAACCAAGGCTCTGATACCAACTCTTAACAACGTGAATTTTCAAAATAATTTTTCATTTTTCAAACAACATAAACCATCATTCAAAATTCTCAAATCTCATGTTTAGAAAATGTCATCATAATAAAAATACATCCCAAGATCATAAAATAAATCTTTCGACATTGTGTCTAGATCATGTCGATGCCTTCCCACTGTCCTCGCTAGTACCTGAAACACATAACACAACAACTATAAGCATTAATGCTTAGTGAGTTCCCCAATATACCACTTACACACATACGCCCTTCCAGGCCATGACCTTCCGGTCCATGTATCTCAGGGGACTTCCTTCCCAACCCTGTAAACCTTTCGATCCTACCCGTGTCGTCCTTCCGGTCCATGACTCCCTGACCTTCCGGTCCACATCATAATCCCTTCCGGCCCATATCAAGCATAGCATACATAATACATACAAAACGGGTAACTAATCACATACAATGCATATATCATATAGCATATCAGACCTTCCAGTCACACATAGGTACCCTTCCAGGTACAGTATAGTGAGAAGACTCACCTCGTAGGATGTCTAGAATCTCATGTGCTCGATATCTCTGAATCTCGAAACGACAACCCATCCCCGCCTATTCACAACGAATAATCCTCCTTGACTCAAAAGTCCACATGTTGACAAAAACCCTAAAAGTCAACAAAAGTCAACAGCAAGCAGTACGCGGGGCGTACTCTTGCATTCTAGAAACGGGGAACGCATCCCACTATGCGGAGCGTACTGGGATTATGCCCAACGTACATCCTAGTTTCTCACTTCTTTCTTCTAATGCCTTAAACGATTAAGACATAACCCCATATCCCAGATCTGGCCAAAATAACACCTCTTAGTCCACAAAGTCGAAACCTTTAAGCCTTGGCATGGCTAAAAGGTTCCTCACACCTTCTAACACCTTTCCTTTCCCCTTCAAGAGTCTAGATCTCATGCATGGCTCAACATCCACGTCCAAGATTGCATTTTTATGAACATACTGTTGGATATAGTGTCTAAGTCCATAACTTTATTTGGTATGAACTTGACCCGACCCGACATGGTCCATTTGGGTTGCATGGCATTGCAATACTTGGATAGACTAAATGAGAGAATAAGGCACTTATGATTATTAATATATTATAAGTTATAATATATTAATAATAGTATTATTTAATTAGTATTTGATCAAGTATTAATCTAGTATTAATTTGGTGATCAAAGTGAGACTAATTAAACAGATAGGGTTGATTATGATAATCATCAATTCTTTTATGGTGGATTAATGATCCATGGTTTATGGGTTTGGTTATCACCATATGGAGCTCCATGGATAATCCATGGGAGTTACAAACCCATGGGTCATGTGAAATGAAGAGTCATGACAATTAGGGTTTACATTTGTAACTCCTAATTATGACACACTATAAAAGAAACCCTATAGCATGAAAAATCGGACTAGTGTTACTAGAGAGGGCATAACTGATTTTTGAGTGTAAGAAATATTCTCTCAAGTTATTCCAAGTTTTGTGGTGTTGTGTGAAGCATTTGAGGCACAACATTTGGGGTGCTAGGCTCACGAAGTCTTGAAGGAATCCAAGCAACAACAAGGTATGTATTTCTACTAGTTCTTTATGTTTTATGTAATCCCCATGCCATGCTAGTTAGGAAATAACCTTGAAAAAGAAGTTTGCATGTATATAGCGAAAACATAGATTCAAGGTTATTAGGGTTGCATGTACACTTAGGAAGTGTTAGAATGCTGGAAAACCGAACACATACAACTCATATTGTCCTGGAATATGATAGATCTAGGCCAATGGAGACTACTTGATCATAAAGTCTCCATCTTGGGACCAAAAACACAAGAAATTGGTCCAAGAAGCACACCATATAAACTACAAGGCAAGATCTGAACTTTTTACCTCAGGAAGAAGCTCCAACCTTTGTAGTCCTCAGATCTACACTTGTCCACCAACTTCTAGCCTCCACAATGGACTCCTCTTCTCTTTTACTACCTTGAAATGACACTTTGAAGCTTAGAACACTCACACCCAAGCTAAAAACGAACGGAATACTCTCTTAGGGTTTCTTTCTGAAAGATGGTAGCTAAGGGACAAGGCCATCTCATTCCTTTTATAGCCCTCAAGTCATATTAGGGTTTTGAGTCTGGACCGGTTACGCCCGTCGTAACCTTAGGTACGCCCAGCATACCCGGATGGCAACGCGCACAAATAAACGCGCGAGTACGCGCAGCGTACTCTTTGTACGCCCAGCGTACTCACTCAACATAAAGGACCAAAAATGAAATCATTGAAAAGATGAAGGGTTAAATGGTCATACCTAAATTTCGGGCTGTTACAACTGAATACTACTTCGCCCCACATTATTACATTACTCTCTATTACGAACTCATGGATGCTACGGCTCCCCGTAGTCTTACAACACTCTCTCTTATCACCCAATGGTCTCATCCTCATCTCATCACCATTCTGCGTACACTAAATCATGCTCCGCAGCCCAACATAGATAGGTTCACACCCCTACCAAAATTATGCATCACTACTCTCGATGTAACATTTCGTAGACAAGGCACCTCTTCTCAGCACAGTTACACCTATGGACAATCTCCGACTAGCGATAACTAACTGATGACCTCTTACTCGCAAATATAGTCACTAAAAGTTACACTTTCCGTCTGACAAACCCATATCTCATAATGATCAAACAATCTAGGGCGTCATCCTCGGGTACCCAGATACAATATCCCAAAATCCCATGATGTATTACCTTACCCATTGATCTTCCACTCATGACATCACACTCGGATACCGAGATGCACTGTCTCAGAATCTCACAACATCTTGTTACGACCACTGATCTCCCCTTTTCACAAGTCGTAACCTCAAAATACCCCGATCTCATGGTCTGAAACGCGTAGGAGTCGCCAATGACTGAGAACACGTTGGCAACAATCTAAGCCCCCATTCTCCACCGAACCAGGCCCGTACGAGAATACTCATATCATCTCTAAAATTGGCCGCCAAAATATATGTTTCCCTTCCTGAAGTGCAGAAAATAATCCATACATCGAACTGGTACTTCGACAATCGAATACAGGCCTCAATAAATTTAGATGACCAACGGCCGCCTGACATGGATGCACCCATCCTTTCTTGAACACATATACATGCATCGTCTCACTCTGTATCTAGCCTTGCCCGCCACTACCCAAGTCTCACATATCCGTATGGTGGATCCCCATAATCCAATCCTCTAAACCACAAATCGAATAAAATGTTGCTCCACCCAACAAAATACCCAGTTCTCCCCCACTTAGGGTTCAAACCATCGCCAATTGGCATACCAACAGACTACACCACGGACTAGTTCACCAGGTACAACACACTTACTCTTGAAATGTACCACATAACACTCAATGATCTTCCACAATAGACCATGCAACTCCAAATATCCCAATCTCAAATGAAATCCATGGAAACTTTCCAACATGACTGCCCCTAGTCACTAAAATCCCATACTGACAAACTAATGAGCATCTCAATTGTTCCTAAGTAGATGTGTCCCTCCGTCTAACAGTAATATATAATATCACACACCTCATCCCCGATCCCTCAACCAACATTCCATCGCGTGGATTATCATCGAAGCAAGAGATCTCACTCTCACAGTTGATGTCCGATATAAACCACGAGGGCCACCACCCTGATATATTCCTCTTGATAACCCAGAACTACTACTGATTATACCTTACTATATTCAATAAAGGTATACCCCTGTCCTCAACTATCTGAGTGCCTACTGATGACTCTCTCATGGTATAAGAAATACCTTGTGGCAGACATTCTACCCAAATACTCCAGTGAAAAGGTCGCAACCATATGCTACCCCACGGGGTTTTTCTCCAAACTTGGAAATCGGAAGCTCGTTATCTCTTCTGCTTCTCACATGAAACGGAAATATTACAACTCTTTGTCATAGAAACTGACATCTCAACTATCGGCCGATTGCTCAACTCAGACCCCAATCCTCCATTAGGCATCATTTCTACTCATCCCTGAGTCTTTTGACTCCAACTGGCATCTCACTAATAACATCCCCTGGAACCTAACTCAACTCCCTCTCAAGGTACGGTCCACTGAAGCTTGTCCTACATGGCGGTCTGGCCTCACACTCTATCATATCAGTTCTAAAACCGAACAATCACGACGAGACAACTGGTAAATATGAACCATGGTACTCAAACCATGTTATCTCCATCTCAATCTGCTACTAAGATCCTCTAGAATTCTCCACGTTTCGAGTATGGGTCCTCTGCTTTCAGTAGTACGGGCCCATATTACCTTCCACATCTACCCATACTTTCCACACGGATCGTCCCAGATTTCCTAAGTACTTGCTCAACCTCCTCGATTGCCCATCTCATCATATAGGTTCGCTCTCCAACGCATACTCACCCCCAAACATCGTACTCATCAGACTCAAATTACTCACTAAGTTCTCCTAGGTTCTCACACTTCTCTACCATCAGCTACTGAAAAACCCTCATGATGCCAGTCACCTATCTCCCGAATATCGTCATATTCGCTTAGTAGCTGACTCCCATCATTCAAGAGTTCCACAAAGCACAAATTAAGCAACATTCGGCATCGAATAATTCCCACCAGCACATATCACCACTCTAGCACACAAAATCAATTTCTCTATCCACAACTGAAAAGGCATCACTGAACTCAGGCAATCCCACCTGTCGTGGTATCTAACTACTTTCTTAGTGGACTCCTCAAACGCTCATCTAGCTATCTCTCCTAGATTACTCAGCTACTTAAAGATTTATCTGTATATTCCTACTAGTTACTCCTACTCAACACATACTCAAGGCAAATAACATATAACATCGAGCAATAGCATCCCCTAGGCTAAGACATCACAAATCAGGCAACTTTAGCCCTTAAATATGTAATACCTAGCTTATCCTCTAGCATGCATCCCTAATATCTCATAAGCATCTCATAAATACCTCATAAAATAAACAATTAAGGATATTTTGGGAAATCACCGTTTAGGCTCTGGCTAATTATACTGTAACACCGTAAATTTCAAGGAAAAATTTTCGTTTAAAATGATCATTTTAATATTAAAACACTTGTTAAAAATCTCGTTCATAATTGAATTACAAAACATAGTTTCATTTTCACTTGAATAGAAAACCAGGATCCTCCAAAACTTGACTCTTTCTCTGGTGTGTACAATCGAGCCGGTGCCATCACGTGTTACTGAAAGATCCTGAAAACAACATAACACAAAACACTGTAAGCACGAAGCTTAGTGAGTTCCCCAATATACAACTTACGCATGTACGCCTTTCTAGGCCCTGACCTTCCGGTCCACAACACAACCCGCCTTCCGGCCCGTAACATATTCGCCTTCCGGCCCATAACATATTGCCTTCCGGCCCATAACACATTGCCTTCCGGCCCATAAAACATACACAGCACATATAACAATTAACTTACCACATATAGCACATATATCACATATCATATCCGACCTTCCGGTCATGTAGCATATTGCCTTCCGGCCCATACATATTGCCTTCCGGCCCATATAAACATACATAGCACGCATAGTAATTATCTTACCACATATAGCACTTATAACACATATCATATCCGACCTTCCGGTCACACAGTCCAACCCTTCCGGGTACAGTATAGTGAGAAGACTCACCTCGCGGATACTGAAAGTTAGCAACTCCTGAAATCCCTCGTACTTGATCCGCCGAGCTACAAGCTCCCTATAACATCATATATCTCTTATTAATACTTTTATCTTCCACGTTAACTTACCCTAAGAAATTACACATGGGTCAACTCTAGTCAACGGTCCACGGTCAACTCGACCGGACTCGGCAAGTACTCTGGCGACTCGGCGAGTACTCTGGCGACTCGGCGAGTCTAGTCGTCCTCCAATCCTCTAAGGTTTCCCTTCTACTCGTCGAGTATCCTCCTTGACCCGACGAGTTACTCCTGCAAGAATCGCGGGGCCACCCCGACTCCACTCGCCGAGTCTGAGGAACAACTCGATGAGTCCTAGTTATTCTTCAAGCTACTCGCCGAGTCTGCTCATCTGACTCGGCGAGTCCATGCCATGCAGCCGCTCAAACTGCTCCCTAAGGTCGGAACTGCTCCGACCATTCATAGGTCTGGCCTTCCTAGACTGATCCATTATGTGTGGTCCTCATTTCGGTGCTCATGATACACCCCAAGACTTATAATTCACATGTTGACCTAAGGCATAAGGATTTCAATCCAAAACCTTCACCAATTCCCGAGATGCACAGACATGGGGGGTATTCTGGACCTCCAAGGGTCCTAATACAGGGTTACAACCGTTTGGGGAACAAGGGTAACATTCAATCTATCCATAAAAGGGTTCCATAAACCCTAATCCTCAAAATACATCACCATAGCAGAGTATACACGAATTCTTACCTGGATAATGTGTTCTCTGTGTCCCCAATCCTCAGAATGTGACCCCCTTGCTGTTCCTTAGCCAAGCCCTTCTCTTCTTTGCACAACAACTCCTTCAAAATCACCAATGGCCTTTAATCTTGATCTAGATGCACACAATCGATTTAGAGTTCTTCTCAGAAAGCTAAAACGAACAATGACGGCCTATAAGTCCCCTTTATACGTCCCAAACCTAAACGACTAGGGTTTTCGCTAAACAGCGCTGACTCGCCGAGTCCCTATCTGACTCGTCGAGTCCAGTCGCGAACCCGCGACCAGGTCTGCGATCCTACTCGGCGAGTCTGGCTCCAACTCGCCGAGTCCCCCCTTAAAACACCCCCTAAAATATAATTTTAACAATACTTGAAATTCCGGGCTGTTACATATACACACTGTTCCTTCTCGTTTTTCTCTCAATAACTCTTACTCGTTTTAGAAAAATCATTTCTTTTGAAAACATTTCTCAAATCCTCAGTTTGAGTCCAGGCATACTCGAAGGTACATTCGAATCCCTCAAACCAAGGCTCTAATATCAACTTGTAACAACATAAATTTTCAAACAAAATTTATCATTTTAAAATCACATAATTCTCATAAACACATTTCACAAAAAACAAGTATCAAAATTATCATATACAACTCAATAATTGTTTGATTAAAATTTAGGATCATCAAAACATAATTCTTTCTCTCATGTGTGCAATCAAGCTGGTGCCTTCCTGAAATCCTGAGAAGTACCTTAAACACATATCACACAACACGGTAAGCATGAAGCTTAGTGAATTCCCCAAAATACCAAACATGTAACATTAGCCACTCGAGGCTATAACTCAAATAAGACCCTACGATCAATATGTCTCAATGGAGGCCCTCCGGTACTACAACTCAATTTGGACCCTCCCGTCGTGTATCTTAGTGAATACCTTCCGGTCCCCCAACTTGGTTCGGACCCTCTGGTCCTAACTCAGTAAGCAAAAAATAATACATACCATAAATCGCAAAGACATAATGTGGGATATCACAATACTCAATAAATGCATGCAAGACCCTCCAATCACACAAAGATACCACTCATGGTAAGTATAGTGAGAAGACTCACCTCGTAAGTAAGCTAGGAAAATATGTACCCCTTGAACTGTCTAATTAGCCACCTACATGTAACATGCATCTCAAATTAACACTTAAAATCACAACAATTAATAAACTCGTGTTAGCCCCTCTGTAACTCTTAGGAAGGGTAAAAGACCATTATACCCCTTCATGGCCTCCACTACTCGTGTTTGACCAAAGCCTAAAGTCAACAGAAGTCAACACTCAAATCGACAGTCCATGTTGACCCAACTCGTAGAGTGCATCTTTGCAACTCATCGAGTCCCCTCGATTCCTTAGGAACCTCATGAAAGTCCAAATCAACTCATCTAGTTGACCCATGAACTTGCCGAGTTACAACATGCTCAAACTCATCAGGATAAACCCTAACCGACTCGTCGACTTATCGAGTCCCTTCATTCAAATCCTCATCCAGACATTTTAAGGAAAAAAAAGCTACTCCATACTATGGATCCATCCACCTAAGGCTCGAATATCATGTAAATCTTGCAACTTTACGTTCCATCATGACATATTGGCTCAATAATGCATATACAAGCTTTAATAAGGGTTTGGTGAACAAAACCTTGCCTCTAGCTCCATAAAGCTTGGATCATTGGGCTCACAAGACCTCCTACAATCCAGATCTGAGGTTTCAACCTCAAGATATGCTCAAGGGACTCAATAACACAATAGGGATGGGGAAAAAGCCCTTGAAACTCCCCAAACTAAGATCTCACCAGGAAAATGATCAATGTAGCATCTTTTTACCTCAAACAGAATCTAACCATAAAGAACCTCTAGATCCAACCATCCGTCTTTGCTTGATGCCTTGATATTTTCCTCTTCTTCTCTCAAAGTGCACCAAAATGCTCAAGATATCCTCTCCTTCTTACTGAATAAGCTAAAACTCAGTTAGGGTTCTTCACAGGGCTCTAAGGTGATAAGGGAGGCAGAAATGAGGGCTTAAGGCCCTTTAAATATGACACAAACCAAGAAAAAATTAGGATTTCCTCGCACATCCCCTACTCATCGAGTCGGGGTCTCCGACTCGTCGAGTAGACTCTAAAAGTCCCGCGCCCAAATAGTCTCTACTCGGCGAGTTGGTGCTCCCCAACTCGTCGAGTTGCCTTGTTATCATAGATTAAATACATTAAATAAAATACATGGGAGTCGAGATGTTACAATTCTGCCAATTCGTTGAAACTTCAGGATGCAAAATGGAAATTTGTCATTCTTCTCAAAAAAAATCAATTAATGTGGAAAGTGGGTAGTAATGGCCAAACCATTGAAACTATGAGGACTATATGAGAGAACATCTTCCTTTCATCCCCAAATTTTTTATCAGATGTGAATAATGAGTTTTTACCATAACAAAGTCAAAATTGAACTCCCATAGTGAACATTCAATCAGTATATCGACTAAGGCTGTGTTTGGCGCGCCATAGCTAGCTGATAAGCTAGCTTATTTTTCGAGCTTTTTTATGTTGTCGTGTTTGGTAAGCCAAAAAGTAGCTTATAAGCTAGCTTTTTGAAAAGCTACTTAGACTAGCTTTTTGGAGCTTTTTTAAAATTTTCCAAATACACCCCTTAATTAATTATAAAACACATATTCTTACATGCCCTTTAATGTAATTTTATATACTTTAGCTAGCTTTTTAGCTAGTTTTACCAAACGTTATTTTTTATCAGCTAGTTTTTCAGCGATCAGCTAGCTTTTTATTTAACAGCTAGTTTTTCAGCCATCAGCTAGCTTTTCAGCTAACAGCTAGCTTTTCGGCTAGTCCGCCAAACATAGCCCAAGTATCGAAGCCTTCTCCTTCCCATAGCAAGGGACTCTCGACCTTGAACACAACAAAACTTTGTTCGACATCAAGCAAAGGACTCTCAACCTCAAGGCATTCGACATCAAATTGAACAACCTCGATTTACCATCAATCCATCTGACCTTCCATTGCGAATTCCAACAATCATGACCAATAACGAACTCAATTGTTCCCAATGCATCGAACGACCTAATACCCACAGATCGAACTACTCCAATATACACATTAAAATCAATTTTTACATCCAAACTAATTTCCTATCACGAACCTTCAATCTCTAACCCCAAAATATATTCCTTACCATGTCAAACTCCAAATCGTCACATTCATTCCAATTTTGAGTATATTGCGAGAATCATTCACCAAATCACCGTCCATCAGTTTCAAATGTGAGAAGTTTAACCTTTGACTAACTATGAGATGGACTTATTATGAATACCTAGTGAATGTTCTTCACAATCAAATTCGACTCTCAATTTCTTATCTAGTGACCTTGGCTATCCAGATGTGCTAATCGACCCTCAATGTCTAATTCGGCTCTCAATTTCTGATCCAACTCTCAATGTCTTCGTCCCCGGATCATCACAAGTCAAAATTTCTAGTTAAATAAAAAACAACCTTCAATAGCTTAAATCATTTGACTCCGAGTTCCTCTTGATTTGAACTAACAACAAGCATCAGTCGATTTTAATATTAGTCGAATTTGACCCAATCGACTCTCAATTGGAATCATGTGACTTTTGACTCTTCATACTTAAAAATTCCATTTGACTTAACTCCAATCAACCAATACATTCAATGCGAACACTAAGCATCAATCGAATCAAATTTAAACTCTAGTCTACTCGAATCAAGTTTTGATTCATTCAATTTTAACTTTCATCTTTGAATCAACGACACACTCGATGGTGATGTGTTGAATCCAAACATGTGTAGGCTCGTAATGATGTACATTTAACAAAAAGAATATTTGGCTTCAAATAACAACAATAGATGATTATGAGAATTGGGCTTCAATAAGTTGTGATGAACATTAAATGACTCGGAATACTTTGGCTTCAAAGTTTACATCATGAACAGTAAAAATATTTGTAATTTAATTTTGAATTTGAGGCTTAATCTAATAAAACAAAAATAATTGGATAAAAAATGGGGTTGAAACGGAATAGATCCAATGAATCAAAACAATTAAAAATGAAAAACAAAACGTCGATTAAAAAATTGATTAAATTCGAGTTTTGAGAATAAAACCTTGATCGTTCATCGTCGATCTCAACATGAATTTTTCGGAATCCACTTTAGAATTTGTGACACCTTCTTGACGATTCTTTTTCCATTTGCAACACATGAATAAATCACTAATGATTTTGGTTCTTTTATTCGAACAAGAAAATCACCAATCTTCACATTATACCACCCACTATGCGCGTTGTACAACCCGTTCTTCATGTTCTTCAACCATCTAGCATCATCTGCATAAGAACCATCAAAACTTTTGGGTTTTGAATTCAAATTCATTGAAAAACGTGATGATTGTTGCTTTGGAACCCGAATTTGCTTCATAGATTTCAGCTTGACGACAACATTTGTAGATTTTTGTGAAGAAACCCATTTGTTCTTATTTTTTATCTTCTTCTTCTTTTTTTTCCTTATCTTCATGGATCTTGAAGTTTTGAATTCGAGAACTTCATTCTTGACAACTTCAACTTTGCAAGTTTGAATCAAATCTTTTGGAGTTTGATACATTTGAACTTCTGGGATTGAAGGCTTTCGATAAGGCACAATTCCTTGAAACGAATCACAAGAACTCAATCATTCATCGGTTTGAACTCCAATTGAACTAAATTCACATCTTCATTAAAATCTTGCTGAAATCCCATTTCTTGAAATTCAACAAACTTAAGAATATGAATATCATTTTGGTCTTCAATAAGAGAAACATATTCCTTATCGAATAATTGTCTTTCTTTTCCTTCCTTTTGATTAACTCTCCAAGATAACATATTCATCGAAATTTGAATCAAATAATCAATTGTATTAAGAGGTTGAAATATCAACTTTCCTTGATCATCTTTCAATCCTCCATAAGAAATCAAAGTTTCCCATGAAATCATTCCGCCTTTCAACAATAACCCATAAAATTATTTCTCGTTGACTTTGTATTTGACATCTTCAATAATCGCGATCCAAGAATCATAAGCGAAATATACCATGATCATAAGAAACTGAAAATTTTCTAGAGAGAGAAAGTGATGCAAAAAAGTAATCTAGAGAGAGAAAATCGAATTATGGATCAAATCAATGAAAAATTCGATTTCTAGAACACAAACTTTCTCAAAAATTTAGAACCCACATCAATGAAGATCCACTCAAATCATGTGGTCATCATGGGTCAGGTCTTGAGAAAATTAAGAACACCCTCTCTAATACCAATTGTAGTGATCCTAATTATAATGAAATGTGCGGAATAGTAAAGATCATGGGAATCATACAAGAATCAAGAACACAAGGAGTAAATAATCTCGTTTAAGCTCAAATAGAATAGTAAGAGTACAATTTGGTTTGTTCTTTTTTTCACTAAACTAACTCTCCAAATGGGTCTCTTACCTAATGGGATTCACTTACTTTTTATTTATAGGAAAGACTCAACCCATTTACACATACAAAAGGGTAAGCCTACACTCAACATCCAAGGAGAGCTTTGCACCCTAACAAGTTGGTTGATTAAGAATATTCCAAAACCCTTATAAAATTAGGGTTGGGTGAAAATCAGTCCATCCTATATGCGAAAGGGAATTAATTTTGTGGTTCTTTCCTTGTCCCACATAGGAAGGAGTACAAAACCTAAGAAGGTATATAAGACTATAAATAAGGTCTTAGGGATTTCATTCTTCATTTCACCTTGGCTTGAAGTTTCGCCAACTCTTCTTCCTTCTCCCATAGAGATGATTTCTAACCCTCATAGGGTTTGTGAAATTGAACCTTATCCTAGCTATTTTTATTCCATTCTTTGGTGTCATTGGGTGTGATACCATTAGAGGGATTATGGTTTGGGTCCTCTCGTCCAAACAGCTTTGAGGAGGACCAGATCTCAAGCATAAAGATTAAGGTTTACATAAGAGGTATGTTTTTCTTCTTTGTATTTTTATTTTCTAGGCTAGATATAATTAGCATGAAACAGTAGATCCTAGGGAGCATGTACACTTAGGTATATCATAGTTTCGATTTTTCTGCTACCTAGTTTAGAGTGTATTTGATGCATAGAAACCTAACAGCAGTATCAGAGCCATTGGGTTTGCAACTCATGGCGTGAGAGCTTGCTGCTCATGACGTGAGCTTCTCAAATTAGAGTTTCCCTAATTTTTATTTGTCAAACATGAAGATTTATGATATGGATAATTACCAAATTTAAAATATTTTTAAATCTAAAAAAATAATATTATTATTTAGTATACATTTTAATTTGAATGTTTATTTACTATTTAATTAGTGAATTTAAAATTTAATTTTATTTATAACTGAGATTTATAAATTTGAATATTAAACCCTCGTGATTTATTAATTGTTACATTGGATGATCGCAATTAATTAGAATTAATAATAGACAACTAAATTTAAAGAGTTTTAAATTTACCCCCCTTATATATATATATATATATATATATATATATATATATATATATATATATATATATATATATATATATATATATATATATATATATATATATATATATATATATACTAGTAATGTACCCGCGCATTGCGGCGGCGACGATTTGTTTCATTCTGATAATTAGTTTCCGTCCTAATTTATTTCGTTCTGGTTGTAATCAAATCACTATATATATATATATATATATATATATATATATATATATATATATATATATATATATATATATATATATATATATATATATATATATACTAGTAATGTACCCGCGCGTTGCGACGGTGACGATTTGTTTCATTCCGATAATTAGTTTCCGTCCTAATTTATTTCGTTCTGGTTGTAATCAAATCACTTCTTTTCAATTTAGAGTTTCCTTTCGATAGACGACGTTATTTGAGTTACAAATAAAAGTAGAATTTTATTTTATTTTACAAAATGAAGACACATATTATTGTTAAGGATTATTTTTGTAAGTAATAAAATACAAAATAACGAAACATAATCCCACACATCAACCTTCATCATTATTTATGAAAAAAGAAATGATATTGTTACTATTTCTATTTTATTTATAAAAGATCGTCAAGATTATAATGTTTATGGAAATTTTCATTTCTTATTATATTTCTACTTTACCTATAAATAATGAAGATTATTAGTTTTTATGTAGTAATAAACACATTTTTTTATACTTGTAACATTATCACGAACATTACTTGTAGGTAAAACATATAAAAAGTTAAAGTTTGTGATACCCGTAGATTATTTTTGTATTGTAAAACTTATTATTTAAATTGGATTGGAGTTATAAGAAAAGACGTTTTGTAAATTAACACGAAACTAAATACAAAAGTATGTTACGCAATTGAGTACGAGAAGACAAATAATGATTACATATATCGGGAAAAAAATGATATGTAAGATGCAAGAAAAATAATTTAAATGGATTCCTTTAGATAGTCACATTTCAATTAAACTTTTATCATATTTTTTTTTCTTTTTTATTCATTTAAAATGGTATTTTTTATTCATTTAAAATGGTAAGTACTTTATATTTTACATATGATGAAGTAACATTGTGCTTGCTTCTTTTTTTTATTAAGATTCTACATTTTTAATATAATTTAAAGTTAAATTTTCCTTTTTAAGGTTTGATTTGTATTTTCTGGTCTCCTGCAAACTCCCCCCTCACCAAAAACCTCTTGTATCCTCATTAAACCATCAAAAAGCCTATTGTATATTCATCAAACTTTATCACCTTTATTTATGGTTAAATATCAAGAACAACCTCTTCACCCATATACCTCTTTCACCATAACCCACCCAAATCCAAAAACCTCCGGCATTATCTTCATCTAATGTGATTTTCATCAACCTTCAACATCCTCAACTTCATCTCTGCGAGTTAGAACAACAAACTGTTGGTGATCAAGCCAATGAAACAGTAAACAACAAATGCAAAACACGGGCAAAACAGGAAGAATATGCAGCCGAATGATTCACCTTTTATTGAATGTTTAATAGTAATCTAATGATTGAGTTGTTGTACAGGAAATTTTGACTGATTATGACTTGCTAATTCAAAACTAATAAATAAAGATACTTACCAGAAAAAGAGAAAAAATATCAATGTCCCTATTCCAACGTTCCAGTCACCCACATGCTCTTACCCTCCTAGAAACTTGGTCAACCATTAACTAACATTTCTCCACCTCAATGTTTACTTTCTTGAGCTTCAGGTCTTCCACACCAATGGGTGCTCTCATCTCAACAAACTTTACTCGAGGCATTTCCTTGGTCAACACATCTGCCTTTTGTTGATTACCACTTACATGCTCCACATGGATCTGCTCTCTTTCAACACACATCCGGATGAAGTGATACTTGGTGTCAATATGCTTACTCCTCCCATGGAAGACTGGGTTTTTTTATGAGAGCTATAGTAGATTGATTATCGATGAACAACTTCACCTTTTGAGATTTCTTTCCAACCAGGTCACTGAACAAGTTTCTTAGCCAAAGACCCTGACAAGCAGCTGCGGTTGCAGCCATATACTCTACCTCACATGAACTTAGGGTCACAATTTTCTGTTTCTGTGAGGTCCATGTGATTAAATTCCCTGGGTAATAGTAGGCCACTCCTGTGGTTCCTCTTCGATCCTCACGATCATTGTTATAGCTGCTGTCACTATAGCCAATGAGCTTGCCATCCCCGCCCTTGTGATACATCAGCCAATGTTTAGTTGTCCCTTTCACATATCTGAGGATGTGTTTTACAGCTGCCTAGTGGATTTGCTTGGGATCTTGCATATATCTGCTTACAACCCCAATGATGTAGCTTATGTCAGGTCTTGTGTGAACCAAGTACCTTAAGCTCCCAACAAGTCACCTGTAATTTGTTGCATTTACAAGTTCTCCCTTTTCATCTTTGGTCAATTGAAGTTTGGGCTCCATCGGGTACTGTGAGCTGTTGCAATCTTCCATACCTGCCACCTTCAATATATTTTCTGCATAACCCTTTTATGAGAGCTTTATTCCTTCTTTACTCTGAGTCACTTTTATTCCCAAGTAATAAGATAACAATCCCAGATCACTCATGTCAAACATCTATTTCATTCTCCTTTTGAAATCCATAATTACTTTCTCACTTGATCCATTGACTATAAGGTCATCTACATAGACACCCATGATGAGGGACAAGTTTGGTTTGTGTACCTTGTAGACAACTTGTTCTTGAGCACATCTGGTGAAACCAAGCCTTTTGAGTGATTGGTTTAATTTCACGTTCCAAGCTCTTGGTGCCTGTTGTAGCCTTTATAGTGCCTTGTGGAGGCGGTACACCAGGTTTTCTTTCCCTTTGACTAAGAATCCATTTGGTTGAGATACATAGACTTCTTCTTTTAGGTCTCAATGTAGGAACACAGACTTGACATCCAAGTGATGTACAAGCCAGTTCTCTCTCATTTCTAGCGCCAAAATCAGTCTGATGGTCTCTAAGCGGGCCACTGGTGTGAAAGCTTCTTCGAAGTCAATGCCCTTTTCTTGAACGTAACCTTTAGCAACCATTCGCGCCTTGTGTTTGACCACGTTACCGGCTGCATCCCTCTTTAGCTTGAACACCCATTTTTTCCCTATTTCCTTATGATTTGGGGGCAATTTGGTTAGAGTCCAGGTGTTATTTCTCTCAATTGATTTCAATTCTGATTCCATGGCTTGCCTCTAGTTTCCTTCAGCCGATGCCTCTTCATACGATGTGGGTTCATCATCAACCAACAATAGTTCTTGGTTTTATTCATACAATTCTTGTATCTCAGCTTCATCTAACCTTCTTGTGTTCTAATAGACATCATTTAGGGATTGAAATCCCCTTGTTGGAGTGTCATCGAAGGAAGCCACTAACTGATCTCCATCTTGATTTCTTGAGGATTGAGTTGGAGAGTTTGATCGAGAGCCGACTCCAGGTGTATGCAACCAAGGCGACCCTTCTGTTTGCGAGTCATCTCTTGCATTGTCGCCATAGTACTCGTTGTTTGGTGGTGTGAAGTGTTGTTCCGTTTCTTCACCTGTTGGATCAAGGTTTTGGGCCTGTTGTGGTTAGGCTGTCATATTGACAACAACATTGGTCCAAAACGGTGTGTTAAGAAGCTCCCCCATAAATTCTTCCTTCCAAGCCCATTTTCTTGCCTCATCGAATACCACATCCCGCGTAATTACAATACGTCGATTAGTGGGGTCATACATTCGATACCCCTTCGTCCCTTCCTCCGTTCCATGATAAACCATGGCTTTACTTCGATCACTCAATTTACTCAGACCTCGCCACTTTTTCACATATCCTACACATCCAAAGATCTTCAAATGTGCGATTGAGGGCTTTGATTTCTTCCAAGCTTCGTATGGTGTTATATTCTTAAGTGCTTTTGTGCTCGTTCTGTTTAACAAGTACACAGAATGCCTTACCGCTTCACCCCAAAATTATTATGGTAAAGACATCGCCTTGAGTTGCGCTCTTTTCATATCTAGAATCGTTCTATTTCGACGTTACACAACCCCATTTTGTTGTAGGGTGTGTGGTGTTTTCAATTGGCGTCTGATTCCTGTATGCTCACAGAAAACCTGGAATTTTTTCGAATTGAATTCACCTCCACGGTTAGTTCTTAATATATTAACTTTATGGTTGTTTTCCTTTTCGACTTGTAATTTGAACTTCTGGAACATACCCAATGCTTCATATTTGGTCTTGATCATGTACATCCACATGTATCGTGAGTAATCATCCACGATTAAGAAGATGCATTGGTTCTCTCCCTTGGTCGCTGGTGAAAATGGACCGCACAAGTCTGCATGTAGCAACTGAAGTAGGTCCTTGGCTCTCCATTGGGTCTCCTGTGGAAAGCTTTGTCTTGATTGCTTGGATATCACACATCCCTCACATACTTGGGATGGATGAGCAGCCTGAGTCATACCTGTCACCATTTCTTTACGTAGCATTTCTTCAAGGGTTCTAAAGTTCGTGTGGCCCATACGTGCATGCCACCGCCATGAGTCATCATCTATGCTCATGTTTAAGCATACGGGTCTTCCAGGTGTTAGCTTTATCTTATAAAGCCGGTTTTTCGATCTCTGTAATTTCATAATCAAACAACCTTCTTCATCATACATACGCAAGAATTCACTTTTCATTCCTATGTCATAACCTTCCTCTGTCATCTGACCCCAAGCTTATGATGTTGTTGTGAAGAGCTGGTATGTAGTAAACCTTAGGAATGATCAACTAATCACCATTCTTACAGTCAAAAAGTAGCGTGTCCTTTCCTTTGATTTGGACCTTGGACCCATCTCCAAACTGTACTTGTCCCGTTACATTTTCATTGAATTCTGCAAATAAGGATTTGGAGCCAGTCATCTGATTACTAGCTCCATTATCCAAATACCACGTGTTCTCATCTTCACTTTCTCTTAACTGACTTGGGTACACTTTTTCTTCATTAAGGAGAACCATGCTTGATGTTTCTTTCCTACATGCAGTTAGTAGGAGGGCATGACCTTCTTCATCTGCAACCAGATTCACCTCTTGGTCCTGCTGCTTCTTTGCCTTGCATTCAGATGCAAAGAGTCCAAGTTCTTCGCACTCAAAGCACCTTATGTGACTCTTGTCATGGGGCTTCTTATTGGATTTGTTAGCTTCCTATCGTGAGTCACCACCCTAACGCTGTAACGCCCGCAGATCCGGGCTAGTTAATTTAGAGGCAATAGGGGTCAAAAATGACTTTTCGACAAAAGATTATTAAGAATGAATAGTCTTAACCAAGTTTTAGAATATGTCACAAGGTTTCCGTACATATAAAGAACGCCGAAATCCGAGTAATAACGAAGAAGTTATGGCCCGCCGAAGTTTTACGGCAAAACCGGCACGGCACCGGAAGACGTAAATAGTGAATTTATGATAGAAGACTTTTTAACCTTAGAAATCTAAACAAAAGTCGTAGAATATGTTAAACTAAGAGCGTCGATAAAAAGAACGCTCAAATCTGACTTCGTATGAGGAAGTTATGATTTTTCTAATATTCGGCTTAGCAGTGTACAGCCCGAAACTCGAATTTTAGTTCGAGCGGTTTTTGGCTTACATGAAATAAATGAGAATTGAAGATCTCATTAATAGGAACTCAACGGTAAAAAGACAGACGAAAACGGAGTCCGTATGAAGGAGTTACGAATTCTTCGCGGTCATTTAACAGTCTAAACACCTCGTACTGTTAAATTTAAGATCGGTCGAGAATTAGCCGACGGAGTCAAAATGAAAGTTGTAAATATTATTTTACCTACGTGTGGATATAAAGAACGTCAAAAACGGAGGTCGTATGTGAAAGTTACGGATATTAGAAGTCGGAAGTGTGTTGTGCGAAAATGGGTGATGTGGCACAATCTTGGCCATTGCTTTCTCCCCAAGTCTTGCCACTAGATGGTGACATGTGGCACCAAGTTCAGCCATTTTCACCCTATAAATACCACCTCTCCCACCCTCATTTTCTTCACACCTTTCCCATTCTTTCTTCTCTTTACTCTCTCTCTCTCTAGAACCTCTCTCTAGCCCCGAAATCCCCCGAAAAGCCTAGGGAACCTCCCTAGCACGAGGCGGAAGCCCCGGAGTGCTCGACGGCTCAGAGAAGAAGAGCTTTTCGGCTCGGAAACGCTGCTCCAAGCAAAGCCTAGTTTTCTATAAAACCCGCTGTAAGTGAGCTACGCCTACGCTATTTTTAATATAGTTTTTATTTAATTATATTAACGTTATTAAGAACATATAATAAATACTTGGGCTATTATTATGGGTTATATAAGTATTTTTTTTTTAACGCTTATATAATAGTAATAATAGCTAGACTATTAATTAGTCTCGGCGAATAATAGACTAAAATCTATTGGTGATAATACTAGGTTTCGTCGAAGGAGATTATTTTAAAGTAAACGAAGCGCTGTCCGAGTACCGAGTCACCACCTTCTCAGGTGAGTGCATAGTCCCTTTCATGAACATGATTTTAATACAAGTATTGATTGAAGTATTAATTATATGTTTATGTGCGGGTTAATTGATGTTGCTTGAAATTCGTGTTAAAGAACATACTTGGTTATATTTGATAATTTAGGATAAAGAGTAGACCTAAATTAAATATGAGGAATATTGGGTAGTATATTCTTACGAGTACAAGTGAGTTAAACTCAGAGAATAGAAGTTAGTATATGTCACTTATCCGGGAGTATGGATTAGACATAGTCATTGCCCCTAGTCCGAGAATATGGATTAGGCATAATCATTCGTCGTTAATCCGAGAGTATGGATTAGCTATTGTCCCTAATCCGAGAGTATGGATTAGGCATAATCATTCATCTTTAATCCGAGAGTATGGATTAGTCATTCGTCCCTAATCCGAGAGTATGGATTTGGTAAATTCGTTCATTTCTGATCCGAGAGTATGGAGTAGGTAAAACGACTAATCTTAGGTCCGAGAGTATGGATAGCCTCGTTGCGAGGATCGACGGGGTGGGATAAGAGTTGTTTATATATATGTATGGTGAAATTGTATATTTTGTGAATTTTAAACTATATATATGGTATAACATTGTGGGATTGAAATCCCTATGTGCTCACCAGGTTTCCCAACCTGACCCACTCAGTTTATTTATATCACAGGTGTTGATATGAAGTGACATTACACTGAGAGATTTAAAGAGATGTAGACCACTAGTGTGAATAATTGTAAGTTCTGTTTATGCTTATGTTCCTGTATTAACGATGACATCCCAAACGTTTTAAAATGAAATAAATACGTTTCTTCGAAAATGTTTTAATAACGTATTTACCATGTTTTTCTTGGAACAAATTCCGTAACCCTTTTATAAAATGAAGTACTCTGATTTTTATAAAGCATAAACAAAATCGGTCTTTTCTGGCCGTGATTTTGGGGATGTCACAAACGCCCACCTCTACCACGAGTCGCACCTCACCCTCGTGAGCTGCCTCTTCCTCCCCGGTTATTATTTCCACCCCTTCCTCGACCACCTGGTGTGTTTGGCTTGCTTGGACTCTGGTGGGTTGATGTGCCTTCTGCCTTGGCAAGTAGTAGGGCATTATCTGCCTGTGTGCTTGCCTTCCCGATCCGAAGCCTATCTTCATAAGCCTTCAAATGCCCAATTGCTTCTTCAAATGGCATTGATTCCATGTCACAACTTTTCTCAATTGATGCCACCAGTTTTATAAACTTTTCTAGGACTGTATCAAACAACTTTCTTACCAACTCCTCATCTTCCGATATTGCGCCTGCACTCCTAGATTTAGAAATCGTAGCTGTGATTTTTCCTACATACTCATCTATGGTTTCTGTTTCCTTCATTTGGAGTGCTTCGAATTCACTCTTTAATACCCTTAACCTTGCCTTTTGGACCCTCTCTGCACCCACATACCTTGATTTTAGAGAGTCCCAAAACTCCTTGGATGTCTTCTTCTTTGCTACCTGTGCAAGAATCTCCTCTGGTATAGATTGGAAGATGAAGGCTCGAGCTTGCTTTCTCTTCTTCTTATCCACAACCACTCCGGTTGGTGGCTCAATGGCATCCCATAACCCATGGGCATCCATGATGGCTTCCATCTTAATTGACCAGGTGCTGTAATTTAGTGAGGTTAACAGTAGGCATTGAAGAGTAAAAGGATTATCTTTGTGCTGATTGGATGATGATGGGGCTGTCATCTTGTTGAATCGAGGGTACTTGGGAATACAATTGATCAGGATCTGTAAGGCTCTGATACCAAATATTGGTGATGAAGCCAATGAAACAGTAAACAACAAATGCTATACAAGGGCAAAACAGGAAGAATATGTAGCCGAATGATTCACCTTTTATTGAATGATTAATAGCAATCTAATGATTGAGTTGCTGTATAGGAAATTTCAACTAATTATGACTTGCTAATTCAAAACTAATAAATAAAGCTACTTAACAGAAAAAGAGAAAAAATAGCAACGTCCCTATTCCAACGTTCCAGTCACCCACGTGCTCTTACCCTCCTGAAAACTTGGTCAACCATTGACTAACACGAACACCATCACCACCTTATACCTTCAACCTCAAACACCTACATCAACCCAAGAACATCATGTTCACCAAGTCCATCTCGAATATAACTCCTGTTACTTCAACTCATCAACCTAAGATCGTCAAACCACCCTAAAACCCTACTGCATGAAGAACTCACACAAGACCCAACACTATTCATCATCTTCTTCATAAATTCCACCACCATATAACTCCGTGATCGTCACGAAACACCACCCTCTTACCTACATCAGTCAAGAATAATACCATAAACATCAACCAAACATTCTCTGTTAAGTTATCAAAAACCACCACCTTGAACCCATTCCCTTCAAACAATCCGTCTAAAACATCACTTTTGATCTAAACCAAAATCGATACAAACCTGTTGCAACCTTACAAGCAACCATAAACACCTTACCATCTTTTAGAAAAAAAAATCAGGAAATCAATATCATTCAGGACCTCTCACACCGCCTGTGTGGAGTACATTGAATCTCAAACGGCTAGTGGGGTCGCATATTGCCAATTATGGGTTATGTATAAGGAGGGTAGTCTTCAATATTTTTGTCTACCAAATTTTTATCATCACCTAGAAACATATCACAATATGGTAAACCTGACACCAAATGAAAATATGGTTACGGTGCTTTGCGGTGGTCTGAATGGGGGTTAAAGACGACAAAGATGACATTAGAGATTCAAAAGATATGAATGTGAAACAAACTCATATTTACACATATCTTACACAGATGAAGATAGTGACGAATAAAAAAAAACTCGGAACTACACATGAACTAAAAAAAGTTTCAAACAAACACTCAATAACAGTTGCAGTTAATGATGTGATACATGAACTGAAAAAAGAAAATTTACAATATACTCTTTCATATTTAGAATAACAAAAAATAAGAATTAAAAAAATATGATCTTTAACTTGAAAATTAAAAAGAAGATTTTATATCTTCATGTGTGTGGTTCTGCCTTTGTATGTAGATCTGTCAGAACAAAAACAGACCGAAAACCCATCAAACACGCGAATATATCTGATAGATACACAAATCTATAACAAATAAAGCATACACACCTATGTACAACTTTCTACACCAACCACACAATAAAGGTGGCTTAACATCGGTAGTAGCAGAAGAGACTTAAAATGGCATTGTCATTTGGATAAAAGGTTTTCTTGTAAACTATGGTGGTGGAACAGTGGTGGCAATAAATAGTTATTGTGGAGGAGCCAATGGTGGCGAATGTTTTGGACCTAGGTTCAGAAGTAGAGGCAAGAAAGAAGGATATCTTCTTGGCGGACTATTACAACATGATGGTCATTGAGGGTGGCGATACAAGTTTTATAGGTGGATATGAAGGAGATGCGTTGGGGTCGTGAGTGAGGTGTTGTTTGCAAAGAACATGTGGGAGATGGGTGGTGGCGCATGGCGAAGGCGGGTGGTGGTAGAAATTAGGGTTTTAGAGGGAATATAAAGACAGATTAGTTTTGTCTAGCAACTTTATAATGATGTAATGATATCCATGTCATCAATCTATGTCATGTTTGATGCTTATTATAATCAGACCATTCATTTGATCGAATGGCCCAAAATCCTTTTCCATGTTTTTTAAGACAAAGTCTTAAAAATGGTGGGACCATTATTATAAATGCTTTATAAAGGTATTATATATATATATATATATATATATATATACACACACACACATACATGTAAGAGAGTTACAAAATGTGTCATCGCATGTTTAAATATTGACATAGTAACATCTAGAAATAAATGGTATCACCTGAAACCTTTAAATTAGAATTATTGCATAAATAGTCCCTTAGTACGTCGGGCGTACTTGAGTGTACTCTTAGTGTACTAGGTCCCTTCTTGGTCGCGGATGTTTGGAGGTACGCTGGGCGTACCTTGAATTACGCGGGGAGTACGCGGCAGGGATCAAAAACCCTAATTTGTGGACTTGAGGCCTATATAAATGACTTTAAGCCCTTTGGACTAAACCCTAGAGAGCCTCCAATGCCCTTGAGTGTCATTTCACATCTGATAGCCTTGAGAGACCATCTTTGAGCCTTAATAGAGTGCATTTGTGGTCTTTAGTGTTCATTTCAAGAAAAGGAGTTGGTTAAGCAAGCTTAGATTGAGCGGGTGCTTCTAGATCTTTCATTATAATCATCTTACTGAGCTCCTAGAGGTAAAAAGATTGCATATTTCCTCTTTGTTCTTTAGATCTAGCTAGGGTTTTTGTAGTTGGTCCCTTTAATGAATTTTGGACCTCATTTGTTGGCTAGATCATCCCCATTTGATAATAAGGTCAGATCTAAGGTCCTTGGGCCATTTAGGAGCATAAAAAAAGGATCTTGGTGGAGGTCTTAACCTTACGTGTGAGTTAAAGACTTTAGAAAGGTCTTAATGATGATTTCAAGGTATAAGGGACATGCAAGGGCATAAAGTTAGCATCTTTAGGCCTTAGCAGGTGTTAATGAACTCATATCTAGATTCTGGACGTCAAATAATGGAATAATAAGCACTTAATGGGGAAAGTACTTAACTTGGACTATGTCGGACGTACCCTGTGTACGCTACGCGTAGCCCTTGATGACCTGGTACGCTGCGCGTACCTGAAAGGTATGATGTGCGTACCTGAAGGGTACGTTGGGCGTAAGCAGGGCAGTTTGGGTCGTTCCTGCTTTGGGCTGACGATCTTCCGGGCCTCAATTGGGTTGTTGGGCCTGATTGGATTCTGTGATTTAGAGGCCTATTCATCGGTTTAGGCCATGCACTTATTAGTTGGGCCTTATTGGGCCAAGGTGCCCACTAAGGATATTGGACTTACACTTTTGGGCCATTTGCAAAGAAAGGGTGATTGGGCCTTTGGGGTAGGGTTTAAAGGTTGGTCCCTTCCTTGGGATAAATTATGGACCAATAATTGATTATATTATTATTTTTATTATTTTGTTTGAGAGGTTGCGGATCGTTAGAAGGATAGTATTTGTATTATTCGGATGGAGGTGAGTCTTCTCACCATACCTATGGATCTACGGCACCAAGGTCGGCCCATTAGGTGTTATGTATATGTGTAATCACTCTGTGTTTTGATATGTTATGTGATTGTGTGTTTTGCATGAAGACCCTGGGGGGAGCCCGTAGCATTAGATGTAAGATCATGTGGGGTATCCCATAGCGTCCTAGGTAAAGACCATGTGGGGTAGCCCATGGCATTGGATGTAAGACCATATGAGGTAGCCCATAGCAGTCCTAGGTAAAGACCATGTGGGGTAGCCCATGGCATTCTTGTTGGTTTTATGTATGCATGGCTTATGTGATATGTTTGTAGCTTGATTTGCTACTATGATATGTGTATGTGTGGTGTGTGGTATGCTCTGGGAAACTCACTAAGCATTTCGCTTACAAGCTGTTGAATTGTTTCAGGTACATCGAAGCCAAAGGGCATGGGCAAGGCGTGATGACGCGACATGCACTCTATCTCTCTCTTTCACTAATATGTTGGAGGAAACTCAGATAATTTATATAATGTAGTGCATGATGTTTAAAAAAAACTAAATGTGGGATTCATGGTTTTACGTCAATATGTTTATTAAATTAAATGAAAATTTCTTGGTAATTTGGGCCGTTACAAGTTGGTATCAGAGCCTTGGTTTGAGGGATTCAGGCACACTCTCGAGTGTGTCGGGACTCAAACTAAGGAATGGTAGAAATGTTTTCAAAATAATAACATAAAAATGAAAAGGTGAGAGTGCAACACGCGCGATCAGCCAAGCCAAGTAAGTAATTCCCCAATATGTTAGCCATGTTATACTGATTTTGAACCATGTTGATTATGTGGAATTTGCTATGTGTATGTGTTTAAAATTGTATACGGTTAGGAGCTTATAGCCTCAGAATGATCGATTTGACCTTATTTCCTGTTCCTTGTTTGGTTGTGGTCTTAGGGTAGAATCTTTTATTCGAAAATCTATTTGATCCCTTCTCTGTGAATAATTTGCATGCATAAGAGCAACCTATTATGATGAAAGTGATTGTTATGGGTAGAGCAAATCTTAGGATGGTCTGAGATTGAGATGTGCGGTAAATGCAGGATATGGTTTGGTTATGGGACAAATTGGAGTTATCGGATTGAGCAGTGGAGAAAGGTACAAGTAGGTGTGGATAGCAGTATTGGGCCCGCACTACTGGAAGCACAGGACCTCTACCCAAAGCACTGATGGATCCAACACCCCAAGGAGGACCGGTGTGGAAATATCCTTATATGGAAATCTTGATCTTTACTATTTACGAAGTTTTAGTTAGCATGGTGGTGACACGATTTGGAGCAGGAGGGGCAGGATCGGGATCGGGATCCGGGGTAGGATCTGGAGACACTACTGATGTAATTGATGAGAGGTTGCGAGAGCTCATCACAACCGAGGTTACCAGGGGAATCCTTGACGCGACCTCAGTCATTTTTGGGACAGTCAAGGAGGGTATTATGGAGATTATGGAGGAGAGACTCAAATCTTTCAGGACGGAGTTGGCAACAGGACAGATTTGGACCCGAACTCCCTCCTTTCAGGATTTCAAGGCATGCGGGGCACCATAATTCTTTGGGGTCAGGGACCCTGTTGTCAGCCATCATTGGGTAGCGGATATTTAGAACGGCCAGCGCACGAGTTCATGCCCGGAAGTGGCAAAGGTTGGGTTTGATTCGTGTATGTTGAGAGACAGGGTTCACGACTGGTGGGGCGAGGTTACTAGCCAGGTGGGACCAGCCGTAGTGGTTGAGATGACATTGCTTGAGTTTGTACAGCGGTTTGATTTGGAGTTTGCACCGCCTATTGAGGTGCAACGGTTAGTAAGGGAGTTTTATGAATTGCAGCAGACCACCGAGACTGTGGCGGAGATCGCCGCCAAGTTCCGGGAACGAGCTTTATTGATTATGCAGTATGCTACCGATGAAGAAATGAGACGGACCCGATATCATTCCATGCTGAGGGACGATATCCGGGAGTTTGTGAGTTTTACAAGGTGCAAGACCCTAAACAAGATGGTGGAGAAGGCCCGCGAGAGGGACATAGAGTTGGATACATACACAAAGCAGAAGACTGAGCAGGCACAAGCAGCGGGGGGTCAGGCTAAGAAGCCTAAGACCTCTGATTCTTCGGGTAAGGGCCAACAAGGCCAGAGCCGGTGTGCTAAGTGTGGGAGATTCTATAGTAGGGCGTGTAGGATGGCTAGGATGTCAGGATGCTACTCTTGTGGCAAGCAGAGCCACATGAGTAAGGATTGCCCCCAAGAAGGGCTTGATATGTTTCCACTACAATCAGACAGGCCATAAAAAGGCCAAATGTCCAAGGTTGCAGGGAGGAGGACGAGCGGTGTCGGTACACGCACCCGCCACCCTGAGGATCACTGATGGCCCCCTACTAAGGCGGATATCCCGGCGGTTAGGAGCCAGGCATTCCAGCTGACTACTGACGAGGCTTGGGTTGCACCAGACGTCGTGGATGGTATGTATCAATTACTTTTCTGATCATTGAAATTGCATGAATTATGTTTATATCATGTTTATTCAAGGACCTTTTTAGTCAATAGTATTACTGCGTATATCTTGTTTGACTCGGGTGCTACTCGATCGCTTGTGTCTCTTGCGCTTAGCAAGAAATTCCGGGACACGCCGGGGATCTTGGATTACCCGCTCGAGGTTGAAATTGCGGATGACTGCGTCGTTAGTGTTGCGAGGGTGTATCGGGACTATGTCCTGAATGTACTTGGGGAGAGATTTCGAGTCGACCTAGTTCTGATACCGTTGCGGGGGCTGAAGGTGATTGTCGGGATGGACTGGTTGGGGGCCAATGGGGCCATGATCGATTGCGAGCGACAGTTGGTTGGGGTTCGAACCTCCAGTAGGGGAGAGCTAGTTATTAATGGTGACAGGGCCTCACAGGGACTGTTTCTCTGTTCGGCTGCAAGGGCAATGAGGTTTCTATAGCAGGGTTGCTCAGGATTTTTGGCTTATATCACGGATACAAGGGTAGGGACCACGACGGATGTGGGCAGTGTGCCCGTTGTTTGGTACTTTCAGTACGTTTTCCCCGAAGAGCTACTAGGGGTGCCTCTGGAGAGGCGGGTGGAGTTTCGTATTGACTTGGTGCCAGGTCCCGCCTCAATAGCAAAGGCACCATATCGGTTGGCACCACTCAAGATGTAGGAGTTATCTATGCAGCTTCAGGAGCTGTTAGACCGAGGGTTCAGACGTTCAAGTAGTTCTCCATGGGGTGCACCGATTCTTTTTGTCAAGAAGAAAGACGGGACGCACAGGATGTACATTAATTATAGGGAACTGAATAAGCTGAGGGTGAAGAACCGCTATCCTTTGCCAAGGATCGACGATTTATTTGATCAGCTTCAGGGTGCATCTTGGTTTTCCAAGATTGATCTCCGATCCGGGTATCATCAGATGAGGATTTGGGATAAGGATATACTGAAGATAGCTTTCAAAACTCGTTATGGACATTATGAGTTTGTGGTGATGCCATTCGGGCTCATCAATGCTCCGGCAGTATTCATGGATCTCATGAACAGGGTATGCAGACTGATGCTGGATCGACCAGTGATCGTTTTAATCGATAATATCCTGGTTTACTCCAAAACCAGAGAGCAGCACGAACAACATTTGTGAGAGGTACTGGAGACTTTGAGGGCGGAGAAGCTTTATGCAAAGTTCTCCAAATGTGATTTCTAGCTACGGGAAGTGCAGTTTTTAGGGCATGTCATCAATCAAGAATGTATTTCGGTTGATCCAGCTAAGGTGGAGGCTGTGATGCGATGGAGGGTACCGAGAAACGCCTTGAAGATTCGTAGCTTTTTGGGTTAGTAGGTTACTATCGAAGATTTATCAAGGATTTCTCCAATATTGCTATGTCATTGACCCGTTTGACCAAGAAGAATGTGACTTTTTGATGGGATGAGAATCAACAGAGGCCTTTTAAGACTCTGAGGCAGAAGTTATGCGAGGCTCCAGTCCTAGTACTGCCTGAGAGGTTGGAAGATTTGGTGGTATATTGTGATTCATCGATTTCAGGGTTAGGAGCAGTATTGATGCAGCGAAGGCATGTAATTGCTTATGACTCGAGGCAGTTAAAGCCCCACAAGGCAAATTACCCCACGCATAACCTGGAACTGGGGGCAGTGTTGTTCACCCTCAAGATTTGGAGGCACTATCCGTACGGGGTGCGGATTACTATCTATACCGATCACAAGAGCCTAAAGTATTTGATGGATCATTAGAACCTTAATATGCAACAGAGGAGATGGTTGGATGTACTCAAGGATTATGATTGCGAAATCGTATACCACACAGGGAAGGCCAACGTGGTGGCTGATGCTGTTAGTCGCAAAGCGGCGGGGTCCCCGGTTAGGGACATTTGTATGAGGATGAGGGTGACTTCATCTTTGTTGGATATGATTAGAGGGGCTCAGGTTGAGGCGGTAAAGAAGCAAAACTGGAAAACAGAGGAAATACAGGGCCATTATCCATTGTTTGTTAAGGATAGTCGTAGCCTTTTGACTCAGTGTGGTCGAGTGTGGGCACCATTGGCAGGGGGAGTGAGACAGAGACTGTTGGAGGAGGCTCATAAGTCCAAGTTCTCTATACATCCAAGGGCAACAAAAATGTATACGGACTTGAGGCTTAGTTACTGGTGACCCTGCATGAAGCAAGAAATCGCTTGGTTTGTGGAGCGGTGCATGACCTGCAGGAAGGTCAAGGCCGAGCACCTGCGGCCTCATGGCAAGGTTCAGCCATTACCTATTCCCATGTGGAAGTGGGAAGAGATCACTATGGAATTCATTACGAAGCTACCGAGGACGGCGAGGGGAGTGGATGCCATATAGGTCATCATGGACAGACTGACAAAGAGTGCCCACTTCATTTCGATCTCCGAGAGCATATCAGCAGAATCCCAAAGATCTAGGAATTCTAAAGATCTAGGAATTTCATGGTGATCAAAATTGGGAAAGGGTTTTGCCTACCTAAATAACTTTATGGTGTGTTTACGTCATCCCTTTACACATCATGGAGCCAAATATATTATCCTAGCCTTCTTAAATAATTTTATTTAGGGTGATTATTTTCTACAGATAAGTAAAACAAACTATAACGAAAATTGATATCGAAGGACGTCTATAACCTTATCCACTAAAAACTATTGCTATAAAACCTTTGAAAGGATTAACTATGAGGATCATCAATCTCATCAAATTCATAGTTTGGGAATAGTTCTCATAAACAAAAAGAAATGTCATGCTTTTTACAAACCTCTTCTTGAGGTTGCTCTAACAACTGCATTCTAATCTATCAGAAAGACCAGTCATGTAGTGTATGTTGTAAATTGACATATTGAAGTAAAATGGAATTTCCATGAGTTAGGATTTGACTAAGGTTAGCCAATTAGATGACATGTATATATAATCAGTTCACTCTGATTTTGATATGAACAACCTGGGATGACCATGAATGCATTGTGTAGCATGTTAAGGTTTCCTTTTGAAACTAACGTAGTTAATCATAGAATACTCAAGTTTCAAAACACTCCATATGTTTACTATCATGAATAGAAATGTCAAGAACATGAAAGCTAATTGTTAGTGGGTTAAAAGGGGATTAGTGTTGGTATATCAAATCTAGGCCCAAATGCTAAGGTCAAAGGAATGCTTATTCTAAAACATGTTTTGATAGCTATTTATTTCCATAACAAGAAAGGACTAAGAAAGCATACATGCCTTATATATATATATATATATATATATATATATATATATATATATATATATATATATATATATATATATAGGTACCCACACGATGATGCGGCTACAAATAGTTTCTTTCGGTTATTAGTTCCTAATGACTATTCATTTTCTTTCAACAGGCTAATTCAAGATACAAAAAAAACATATCTTAAACAAGACACAATGCATTGACAAATATCATTGCCATTCAAATAATATTCGTATAGAGTTGAATTTCACAAATCACTTCATATTCTAGAAAAACACAAAATCGTGTAGCCATAAAATAACAATTGTTAATGATTTTAACTACAATGGCACATATGTGTTACGATCTTACAAGAAAGCAATATTATCATTGTATCGAACATACATTATTGTGTTTCTTAATTTTAAATGATTGAAATATTTGTTATGACCAACTAACCATACAAGAAGTATATACATGATGCTAATTCATAGAGTTTTTTAAACAAAATCAATGTCAAATGCTTTTTCTAAATTTTAAACCAATGTGTTTTTAAACCTTAAACTATCATTAACTCCTCGTGGGAAAACAATGCATACAATAAACAATATTATATCCATTCTAAACCATTAATAAGTAAATAAAGAACACTTTAGACCAATTCTTTCAAAGTAATCCATTTTTATTTTTGATAAACCAATAATCCATTTTAACTATTTTAATTAAATATTAATTTTAATACAAATCATATGAATCTACTAAATTCATGATTTGACAAACTTATATCATAAAACATTAAGTTGGGATGATTCAACCAACATCACTCGAGAATGAAATGTCAGCTTGAAAGCTGTTTAAAACATTTATAACAAACTAAATATTTGGTTACATTTTGTATTTTAATAGTGATAAGTTGTTTAAAACATTTATAACAAACTAAATATTTGGTTACATTTTGTATTTTAATGGAGGTTCGCCTGCAATGATTCCTGGATATGAGGCAAAGCTTCATGTTTGTAGCGGAGGATTAATCGGTACACGAAACTGGTCCAAAAACCCTCGTTAGGGAAGTTCCCTTTCCAAAAAAAACAAACTAAATATTTGGTTACATTTTGTATTTTAATAATGATAAGTAATTAACCTTTGGTGAAACGTAATTACATGTACGTCTTAAAATTAACCCTTTTTTTTTCGGAAAACATGAGAGTTAAATTACAAAAACCTCTTTATTAAAAAAAGGACTTTTTCCTGCATATTTCTGTATAAAAATTAAATACAAAATGTTTTATATTACGTGAGTTAATTGCGTAATATATATCCATTTACGAACCATATCTATATGAATTTTTTTTTTTCTAATCAATAATAATAAAACATAATAACATTTTCAAAAATGGGGTAGGTTCCTCGCTGCCTTAAACTTTTAAAAAATAGTGGAAAATATTAAAAGTTGAACCAATGATTTAATTCATAAATTGTACATTATTTTATTTAAATCTAATTGTTATTAACAATTATAATATTAAAATTTCTTTCAAATATAAAAGAATAAAAAACAAAGAAAATATATTATAATCATACAACATACAAATTCTTGTGAGGGTAGTGGGTGTTTGAATCTACCTCCTTTAATAAACAAAATTCATTTTTGCCACTTGTTCGTATTCTACATTGCCACTTTGCCATGTGTCATCTTCTAAAAAAATCCATATATACTTCCTATTTAAATAAAATAATTCAAGAATTAATCATAATTATTCGATAATATCTACTATCTAAAATTCAGAATTTATATGAAGTTATTATTGAATGGTTGAAGGTTTTAAATTCAAATTACATGTTTATTTGGAAACAAAATTAATTCACGGGGTCAATCTTTGGTTACATATCCTTTGTTTTTTTTAATCTTTTTAAAGATTTAAAACAATCCCAAAAAATCAGCATTTTCAATCCAAATTTTAATACATAGATTTCTAATACTCTAATAATACGTCTTTAACTTTCGTTCCAATTCCAATTGTCGACTTTCGTTGTGCTTTCTTCTTCAACATTACTTTTTCTGCAGAAGATACATTATAACAAATCCGGTTAGTTTATCTTCATATCTTCATAAACCAATAATTCAAACATTTTTCTGAAAATACTTTAATACCATTCTACTTTCAGTTCTTATTTCTTTGTTGAGATGCATCCTACTTGACTCATCTATTTTTGGTTTGATTTCTCCATATATAAAATCAATTTCAAATCCTACAATCTCATATATGTTTTTATGTTTATTTCCTGCATAACAGTATTATGTTTGTGAATACATTGTTTGTTTTTCTGCAAAAATATAACATAAACTATGTATATCATCCGGAAATATCAAGGTAGTTTAACTTTAGTATATCCTAATTGATCAAAGATCGTACAACAATCAACATCTTGACATAAAAGATGAAATCATTATAAGATTTACAGAAAGAATAACTTGTGAATTGGACCTTATTCACCAATGCTCGAAACATGATGCAATAAACTTTGGTTTTTTTTTTTATGTATGTGAGAATTGAATCTCGGAATGCAAAGGCAATTTCATTTTTTTTTTTCTGTTTTAGTTTTTGTTAAGATGCCAGTACCAAAAAAAAAAACCTTTGAAAATGGACCAAAATCAATTTTATAGCAATCCTTCTACTTTTTTATATGTTTTTAACATAAAGGAAAAAATAAATATACAAATAATTGTCTATGTTAAATTTTATAGCAATGTTCTTTGAAATAGGGACAATTTCAGTAGATTTTAAAAAACAGGGACCAATTTCATCATTTATCAAAGTACAATGTAAAAAGTTAGAGTATATATTTTTGTGAATGTGTAACAGGGTGAATTTTTTTTAAAACTTTTAAGAAGTTTTTTTCCCTAGATATCTCAACATGCCATTACAAAAAATGATCATAATTACTAACAAAAATTAAAAAGCTGATGTGGTTGAGCAAATTTTTTTTATAAAAACTGATATATGCTTGACTTTTTTAAATAGCTTCTACTTTGTTATATGTTTTTAAGTTTTGGTAATGTTATCAACTCACATATTCCCTTTGGAGGTAAAGTAATCGTATTTGGAAGTGATATTAGACGGATTCTACCAGTTGTTTCTAATGGTAGCAGAGAAGAAATTGTTAATGCGCCGTTAGGTTCTTCATATATATATGGACAAATTATAAAGTTGTAAAATTAACGAAGAACATTAGGTTGACTGTTGGAAAAGATGCGTCTGAAATACAACAAACAAAGTTATTTGCAAATAGGCTCTTGGATATAGGAGAGGTAAATGCAGGTGATTCTAATGATGGTGATGCAGTTATTCATATTCCTGAAGATATTCTTATTTCTCAATCTTCTGATCTATAGGTTCATTAATTGAGTTTGTATATCCATAATTTCTTGACAACTTGAATGGTCCAAAATTTTGAAGAAAGATCAATACTTACACCAAAAAATGAAGTTTTTCAAGAAATAAATGATCATCTGCTTCATTGTTTCCTGGAGAATAAAAAGAATACATCAGTTCTGATAGCATCAACCAGATAGAATTTATTCACAATCAGTTTGATGAGTGTTTATATTCACTGGATATTCTAAATGGACTTAAAATCTCCAGTTTGTCAAACCATAAATTGATTACAAAAGTCGGTGTTCCGGTTATGTTACTAAGAAATATCAACCAGAAAAATGGGTTATGTAATGGTACTAGACTTCAGGTCGTATCATTGGATAATCGTGTCATAGAAACAATGGTCTTAACTGGAAGTAACATTGGACATCAAGTTTTTATTTCAATGTTGTCTTTAACACCTTCAGACAACAAAATTCCATATGAGTTCAAAATGAGACAATTTCCCCTAGTGTTTTGTTTTGCTATGACCATAAATAAAAGTCAGGGCCAATCGTTGATAAGAGTTGGGTTGTTTTCGGGAGAACAAATTTTCTCACATTGCCAATTATATGTTGCTTTATCAAGAGTAAAGAGCAGAGAATGATTGAAGTTATTGATTTTAGATAATGATGGTAATTTGACTAATAAAACTTCCAATGTTGTGTTCAAGGAAGTATTTCAAAACCTAAGTTAAACTTTAATGTTAGTTTTACTTATAAAATAAAGTTGTACTTATTTACCAGAATCAAATGATTTTTTAAAGTTATTAATTTTTTTGGTGTACAATTTTTTTTAACTTACCTCTCATGGTTTCACAGATTATAACCTAGTGATAGAGATAATAGTGTTGGGTTTGAGTAAATATGATTGGTTAAATAAGACAATATCTTTATTCTAAAAAAACATGTTCTTATTCGATTAGAATATGTTTTTTTATATTCTTAACAAAGCTATATGTTGTGTAATATTTTAATTTGAATCGAATATATAATATCTTAATCAAGACAAAGTTGAATATTTAAAACACTAATAAATAAATTAAAAAAATTAACAATTAACAGATTTTTATTAGATATTACATAAAAATAATACAATAAGAATACTTTAAAAGAGATCCAAATAAATATATAACACTTTTTCACCACATTATGCATATTTACAACAATGACTGTATATATTCAGAACACATTGACAAAAATTATAGAAGTTGATAAATAACTTAAATAAATCAACAATCTATTTACATGAAGCAAAAATAATACAAAACCAAAAAGAAGTATTTTGATTATTTCAGATCTAAAACACGATTTTATAAAAATTTACAATAAGTCGACCACTCATCAAACAGTTTGAACTTTTCTATACAGGTGATACTTTACGTTTTATACAAGACAATTATGCCCCTATGAGTAATTATTTTTTACTAAATAAAAAGAGCAAATTAACCGACCACTATATCTTCACCCAGATACGCTCACCCTCACCTTTCCTCGACATCCTCATCGGAGACCTTCAACCCACACCCACACCTTTGCCGGAAAGCCCTCCATTGCCGCCACCTGCAAATCAATAACCATTTCAAGAAACCCGCCTGTAAGTACCTAATCACCTGCATAACCATTTCAAAATTACCAGAAAAATCGAATATTTGTCTTCAAGAAAACCACATGTAAGTACCAGAATCAAAAACCCCCTTCCAAAATCCAATTTTTTGGAAAACACGTGCCGCCTGAGGTGACAATGTTGCTTGGGTGAAGGTCATCGCTGAGGATAAAACAAAGTTTTGAATCGTTTCAAAACAAATAGGATTTGATGGTGGCGGAGTGTGTGATGCACCAGTATTGGTGCTATGATTAAGGTAGCGTAGGGGAGTGGCAGTCGGTGCAGTAAGGGTTGCATCGGAGGTGCACTATTGTTTTTCTGGTGACACAATGAGAGTCTGGAGATAGTTTTCAAACCAAGGTTTTAAAGGAAAAAAGAAGTTCTGTAATTTTGAGTAAATTACTAAATGGCCTCTTTTATCTTGTGTGAAAATTGGTCATCGTATTAATCCTTGTTTTTTATTGGTTATTTTTAGTTCACAAGGATCATGATTTTATACCATTAGATGTATTTGATATAAAATTAAGGATCAAGATTTAAGATCATTAGTTTAAGACTTTGGTCTTAAAACTTTTAAACTTCCAATTATATATATATATATATATATATATATATATATATATATATATATATATATATATATATATATATATATATATATATATTAAGATCCCATGTTACTATCCATATGATCAAAAAACAATTAGTTCTGATGTGTTTGGTGTTCAATTAGATATATAAATTTATAATGATATTAGAACATTACTTATACATGTTGAGTATTTTGCTAAGGATTAATTACTGGCATTTGCAAGAATGTGCAGTGACTAAAATGAAGTAAGAAGATTGAAACATGGAGAAGATAATTTGATAGTGAATACCGAGCCCTTGCTACTATTCATAGGATCAAAAGAAAACTATTTTCCCAAATGTTTAGTCTATTGTCTTATAATTCAAATTGTTTACACTTTGTCTCATGTGATAGTTCTAACTTATTTAAATGTAGAGCATTCTAACATGTTAAAAGAAAGTCATGAAATATATGAAACACGTATAGTAGCAGTAGTTTAAAGTTGATTTGAATATTTGAATAAGGTGTATTATTGGGGTTCAAATATCTGTTAAAATTAGTTTATCTAATGGATCATTCAGATTGACCACAATACATACTAATTCAAATACATCGAAAAGGTTTGGGTGAAATGTATTTATGGAATCATAATCTTGGATGCATAAATAATAAACGCATTACGAAGTATCTAGATGGATCGGATTTTAGATATCATTTGACCTCGAGTCTTATGATAAATGTAAATTTTGTTTATCAAGATAGATAATTAATACATCACTTGGTGATGTGAATATCTGTTGGAATTAGTTTGTACTAATGGACCATTTAGGTTTACTACAATACATGGTTAGACCAACTTCATATGAGCATGAATCTAGAACCTTTCAAGTGTTTAGACCTCTTATAAAGAAAATTTAAGAATAACGTGGCTAATAGGATGATACACTCATAGTGAGAATCTCAGTCCAAACTTTATCGAACATCTAAGGAATTGTGAAACAGTCTCACAAGCTATCTCCACCCAAAACACTACCACAAGGAGTGTTAGTTGGACAGAGAAATAAATCATTCCATTGATTTTGTACTAAATGACTCATAGTGTTTACTAATAGTTCATGGATTGTACCATGAATAGTGTTATGAGAAGTCCTTTGGTCTTGTTTCAACTAAATAGGTTCATGAAACACTCTGATATGTGAAGTGGGATTCACTCCTGACTGGTACATATGGAAGTCTATGATTGTGAGGCTTACGCTTGTCGTGAAGCGCTCGAAAATCTAGAACTTAGAATAGAGACGTGCTATCTTGTTAGAGTCCCATCAAGTGTTTTGGATAAATTTTTTAACAATCCTTTTGAGAACAAAGTGTATTTTTCTTGAACGGTTGTCTTCCAAAAGAGGGAAATGATATCAAGAAGGACTAGTGGGAGCCATATTTCCACTTATTCCTTATAGATCGATAAAGGACATCATACATCTAGTTATATAAGTGTTTATATTACTGAGGTATATGAGTCACTGGTAGATAGCAATCAGAGTTACTAGCTATCAGAAGCTATGGTAGGCCCTAGAGGATACAAAAAGGAAGGAAGACATGGAAAGCAAGATTCAGTTCATGTATGTTCAAACTTGGTGGGTCAAGCACTTAACCTTAACCATTAAGCGTAAGTGTATCCTCAAGAAGATACATGTATGGATCGGAACATACATATAATCAAACCAAGATAGGTTGTGAAAGATGTGTAAGCTTGATAAGTTTATTTATGTAATGAAATAAGCATCTCGCAACTAGGAATTTTTTTCAATGACAAATGTCAAGGATTTTGAATTTCGCGAAATAAAGAGGATCCATACATATATCAAAGCTAGTGGGAGTATTAGAATCATGTTTTCAGTGAGAAGGTTCAAGGAGTTTGAATTACGGGAAACATAGATGAGCTATATATATATATATATATATATGTGTGTGTGTGTGTGTGTGTGTGTGTGTGTGTATATATATATATGTTAATGCTAGTGGGAGCATTGAGTCACCCTTGTATTGTACATAGATAATGTACAATTTATAGAAAACTATGTTCTAACTTAGCAAGTGTAAAAGATTGGCTTAGTTGGCATTGGAATTTGTTTTCTATAATATACATGGGAGATACAATACACATACATAATCAAGATCTCTGGAGATAGATCAAAGTGATATATTGGATTAAGCCAAAGTACATGGAACATTGGGGAAAGTCGATATGCAGAACTTGGAAAGGTTCGTGCTTAATATGGCATGACATAGAGCGATGCTAACGTCCTATATGGCATGACATAGAGCGACGCTAACGTCCTAGTTCTACTATTGATCAAGATGTTATGAGTCATGTGTCACATGCTTCTACTATGGGATCGATCATATATGCCATGAAATGTACCAGATCTGATGACTCATATGCCTTGAGCATGGCAAGTTGGATTAGAACAATTTGGCAAGAATCAACAAATCAATATCAAGAATATTCTTAAGTGTCCTAGGAGGATAGAGGAAATGATCTTGACAATATAGAAGATCTCACTGTAAAATTTACGTTGATTCTACGTTCCACACTGATAAACACAATTTCGTTCAAAGTCAAAATTCATGCTTTTACGGAGTGATGTATTAGCTTTAAAGAGTAGAAAGTAATACACCATAGTGGATTTAACAAATTTAGATTATATTGCAGTTGGTTAAATTGAAAAGAAAACAATGTGACTAAAAGAGATTCATTAGTGACATATTTGTTGAAATTCAATCATTGATTGTCATTTTGAACTTTCTTTGTGACAATAAGGGTGAACTTACCTCGAGTATGGATCCCAAGTTACATAAGCTCAGAAGACACATACTCAGTAAGTGAACACATTTGATAGTTGGTCAAATGTAAAGACATCATAGTCAATGAATTATATCAAAAGATAATCTTGTCGATCCATTCCATAAGCCAATGTTACTGACCAAGTTTGATGGTCAGACAAAGCCGAGAGGCATTAGATTTGCAAATTAATTATCTTAATCATTCCTAATTTAGTTTGTTTTAAACTTAATAACTTAAGCATTATAAGTATGAATTCGATTTGGCGATTATTAAGTGGATATTTTAATATACGATGGAGATCAGTCATCTCAATTAATTTTTCACCGTGTTTTCCTTTTGCATGTTTGGAACCCACTTCCCGAGTATTAATTTACTCAAACATCCATAGTCGGTCATACTCTTGGAAGTAAGTAGTGATTTTAAGACTTTGATGAGTATTAGTGGATTGTCCATGGTGATGGGACATAGAATAGAGATTGTGTTAACACTCATGGGTACTTAATAGAGATTTAAGTATTGGACCAACCCGCACTTAAAGATTACTTCATGGATACAGTTATAAGTAATTTAAGATGATAATTCTTCTATTCTTCAAGCCTAGATACATGTGGGGTTTTGCTCTAAGATTTTGTGATGCATTGGTCTATTCCAACGCTACCTGGACCTGGTGGCTATAAAGGTTATGTCCATGTGTGACATGATGAAGTAGACAAAAACTCTGTAGTAGAAGTTTATTTGTTCCTTTTTCTTTAACAGGAGAAGCGATATCTATGGGCCCCTCGATGATTTGGTACTGACATCTAAAGTGCTTGGAAAAGCCCTAACTAGAATTGATGTGTTTAACTTAGTAGTTAGATGCAGTATCTACAAATCTATTTTGGGAAACATAATCTTGAATTATGAGATTGACCATTATCCATGTCTCAAATTCATACAAATATCATAGACCGAAGGGATAGTTGATCACTTATCTAATGGTTGAATCTTGATTAGATCAAGAGGTCGGTAGTTTCATTGGATGACTAACTCTCTGTTGATTACTAGAGAAATATTGTTCCTTGTATAGTTGATGACTTCTCCATGTGGGAGACAGTTGGAAAGAGTGATCAAGGTCATTAACTATCTGTAACATTTCTAATAACAACAGGGGCCTTTTGGGTTGCCCTCAAGCACATATTGAGTAGAATAAGTAAAGGAGATATTGGTTTATTAATTATTATGGCTAATAATTAATTAGAAACTAATTAGAAATATAATTGCTGCACCACCAATTGACTTTATAGTAGACACAAACTCACCATTAACCTTCCTCTCCAGGTAGTAACCCTTCCCGGTTTCGTGGTGTTATCAATGGTGGTCATGAAAGAGGTTGATGCTCCCCTCACTACCAACTTTTTTGGAAAAAGGGAACTATGACAACCAATACCCAAATCTTTCTCAATTTACTACTAAGGAGGTGTCCCGGATGTTGATCTTGCCAAGACTTTTCAAGAACAATTTCATGTTTCCTCTTCTTCCCCGAATTGGTAAGTTGATTTCGGGGCTACTGACTAGGGTGGTAATAGGTTGGGTTGTGTAATAAAAGGGTTGACCTATTTAATTAAATGGGTTGAAAATCTCTACCCAACTCAATAGTTTTAAGTAAACGGGTTGAGAATTTCCAACCCAACCCAACCTTTTAAGTAAATAGGTTGAAATCAAGTTGACTTGTTTATTGTTTTTCCAACCCAACATATTTACTAAACAGGTTAAACTCGGGTTGAATGGTTTAAACATTCACAAAAAAAAACCTTAAAAATCAAATAATCTATCAAATAAAATTACATAGAATTTAAAAGCTATAATAATTCTTTAAGTTTGAAAACTATACAACCATAACTTTATAGGCCAATAACACAAACACAAATAAGTGCTTACAACCATAAAACATTAAAAATATTTAATTTCTAAATTGTATGCAACTCGATTATCACTTTTACCAACACGAATTCTAGTAATTGGTATTGATACATGGTTTCTGTTAAAAAAAATAATCAAAATATAATGATCAAATAAATAATAATACTAAAAGCTAAAAGATGTTTTAAAAGATAAAACAAACACCCCCCTTCAATTCAATTGATATATCCCCTTTTATCGCAGGTAGGTGAAAGGGGTACGTTTTACATCGAAATACATCTGTTGTGTAGAATGTTAAAAAATTATCGTAAATTACATGAATGGTTCGCATCAAACAGTTTACGTTTGGTCCCTAACTTTTTTTTCTAACTTGGATGGTTCTTAAATTTTGGTTTTGTTGCGTTCTGTTACGTGAAAAAAATTATTTTGTGGGCTCCTCTTTTTTTAATTATTAAAATAAGTAAATAACTATTTGATTTTTAAAAAATAAAAGGAAAATGTAAAATAAATACCCCAAGGATATTAGTCATTTTAATTTACACAGGAACCAAATCCGCAACGAAACTAACACAAAAAGACCATGAATCCAAAAAAAAAAAAAAAAAGGAGGTTTGTACTAAACTTAGTATATATATATATATATATATATATATATATATATATATATATATATATATATATATATATATACCAAAGAGACTAATTTTACAGTTTTGTCTTTAACTCGAACGATCCTTAATTTTGGTTTTGGTTTTGTTTTTTCTTGTTCCTTTGTAAGATAAAAAGATTATTTTGTTCTTATTAGCTTTTTTGATTTTTTTTTCTTAATATTTATTATAAACATTTTAACAAAAAGTTCAAAAAGTATATGTTTCATACTCTCTTCCTCTCTATGGTCTCTTTAAATTCATAGTTTTTCATGTTTGCCCATATTATCTTTTTGTTTACCTATTTATATATTAAGCTTTTAATTTTTTTATTATGTATGTGTTTTAAAAGGAAAAATATGGCATTTAACATAACATGTCGTAAATGAAAAAGGAACAGCATCGGAGTATCGCAGTCATGCCCATTCCTCCAAGCTTGTTTCCTTTAGCGACCTAACCCACCTGCAAAATCAAATTAGACTTATCTATAAAATCAATTAAGAACATGTAACATATTTAAAGTAATAAAGAAAAATTATTTAAACATTGTTTTCTACGTGTAATTATTTGTATACGTGTTTATAGCAATATAATAAAATAAGAAGAAAATATGCGTCTAAAATAAAATAATAAGTAGACATAATATTTTGGAGAAAGTTGAAGTAGTCGTAACAAGGATTTTGGAGATATAAGGAACGCTTAAATCCTCCTTATGACGAAGAAGTTATGATCCATTGAAGTTTTGCGATTCAAAATTTCAAACTAATACGACAACGTGTGTCGTAAAAAGTAAATTTTTGTTAGGTTACTTTTTAGCCTTAGTGATTTAAACGAAAGTCGTAGTAGTCATTAAACAAAGATCGTGAATATAGAGAACACATAAATCTGACTTCGTCAGAGGGAGTTAGGATATTTCTAAGATTCAGCATAGTAGCATGCAACTTAGAAATCGAGCTTTAGATCATATGATTTTTAGCCAAAATGATCTAAACGAGAATTGAAGATCTCGTTTATAGTAGTTCAACGATATAAAGACAAATGAAAACAGATGTCGAATCAGAGAGTTATTGAAACAACCCAAGAATACGACCCAAAAAAATTTTCATTTTTTTTTCAATACAGTCAAAACCATAATATGAGTATCGTAACATAAAAACATACGCGATGTATCCGATCATAATAAAATACTGTGCGGAAAACTGTATCATACTATATCAAATCCAAAACAACTAAAACCATCCCCAGGATAAAAGCTAAGCTGTGGTGTGTGCGATGCTATCACCCCGAGCTCTTCCCTTTACTTGCGGAAGTACCTGAAACCAAAACTGAAACTGTAAGCACGAAGCTTAGTGAGCTCCCCCAAAATACCACATACCATACAATAACATATAAACACATATTGGGCCCCGCCCACTGCATCGGGCCGAAACCCGGAAACTGCATCGGACCGAAGTCCGGAACTGACTGGGACCTTGTCCCCTGCATCGGACCAAAGTCCGGAACTAACTGCATCGGACCGAAGTCCGGAACTAACTGGGACCTTGTCCCCTGCATCGGACCAAAGTCCGGAACTAACTGCATCAGACCGAAGTCCGGAACTAACTGGCTGAACATAGCATAGCATATCAACTAGCATGAACACATATACTGCATATTGCATCGGGCCGTAGCCCGGAACACATAGCATATAACACATAACACATAAATCCTGTCTGAGCCACGAAGGCATCAAACATACCAACTACTACATCGGACCGAAGTCCGGAAATTACTGCTAACTGGACGGGCCGGCATTGTGGCCTTAGACTCGTCCCTACTGAAAGGAACTCACCTCGTAAGCTGGCTGATGAGTGTGTGGCTCGGGAAGCTAACGGCTGCTGCTCCTGAATCTCCTCGGCTACAAGTCCATAAACACACTCAATCAAATACTAAACACTGCACTTGGGGTAAAATGACTCTTTTACCCTTGGTCAAAGTCAACTCTCTTTGGGCTGACTCGCCGAGTTGGGCCACCCAACTCGCCGAGTCCTACTCTCACTTCTCAGTTCTACACACTGCTACTCGTCGAGTGTGGCATCGACTCGACGAGTACCCTCTTGATCCAAGAACTCAGACAATCTTCATCCGACTTGTCGAGCCGTATGAACAAACTCGACGAGTTGTTCTTGATCCTAAGAAGATTGCCTCGGACTCGCCGAGTTGTATGAACAAACTCGCCGAGTCCCTCCATCACTGAGTTTACTCTCAACTCGCTGAGTCCACTCCCTAACTCACCTCGTCCACTCGACACTGATAAAACTGAAGGACTCGGGAACTCGCGACCCAACTCACCGAGTCGTTCTTCCCGACTCGCCGAGTTGCCGCCATGCAATTGATTTTTACTCGATTTTGTTTGAATCCAACACATACAATTGATAGATCTGAGTCTAATAAGCTGATTTACCACGTAAAGTTTCCAACTTTACGTGCACAACCTCATGAATAAGGGAAATAAGGCTAAAAGATGCACAAAATGGGTAGATCTATGGTTAATATGCAAAGTAACTCCAAAAAGACAGTAGATCTGGGCTCTACAACACCCCATCATTCAGATCCAAAGATATTTCGACTTATTAAGACATTCAAGCAAACATAAGGCTTGGAACAAGCATCAACTAGCTCTTAGGAGAGCTCTAATGGAAGTTTAAAGCATATAACAAGAAGGAAACTCCGAAAATACCTCAATTAACTCAGATTTTCCCTTGGATCTTTGCACTACAACTCTTCTCCTTGCTTCTTTCTTCTTCTCCTTCTTCACACCTTCACAAAATGGCACCAAAACACTTATAAGCTCTCAAGGGAGGATTAGGGTTCTCTCACTGTGTTCTCAGGGTGAGGGAGGCGAGAAAGGGGGCTATAAGGTGGTTTAAATAGTGGGCAACCCGGGGATTTAGGGTTTCACCCAGACGGATGGACTCACCGAGTCCAGGATATGGACTCGCCGAGTCCCCGGCTCACGTGTGCTCGCAGTCGCGACCCTACTCGGCGAGTCAGGCTATGAACTCGCCGAGTCCCTCTTGCAAAACTCACAACAATTACCAATGAATTAACATACCGGGAACGGGTCGTTACAGTTATGCATTTTATAAGGACTTTAACAATCTAAGCCTATGTAAAATAAATATGTTAACAATTAGCCAACAGAGTCTAAATGAAAGTTGTGGATCCCATCGATAGCTACACGTGAATATAAAGAACGTCAAAAACGGAGTTTGTATGAAGAAGTTACGTAATTTTGAAGTTTGAGATACATTGTATGCGTGTGTGCCTCGCACACGATGCTACCACAATGCGCTAGCCAAATCCCACCATACATCATGTTGAGAGAGGAGGAGTAATGCTCAAGAAGGTGCGCGGCGCGCACCTGCCCTTGCGCATAATGCATGCCTATATCTCAACCTATAAATAGTTGTTAAATGCTCATAACTTTCCCCACATCTCATTTACAACTCTCTCTCTCTCTCTCTCTCTCTCTCTCTCTTTTTCTCTCTCTCTCTCTTTCTCTTTCTTTCTCTCTCTCTTTCTATTTTGAATTCTACTTCTTTTGGTCTGAGATTCTCTTAGTACTTTGGATATTTTGGCAAGTTCTGAGGTCCCTAGGAGCACAATATCAAGTAGCTATCATCCTAAAGTTCCATCAGTGCAATTTCCGGACTATTCTCTAGGGAATCCCTGTAAGTTAAATTACACTCTATTTTATTTTAGTGTAATTTAAATTTAAATTCATAGTCGTTGTTATTAATTTATAAATAAGAACTATCAGTAATTTCAAGTTATAATATTGATTGATCTACTTACGTGAAAGGTGTCTAGAATGGTCATGTTGGCTTGGTTGTTGGATTTGTGAAAGGCTATATGCCGAAATGGTCCTGCCTCCCAGTTGTCATGTTTCGTTCATCCTTATTCGATAAAACTATTGGCATTCAATGGAATGATTGATAGGTATAGACTATTTTTAGTCACATAGAGTATTAGACTAAAACTTACTGATAATGATACTGGGTTACATCAAAGGAAAAGACAGTTGCTAGAAGCAAAACATGTTCCAAGTTTCGAGTCATCGCTTTAACAAGTGAGTGCATAGTTAGTTTCATCTTACACATTGATATGAAGTATTTAACAAGTTCTAAGGTCCCCAGGAGCCCAATATCAAGTAGTTATCATCCTAAAGTTCCACCAGTGCAATTTTCGGACTTTTGTCTAGGGAATCCCGATAAGTTAAATTACACTCTATTTTATTTTAGTGTAATTTAAATTTAAATTCATAGTCGTTGTTATGAATTCATAAATAAGAACTATCAATAATTTCAAGTTATAATACTGATTGATCTACATACGTGAGAGGTGTCTAGAATGGTTATGATGGCTTGGTTGTTGGATTTGTGAAAGGCTATATGCCAAAATGGTCTTGGCTCCTAACTGTCATGTGTGACTCGTCCTCATTTGATAAACCTACCGGTATTCAATGGAATGATTGATAGGTCTAGACTATTTTCAGTCACATAGAATATTAGACTAAGACTTAGTGATAATGATACTAGGTTACGTCAAAGGAAAAGACAGTTGCTAGAAGCTAAACATTTTCCAAGTTTCAAGTCATCACTTTAATAAGTGAGTGCATAGTTACTTCCATCTTAAATATTGATTGAAGTATTTAAGATAACTACATGTTATATGTGCTTATTATCTGTGTTCCAAATATCCATTCTAGTTGAATAATTTATACATGTTTTACTTGTCTTAAACTATATAAGTATTTTTATACCTATAAATATATTGGTTTGAGATGAGTAGATAAATGAAGATATAGATGATGAGAGATGAAAGATAAAATAGATGATAAGAGGCCTTGACTTTAAAGATGATTTAGTAGTCTAACGGAGTATAGATGACGGCCACAAACTATTCTAGACAGTCCAGTGGAATACTAGTAGGCTCGCAATCTGTAGATGTTTTTGCACTAAGTGTTCACCAGGTCTACTGCACCCCCACCCTAATGGTTACTTTATAGACATACATTGCTAAGTAATCCCAAATGCTATATTTTCTATCATGAAGATAATCCTCAGGATAGGTCCCCTGAATTAAATGTAATAGGGATAAAAAGTGAGGATAATGGGAATGGATACTCGAGTTGAATATTTTGATAATAATTTATAATTAAAAATAATTTAATTATTGTGGTTTGAAAACTCAATGTGCTCACCAGGTTACCAAGTCTAACCCGGTAGTGGCACAAGAGCACAAGTGTGCTCATCAGATGACAAATTTATGTATTATAAGCCAGTACAATAATAGATGTTTGTAATGTCTATATTGTTTTTTTTATGCTTATGTATTGTATTGACGATGATATCCTAATTTTTTTAATATTAATAAAATACATTTCTTCGGAAATGATTTGATAATATCATTATTATGTTTTTAGGAACAAATTCCATAATATTATTCTTTAAAAAGTATACTTTGAGTTTTAAATAAGCATAAATAAATCGATCTTTTATTGCCGTGAAATTGGGGATATCACAGTTGGTATTAGAACATTAGTTTAATCGAACTAGGAATTTATATGATTTCTAGAATTAAGCTTAGAATGGTAAACAATGATTGTGAGATTAGTGACTGTTATACTTTAGGTAATATGTTGAATAGACACATTCATTAGTCCACTTTCGGATAAGATGCCAAATTGCATTTATATGCTAAATGATTTATGTTATAGCTATAAGATGTCTTATATGCTTTAGGATGCTATTATCGGATCTACGGTCTATTGCCGACCGGATCTGGAAATGTTCAGTGTTCAGGTTTCTAAACGTTTGATTATGGTATTAGGAGTGGAATATAACTTTTCAGAGTCATGAGGAGATTTATACGCCTATCGTAAATAATGATTTTGGCTATCTTAATATTTCATCTCAAACGTTTTCTTTGTTTTATGGATCAACATTGTGAGAAGCCGCAACATATTAGGAAACACTAACAAGAATCAATAGCTTGAGTGACATGTGGTTGAGCATGCACCAGTCGTTACCACTGCACCCGAGCCAATCACAATGGTGGGAGTACAAGCAATGATGCAGGTGATGCTATACCATCAACTTGAGGATAAAGGGTGCCTTCTCCGGGAATATGGAAGAGAACCTACTGCACCCATTGTGTAACATGAGTTGAACAAGGAACAGTCTCAGGAGGGAAGCTATAGTCGGATTGTTGGCCAAGCTGTGCAAGAATTATTGGAAGGAACCAAGCAAATGAAGGAGATGATGGATGTAGGTGCAAGTGTAAATACTTCATTGGTGCCAAGCCACCAAGTCTTTCTGGAATCCCAAATTCAATAAATATTATGGATTGGATCTTGAAGATGGAGATGGTATTTGAAAGCTACAACTACATCAACAAGCGGAAGACCATCTTGGCAGTCATACAACTGAAGACCGGGGTTTTAAGTTTAGTAGAAGTTTTTGGCGGATACAATGTTATAGGAATAAGCCATGAAGATGTCTTAGGAAGCATTCCTAGAGTAGTTGAAAATGAAGTACTGCTCGGAAGTGGATCTGATATACATGAACAACGAGTTTCAGAACTTGAAGAAAGGGAAGATGAGCGTTCATGAATACGCCACTGTATTCACCGAGAAGATGAAGCTATTACCTTACTTGGTGCCTACTGAACTCTCAAAGATAGAAAGGTTTTCTAACATATTACTAGCAGACTTTGGTCCAACGATAAAAATGGAAACTACTTTAAAGACAGTTGTCAGAGCAGCTAAGAATATGGAGACCCAACTTCAGGAGAAGGGCCTGGAGAGGACAGAGGTAGGAGAGGAAAGGAAGTTTGATGGACCTCCAAGGTCCGACAAGAAGAGAAGATTTTCAAAATCTGGTTCCAAAAGGGTTGGAGGTGGAGTAGAAGCAAAATGGTGCGAGAAGTACAAGAATAAGCACTCTGGGAAATGTGGGAAGGAGTTGACATGTTTCAAGTGTGGGAGAACTGACCACTAAAAGTGTGGGAGAACGGACCACTATGCCAACAAGTGTGCATCCAAAAAAAGGGTGTGTTATCGATGTAATGAAGAAGGCCATATTGTGAAAGACTACTCGAAGAATAAGGAGGTTGAAAGCCCAATATGCTGCCTAGCACAAAGGCGAGACCATTCCAGATGACTCTGTAAGCAACAAGGGAGGTAGCAGATGTCGCTTCAGGTACATTCTTAGTAAATGATTTGCCTAGCAATATTTTGTTTGATTCCGGAGCTAACTACTCCTTTATATCACGTAAATTTGGTAGAAGACTAGCATTGCATGTAGATAAACTAGATAGTGCTCTTCTAACATCCCAAAAATCTAGGTAAAATTTTCATGTTTCAAAACCACCCAAAAACTATAAATGTTCACAAAATATAGTTTCCAAAAGTCGATTCACAAATAAGAGCCCAAAATCAAATCTCTTAAAAACTGAAGGATGTGCATCACTAAGCCATTTCTTGCCCCGATCATCAGAAGTACATGAAACATAGCATTAAACTGTAAGCAAAAACTTAGTAAGTTCCCCTAAAATACCACACAAAACCAACAAATATACATATTGCATACTGGGTCCACAATCTTCCAACTGGATTACCCCGACCCACAAATTCCGCGTTGAATTTCCAATCCGGCCCACAATCTCCCGATTGGATTGCCACTAGCCCATAATCTCCCAATTAGATTGCCCAAGTTTGTTGGATGATAGCGCAAAGTAGTACATCATCAACCCACCCACACTATGTTAACATATGTAACAGATAAACATATAACTAACAATTCTAGATAATCATACATATCTACCAATCTAACATATAATCAACATAACATAATCCTATATACTGGGATACATAACCAAGTGGGCCTGCATTGATGCCTTCGAACGACGAGCATAGTGAGGAGAAACTCACCTTACAGTATGAAAAGTTAGCTGAACAAATCACTATTCCGGATACTGCCACTACTAATGAACTACACCAATAACAAGGCTCCTTTTCCCTAATTTCCATGATGCTACTTTAGTATCTGGGAAATATATTTTATTGGGGTATGCTTGATCGGGCTTCTTTGTAAGCAAATTATAGATATCCATTCTAAAACATTTGGCTTGGTTGTTGTGGTATTGTAAGTTGGGTGAATTGCCTATGTGCCGACCCGAGCATTGTGTATGGGTTAACACCCTACATTGTTAAGATCCCCAACTTAATTGATGAAGGTCGATTTCTAGGGGGATTCAATAATTAGCTTTAAATGGAATGGTTTTAGGATCAACTGAAACATCGGTCGTGATGTATATGCATTTAAATAGGAACGTGCACGCATGGGTGGTTGGTGTCAATTTTCCTAGGAAGATCGATTATTTCCTTTTTGTTTCCTATTTAATAACCATCCATCTATTTTCACTTCTTTCTTTTAACTTTTCTCTCTACAAATGATTTTCTCCTTAGAAGATGATGACTCATTTTTCACTCCCATTATTCACTCCATCATTTCCTCATCCCATTTTGTGAAGGTCGTCAAGAAGTATCATATAGTGAAACAGGATAGTACAGAGATTCCATTTCCCAATTCTATTATGGACCATCCGCCACAAGGTAAGATAGGGCTTTATGTCTACTATTTTGAGGGCCATTTACGAGTGTAGCCATTGTTATTTTTTTGGAGAAGTTATCTAAGCCTACGTTACTCATATGTGCTGGTTGAAACCTAATTCTAGTTCGAAGATCAGATGTTTCGAGTTGCTTTGTCATGTAGACCTAGTAGCGTTTATTGACTATTAATTTGTTTTAATGTTACTACCACATTTGTAGGAGTGATTCTTGGTTCTATTTTCATTCTTGAGGAAAAAGCTACATACGGTATTCTTGATTCCATCAAGGGATGGAAGAAACAAGTTTATTGGGTTGAATTCCTATTGTTTCCCTTTTAGCAATATGTTTTGTGCCCTAGGAACAATTAATGATGATAAATTCGACAGGAGGCGTAGCCTTGCTAAGGATATGTACAATATTTATTTACTAAGTGTTTTGAGTAAGAAATTCCTCGTGGTGGTATTGTTTCAAGCTGATATCGTATTGGCTTCGTTTAGGCATTATTCCTAGGTTTGGTAGTTTGTTGGGATATGAGATACCCCTTATACAACTCTTATGGTGGCTACGTTTTTGGTAAGAGGTGGTTTCTTTACAAGGCATACCCTAGTTGATTGTGTCTAACAAAGATAAAGTCTTTTTAAGTCAATTTTGGAGGGAATTGTTATGCATGCATGGTACTCAAGTGAAATACAACGTATCACCTGAAAACAGACGATCAAACTATGGTGGTTGATCGTTGCCTAGAGACTTACATGCATTGTTTTGTTTCCGAATCACCTACGAAGTGGGTTAAGTGACTATCATGGTCGGAATGTTGGTATAACATGTCGTTCCATACTTCCACGAATACCACACCATTTTGTGTAATGTATAGAAATGAACCACCACATTTGTTGTGTTATGGAGTTTGAAAACTTCATTTGGTGCTTCACCAGTATCTGGAGGAGAGGGATCGGGTTTTGTTGGAGTTGTGCATATTTGTTATGGGCTCAATAGCTAATGAAGATTAAAGTGGATTTAAATAGGTGGGCATTATGTTTGAGGTTGGGGATTGGTTTACTTGAAATTAAAGAGGTACTATCAACACATAGTTGGTCGTCGCCACTGTGAGAAATTGGCACCATGATATTTCAGTCCCTTTGAGATTTTGTAGAAGATTGGTAAGGTGACATACTATTTAAAGCCTCCTAGTACCGCATATATACATGAAATATTTCATGTTTTGTAGTTGTGTAAGGCCATAGGGAACCAGATGACAACACCACAACTTTCTGATACGTTAACCAATCACACGTTAACCAATGACATGACATGGAGGTGTTATTGTAGCATAAAGGGATTCGGAAGGGTAATAGAGTGATGAATTTCTTATTGTTGGATTAGGTGTCTAAGCCCATAACTATATTTGGTATGTAGTTGACCCGATAGCAGCATGGTCCTTTTAGGTTGCCTTCACCAAAGCAACTTGACTGGATGAATAATGGAGAAAGAGGATAAATGTGATTTATTAATATATATTATGAGAATAATATATTAAAATAGAAATCATATTGTTTAATTAATATTGGTCAAGCATTAATTTATGATTAATTTTGTCGTCAAAAGAGGTTAATTGAATTAAGGGGACTGATATTGTAATTATAAGATAATTGCTAAATGGGTTGAGGATCTCTTGGATAAGAGGTGGACAGAATCTTATGGAAGCCCATAAGGATTTTGTCCAAGGCTAGGTATTATGGAAGATTCCTTTGGGCTGCTTATGACCTAAGCAACCAGATTAGGTATTTGACTAAAACCCTAATTCCTCACCTATATAAGGACCCCGTTGGCATCTGATTTTCGGCTACATTGAACCCTAAGGATTTATAGAGCTGAAATTAGCCTTCCTCCTCTCTCTCTAATATTCTCCAATTTCTTTTGGTGTTTTTGATCTATTAGAGGCATTACATTTGAGGTGCTAAGTTCTCAAAGGTTCAAGGTTATCAAGCTACAATTGAAAGGTATGTTTCTAAATTGTTTTTAGTCGTAGTATTCGATTTTGTATGCTAGATTTAGGGTTTATAAGCTTTGGATGTTTATTGCATGTACAATTAGAAAAACCTAGATCCAAAGCTTTAGGGTTTGCATGTGCACCATAGGATTGTTGTTATGCTTAAAACCCACGAGTGGTATCAGAGCCTAGGTCGTTTTTCTATTGTATTTGATGCATAGCTAAGTTGTTCAAAGCTGAAAAAGTCAAAAATTTTGCATCTGCCAGATGAACTCGTCGAGTCCCCTGATGAACTCAATGAGTCTGGGCTACCCGACGAGTCCAGTCTGTGACTCGGCGAGTCGGCTCGTCTGTTAGCAGATTTTTTGGTATTTTCCAAAAAATTAGGTTATGATAATTACCATAAATGTTTTTAACTAATAAAACTCGATTTATTCAATAAGGTATTGATTATCCTTATCCAATAACAAGATAATTGTTAAATAATAAGATAATTACTTGTTTATATTATAAAATAAATTATTTGTATTCATTATCCTCATCCAATCAGTCGGGACATTACCTTGAACTCACTGAGTTCACCCTTGAACTTGTCGAGTTCTTTGATCTTCAAGTCCATATTCACTTCCATCTTGTTGAGTCCTCTTCTATACTCAACCAAATTGCTCAGAAATAGAAAAGGTTGGGGAACCATGACCTGAGTCGCCGAGTCCTATGAACGACTCATCAAGTCCCCCAAAGTCCAAGTCTATCCAGTCGATTTCAGTCGGGATTATGTAGCACCCCATTCCCGGTATGTAGTTAAATAAGTTATTCCTTTGTGAGGAACTTGACTAGTCCGTTGCCCGGCTCATCGAGTAGAGACGAGATGAGCACGCGTACTTAGCCGGTTACTCGGTGAGTCCACACGTTGGACTCGACGAGTTTGCCTGTTTGGAGGAAACCCTAATTTTAGGGTTTTGCACCTATTTAAACCCTCTTATGCGCCCAAACTCGTATCTTTCACCTCCAGAGCATCAACTACCAAACCCTAGCCGTTTTCTTAGTGAGTGTGTGTGTGTTTATTACTTGTGCATGCATCTTTGGAGTAAGAAGGAGAAGGAGAATCTTGGAGAGTTCAAGGAAGAGGAAGTAGATCCAGAATATACACTCTTTTGGCCATCTTTTCTGGTATTAAATTCTATACCTTTCTTATTAATCATATAGATCTATGTTGTCCCTAAATTGTGGTTTCTAAGCCATAAAACCCCAAATCCCTTGTGATTAGGCCTTGTGGTCGGGTTATACCTCAGATTTGGACACTCATGACATGCTAGAAGTATAAATTTTTGGTTGTGGTTGTGTTTAAAGTCCCCATTGCGCCTAGAACCTCATTAAGAGCTTATTTTGGTAATATGAAGCCTTTAAAGCCATGCATGCACGTAAAGTTAGCAACTTTACGTGAAAAACATGCCCTAGAAGTCTAGATCCATGATTTGTAGCAGCTGCATGGCTCAGATTGGACCTGTATGGAAAAAGGGCTGAATGAAATCGGCGAGTCCTCAGGGCAACTCGACGAGTTATAGGAAGTTAGCCGTCGACTCGACGAGTTGGAAGAACAACTCGGCGAGTCCGATGAAGTTTTCCTTAGAACTCGACTAGTTGAATGAGAAACTCGGCGAGTCAGATGAGTTTTTCCGAGTGAAGTTGTGTTTGAGTAGGATGGCTTCATTCCTTCGTAGTTACACGTAAAGTTAGCAACTTTACGTCTTCAGATGGTTCCAATATTTCATATCTACGAGTTAGGAACCATAGAGCGGATTCGACTGTAGTTGGAGTCTGCACGATATAACTCGATGAGTAGTTCCTCAGACTCGACGAGTAGTTCCTCAAACTCGGCGAGTCCGGTCAACTGGAGGTTGGCTTTGACCAGGAGGTTGACTTTGACCAGTGGTAAAATAGTGATTTTACCCTCAATACAGTTATCAGTTATTGACTGAATGTATTTATGGAAATTCTAGCCGGGGAGATACCGGAGCAGCAGCAGACGGGTTCCAGAGTAGTCTCCAGATTTTGGTCCGATGTATTTTTCAGTATGTTTGATGCCTTCGTGGCTCAGACAAGATTTATGTGTTATGTGTTCCGGGCTATGACCCGAAGTAGTATGCAGTTTATGTGTTCATGCTAGTTGATATGTTTATGCCATGCCAGGTTATGCTCAGACAGTTTCCGGACATCGGTCCGATGCAGTTAGTTCCGAACTTCGGTCCGATGCAGGGGACAAGGTCCCAATCAGTTTCGGACTTCGTTCCGATGCAGTTTCTGTATTTCGGTCCGATGCAGAGGGCAAGGCCCTAGTTAGTTTCCGGACTTCGATCCGAGGTACTGGGCAAGGCCCAGTATGTGTTTATATGTTTATGTATGGTATGTGGTAGCTTGGGGGAGCTCACTAAGCTTTGTTCTTACAGTTTCAGTTTTGGTTTCAGGTACTTTCGCAAGTAAAGGGAAGAGCTCGGGTTGATGGCATCGCACACACAACAACTTCAGTTTGTCCTGGGAGCTGTTTTAGCTTTTCATAGATGTGATTTTATACAGTCTTGATACAGTTTCCTCGTGATACTTTTCTATTGTTTTGAGATATTGACGTATGAGTTTTATTTTATGATATTAACATGATGTTTTTAGTAATTATTAAACAAAAATTTCTGGGTTGTATTTTGGGATGTTACAGATTAATGCATCCAGAACATAGATCTGACCTCCTAGGATCGATATAGCAAGTAAAGTTACAAATTTATGTGCATGTATGGGTTAACTAGTCCATAAAGTCCTACAAAGTGTTCCATAAGATGGATGGGACTCCCGTGGCCATAAAGTTGCCACCTTTATGCCATGGAGTCCCTCTAAGACTCTGGATCCAAAGTCCTAACACTAAAACAAGCTTGCATCAATGAATGGCTCCATAATGAGCTCCAAATGGCCCTAAACTACCCCATGGAGAGATCTGATGAATGAATGAACAAGGTACAGACTTTATACCTCCAATGAGTTGGGAATGCAACCAAAACTCTGGATCTACTGCATTCTTCTTGGATCTCCAAGACTTTCCTTCCTTCTCCAAGCTTCAAATCACTAAAATGGCACAAAAAGCTCAAGAACACTCATAAACTGATTAGGGTTTCGAGAATAAGGTCTGAGGGTGATGGAGGCTGGAGTGGAGGCCATATAAGTTGTTTAAATAGGGTGCAAACCCTAATATTTAGTGTTTCATTCAGAAAAATCTACTCATCGAGTCGGGGCTTCCAACTCATCGATTAGACTCTTCCACTCACGTCCGAGACTCACCCCTACTCAATGAGTTTGGAGCCACAACTCGTCGATTCCCAATATAAAAATGCAAAAACTTATATTTAACATACGTACTAGGAACCGAGGCTTACAACTCTCTCGCACTTAGTTTAGACTTCATCCTCGAAGTCTGCTATAGTTGCATCTGGAAACAGATTGTGGTAGTGCTCTCTTATGTTGTCCTCCGACTTCAGAGTCCATTCTGAGCCCTTGCGGTGCCGCCATTGAACCTTCACCAGCTCGAACCTCTTGTTCCTCAGATCCTTCAACTTCCTATAGAGGATAGTTATTGGTCGATCGATGTAGTTCAGGCTGTCATCCAGTTGAATATCCTTTAGGGGCACCACTACAGAGTTGTCTACCAGGCACTTCCGCAGCTGGGAGACGTGAAAGGTACTGTGAATATGGTGAAGATTGGCTGGTAGATCCAGCCTATATGCTACCTTGCCCACCCGGGCTGCAACCCTAAAGTGACCGATGTACCTGGGGCCCAACTTGCCTCACTTCCTAAACCGGATGACACCTCTCCTAGGTGACACCTTCAGGACGACCATATCCCCAACCTGGAACTCCAGGTCCGAACGGGGCTTGTCGGCATAACTTTTCTATCGACTCTAAGCAGTCTAAAGCCTGCTCTAGACCTACTGGATCCTCTCCATCATCTTAAGGACCACTTCAGTACTTCCCATAATCCTCTGCCCAACCTCACCCCATCATATCGTGGTCCTGCACTTCCTACCATATAACATCTCGAAGGGAGGATGTTCAATACTTGTGTGGTAGCTATTATTGTAGGAAAACTCTATCAAGGGAAGGTAGGTATCCCAACTACCACCGAAGTCTTAAACATATAACTGCGGTATATCCTCCAAGGTCTGGATGGTCCGCTTGCTCCGACCATCCATCTGCAGGTGAAAAGCAGTGCTAAAGTGTAGACGAGTACCCAACTCGTCGTGACAATTCTTCCATATTGTCACACCCCGAAACCGATGGCGGATACGTTCCGAGGCGGAGTACTTCATGTAAAGTATCACAACCAATGTACATAGTAAGCATAGTAAACACGAAAAAATACATTACATGGATTCATTACATTTGTTTGAAAGTATAAAAGCAAAGTAATACATGTTTTACAGATACATAAGTTTAAACAAAAGTTAAGACGTGAATTCCATCTGCTCCGTCTTCTGCAAAAGGATACGGGATACCTGTCTAAGGAGAACCTGAGAATACAAGCAGCTTAAAAATCAGCATAATGCTGGTGAGTTCATAAGCTATTTGTTTATGTAAAAAGATCATGTTTCCTTTGATTTTCTAAAAAGTTGTTATCCAAGAAAATCCCATATTTTCTTATAAAGTCAGTTTAGTTAACGTTCTAAATTTCCGTTCGATACAACAGTAGATAGTTTAATACGTAAGACTATATATTGAAAATCCACTGGGAATACCATCCAGTACAACAGTAGGTAGTTTTAATATATATAAAACTATAGAATTAAAGACCACTGGGAATACCATCCAGTAAAACTATAGATTAAAGAAGATATAGATTCAAAACCACTGGGAATACCATCCAGTAAAACTATAGATTAGATAAGATATAGATTAAAAACCATTAGGAATACCATCCAGTAAAACTATAGATTAGAGAAGATATAGATTCCGTGAATAAGCTTATATTATTATATTAATACTTATTGTGAGTTGGATAACCATGCTAATATGACAACGAGACCTCCTTGACATTCTTCAGGCGTCGGACGATATCCAAAATTTGTCACCCTAGGCGTGCCCGCCGAACTGTAGCTAGCAGTTTAGGTGTGGGATTGTTAGTCCCGAATAGATCAATTCACAAATTCCATGCTCTCCCTCCAGGAGACTCTAGTTACACTTCCTGGGAGGATTTACTGATGACGCGAAGGGTTTAATGAAGATAATCTCACAAGATAGTATTAAATTATTCACGGTGTACTCGTTCGTTATCAAACATAATAATCGTTATAAAACATAATACAGTAAACACAATGAAATTTTCTGGCACGATACTTTAAATTAAACAGAGATAAACTGAATCAGACATAGTTTATCTATTAACTTTGCGTAAAATTTGTGCCCGTAAAACAAGAACTAAAGATCCCAAATTATTACCATAATAATTTAATTGGTTTGATTGTTTCTTTACTGTAATTGAAATCTACTTAGTTATATTCAGTAAAATATCCCTTATGCTCCGCATGATATAAAAGGGGTAATGATATCTAAAAGTTTGCCAGATATTTATAGAATTACATTAGTTTTAGGTTTCTAAAACATTTATAGTTTTCTTGTATTCCCCCCCCCCCCTGAAAGCATTGAAAAACACGGAAAAAGGTGTAGGGGTATGAACTCACCAGTCGAGAAGTGTGCCGGTTTGATGCTAATTGTCCGTTCGGGGATTGAAAACACACGAGGTAACTATGTAATATGAAAAGATACATAAATTGTATCTAATTAGACCTTGATCTATTAATTAGATAAGAGTAAACACTTCTAGACGCGAAAACACTTCAATTCAAGTGTTTGGAGTGACCCGGGTGGCATCTATGGATGTGTATGGCTTGGATATGGAGTTTACTCTTCAAGAGTAAACTCCTTTAGGAGTTTACGGTCAAAATGGCCAACTCCCCATGAGTTTATGGCCCTAAACTCATGGTGGGGGTGTTCTTGGTTGCTAAATGGCCTTATAACACTTTAAGGGTGATGCTAGACTTGGTTTTGTGGCATTGGAAGGGAATTTGGGCATCCTAAGGACCATTTGAGGAGTTTACAGAAGTAAACTATGAGTTTACGGCCGTAAAATCTTATGTACCAATTCTTAATGTGTTTTGATGGTCCTAGGTTAGTTGTAATGCACAAAGGAAGGTTCCAGGGTTAATTCCATGGCTTAGGAAGTGATTGGGACTTGAATTGACCTTGGAAAAGGAGTTTACGGTCTATGAAGATGTTCTTGGTGAGTTTACAACCTTAAACAAATGATTTTATGGTAGTAAAATCATGTTTGTCCATGATTCATGTGATTTGGTGGTTGAAGGTTAAGCAATGCTAAGTTCTAGACCCATTTCTAAGCCATACAAGGTGTTAAGGGCACTTTAACACCCTTTGGAGGAGTTTAAGGTCTAAGAAGAGGTGTTTACAATCCAAGAATGTTCTTGGGCCTTAAACTCTAGTTTAACCCATTTGTGTATGTTTTGGTGCATCTCTTGAAGGCTTATAAGGTTCTATACTCTCATGGAAGCTTTTTGGAGGTGTTTAGGGGAAAACTAACACCTTAAAAGGTGTTTATGGTCTATGAAAGAGGGTTTATGGTCCAAGCATGTTCTTGGGCTGTAAACTCATGTTTGCCCCTCAAATGATAAGATTTTGGTGCTCTAAGTCCATTCTTGCAAGTCCAAAGCTCTTAACTAAGCACTAGAAGTGATTTGGAGGGGTTTTGGGGCTTCAAAACCCGCTTTAGAGGTGTTCACGGTTTTGGGATGGTTCCCAAACCGTAAACACATGTTCTTGATGGTTTTGGGTAGTTTAAACACAAATTTGAATGATAAACAAGCTTAGAAACATTCTAGGATAGATTACTTACTAACTTGAAGCTTGAAAGGGATGATTTTGGATCAAAGTCGAGTTTTAGAGAGAGAGTAGTGAGAGAAAGTGTTTTAAGAGAGTGAAAAAGCTTCAAAATGTGGTCACTCAATCCCTTATATAGGGGTTGAGTTTATGGCCCGGTGCAATCTACCCAATACTGACGTTAAACGGGGCTTTTGGTCGTACCTGATTAAGTTGTTGTAACCCAACGTAGTTATAATTACAACTTTTCCAAATAAATAACGAGATTATTTTCACGCATTTTGTAATGGGTTTGGACACTCATGAGGTTAAAATAAACGTCTCAATTTAAATGACCTAATCCAAATTGTTAACGGAAAATTGAAAGATAGACGGGTTTTCATGATGGAAAATTTTCGGGTTGTCACATTATCCCCCCGTTAGAGGGAATTTTGTCCCGAAATTTAGAATTAAGACACATTCATGAGTTTGGAAAGAGACATGGAATACAGGATGGATGCTGCTAAGTCCTCAAGGTAGTCGGAGTTTATGGGCTACAAGACCGATCCTGGCTAGGATCTCAAAAGGTTCTATGTATCTCGGGTTAAGTTTTTCCGCGCTTCCAAAGTGTACCATGTGTTTCCAGGGCGAGACCTTCAACAGGACACGGTTTCCAATCTAGAATTCTAAGGGTTTTCGTAGTTTATCGGCGTACACTTCTCTCTGTCTCGTGAAGCTTCTCAGTCGATCTTGGATCTGGATGATTTTCTCGGCGTTTTCACGGGTGATTTTAACTACCAGAGAAGGTACTATTAGGGAAATAGTCTCTTGACTAGCTGAGTGTCCTCTATCTCGGTCCAGCACAGAAGGGATCTTGTACTTTCGACCGTAGAGGGCTTCGAACGAGGTAGTCTTAATGCAGGTCTATGATGATTCGGCCAATGGTAAATGGGTGTCCTATAACTTCTCTAAATTTATGACTCATGCTTTCAGCATGTCTTCCAGGGTCTGGATAGCTCTCTTACTTTGTCTGTCCGTCTGAGGATGGTAAGCTGTGAAGGGACTGCCAAAATCTTAAGGTAAACCTGTTATCTCGATCGGAGATAATGGACACAGGTGCACCATGCAGTCGTACTATCTCTTGGGTGTAGATTCATGTGAGTCTTTCCATCTTGAACAATTCTTTAATCGGAAGGAAGTGAGCATATTTTGTCAAACGATCGACAATTACTCGAATGGTATCGTACCCAATCGGAGACCTGGGTAACTTGGTGATGAAATCCATGGTATTCATCTCCCATTTCCACTCAGGTATCTTGGGCTGTTGGAGCAGACTTGAGGGTTCCTGATACTCGATGTTTACCTTGGCACAAGTCAGACACTTGCCCACGAAGGTTGTGATCTCGGCTTTCATGGTTGGTGTAGATCATGCACTTAGTTCCGTAGAGATAATGTCTCCAAACCTCCGGTGTGAAGACCACAGCTCCTAACTTTAGGTCGTAAATCGTGTAGTTAACTTTGCGTGTCTCCAACTGTTTCGAGGCATAAGTGATAACTTTTCCTTTCTGTTTACGTACACAGTCTAGACTCTGATTAGACGCATCGCAGATGACAACAAAATCCTCTTTTCCTTTGGGCAGAGACAGGATAGCTGTGGTGTACAAGGCTTGCTTCAATGTTTGGAATACTGTATCTTGCTTTTCATTCCAACAAAAGGGTACACCTTTCTGTGTCAGAGTGGTCAGGGCATGGCCAATTCTAGAAAATTTCTGAATGAATCTGCGATAATAGCCGGCGAAACCCAAGAATTGATGGATTTCTGTTGGTGTCTTCGGTGCCGACAAATTCTTTATCGCCTTGATTTTAGAAGGGTCCGTGTGTATGTCTCTCTTGCTTACTACATGACCAAGGAAAGTGGTTAGACTGAAGGGTATCACTATGATCTTGTAATGGTCATATCGAGTCCTGAATGCCGTCTTGGAAACATCATGTTTGTGAACTTGAAGTTGATGATACTCTTTGTTGAGCAGTTCATTAGACTAACTGGATAACTTTTGCATTTCTGCTGGAGCTAAGTGATACGGAAACTTGGCTACATGATTAGTTCTAGGAATTAGGTCGATGCGAAACTCGACTTGACGTTCGGGAGGAAATTCTCGGAAGCCCTTTGGGAAAAACATCAGGAAAGTTGCAGACTTCAGGGATGCTCCCGAGGTCTTTAACTATTTGTTTCTCATTGATTACATGAGCTAGGAATGCGCAACACTGCTTTCATAGAAGCCTTTGAGATTTGACGCATAATATGATACGAAGATTGGAACTAAAGCTATCGATGTGGGTCATGAGAGTCTGGCCAGAGGGAAGATTGAGACGGATGGTTGTAAGAAAGGATATATGCATGATTGGGACTCAACCAATCCATGCCAATAAGAAAATCAAATCTCTTGATGGTAACTGGTATTAGGTCAATGGAAAATGAATGATTGTTCAGGTTAAGGGTATAGTTTATGAACATGTCGTTAGCATTTCCCTTTCTCACTGTTAGTTATCTCGACGGTAGATGTTTCGGTTACTAGATGATGACTATGTTTAAGAAGATGTTTGAATGAGTGGCTACTAAGAACTTCTTTAACACTAGATTCAAAAAGGATACGATCATAAGAATTGTCGAGAAGAAACGTACTCGCGACGACGGAGGGATCGACGACTGCCTCCTCCTGTTTTAAAGCTAGAACTATCCCAGCGTTGCTAGTTGTTGTTGCTTTGGGGCAGTTCCTCTTTAAATGCACGACTTCTCCACAGTCGTAGCAGACCTGTTCGACACTCGATCCGGAAGCTTGATTAGTTGGTTGAGTTGGTGGTTTGCAATTTCGCGTAAGGTGACCTTTCTTGCCATAGTTGTAAGAAAACATCTCACGACAAGGGTTGGAAGTGAGATGATGGTAACTGCACTTATTGCACCAAGGGAGGTTACCAGCATACCTAGTGGTAGGTGCTTGAGCTGTAGACGCAGCAATAGGAGTAGTTTCAGCTTGAACTGCCACAAATTCATGCCTCTTGGAGGGTCCTTGTGAACTCTGACCCTTTCTCTTTTTCCAGATAACCTTCTTACTCTTATCACACTGATTCTGGAGCTCCTGATCATCTTCATGATTTTGGGTGTAGGTGTTACTTCCTGGTCTACTAAACCTGCTAGGCTACAATAGCGTCATTGTAGCCGTCACTGCAGCAGTAACAACTGCCTGAAATAAGACAGGGTCGAATAGAGGAGAATATGATGGCGGAGAGTTGTTATTCCTAGAGTTGGGTCCTTTCTTTAGAGGCATGATGATATAAAATGATTAGGAAAAAGATGATGGTAAGTCCTCTAAATTGAATCAAGAGATATGAAACATGGGATATCTCATTATGACAGATATAGGGTTCTATAAGCGATAAAATAGGAAAGAGTTATCAAAGCAGATAAATTATCGCTAAGGAAGGAAGGAGTAGCATCACTCTGAATGAATTTCTACAAAGTACTCGGTTCTGACTAAGATACTCCCATAGTATCTTATGCTTCTTTGTATCGATGAATCATTTTTTGGATCTTAGGTAAGTTTTAGGGATGCTGCACACCACAGTCACTCCTAAGCACATGTTGGCCGTGTCTCAAATGAATATAGTTGAGCATGCTGTATTGACCCTAGACACGACTACAAAACTGCCTAGGTTTAACCGCAACACACAGCACCCATTTACTTATGTTTTGTTCTACTCCTAGTTACGGATTTTGGCGGTTAGGTATACTTGTATACTTTTGAAAATACTTATATTTTAAAGTATACTTTTAGTTCAGAGCACTTTGTCCCCTTAGTGTTTATAGTCGTATACCATGTAAGGTTTGGTATATTAGTTCACTATAAACAAGGGCTCTGATACCAATCTGTCACACCCCGAAACCGATGGCGGAAACGTTCCGGGGCGGAGGACGTCATGTAAAGTATCATAACCAATGTACATAATAAGCATAGTAAACACGAAACATTACATTACATAGATTCACTACATTTTTTTGAAAGTATAAAATCAAAGTAATACATGTTTTATAGATACATAAGTTTAAACAAAAGTTAAGACATGAATTCCATCTGCTCTGTCTTCTGCAAAAGGATGCGGGATACCTGTCTAAGGAGAACCTGAGAATACAAGCAGTTTAAAAATCAAGATAAAGCTGGTGAGTTCATAAGCTGTTTGTTTATGTAAAAAGATCATGTTTCCTTTCGTTTTCTGAAAATTTGTTATCCAAGAAAATCCCATATTTTCTTATAAAGACAGTTTAGTTAAATTTCTAAATTTCTGTTCGATACAACAGTAGATAGTTTAATACGTAAGACTATATAGTGAAAATCCACTGGGAATACCATCCAGTACAACAGTAGGTAGTTTTAATATATATATATATATATATATATATATATATATATATATATATAAAACTATAGATTTAAAGACCACTGGGAATACCATCCAGTAAAACTATATATTAATCGAAGATATAGATTCAAAACCACTGGGAATACTATCCAGTAAAACTATAGATTAGAGAAGATATAGATTCAAAACCATTGGGAATACCATCCAGTAAGACTATAGATTAGATAAGATATAGATTCAAAACCACTTGGAATACCATCCAGTAAAACTATAGATTAGAGAAGATAGAGATTCCGTGAATAAGCTTATATTATTATATTAATACTTATTGTGAGTCGGATAACCATGCTAATATGACAACGAGACCTCCTTGACGTTCTTCAGGCGTCGGACGATATCCAAAATTTGTCACCCCAGGCGTGCCCGCCTAACTGTAGCTAGCAGTTTAGGTGTGGGATTGTTAGTCCCGAATAGATCAATTCACAAATTCCATGCTCTCCCTCCAGGAGACTCTAGTTACACTTCCTGGGAGGATTTACTGATGACGCGAAGGGTTTAATGAAGATAATCTCACAAGATAGTATTAAATTATTCACAGTGTACTCGTTCGTTATCAAACATAATAATCGTTATAAAACATAATACAGTAAAGACAATGAAATTTTCTGGCATGATACTTTAAATTAAATAGAGATAAACTGAATCAGACATAGTTTATCTATTAACTTTGCATAAAATTTGTGCCCGTAAAACAAGAACTAAAGATCCTAAATTATTCCCATAATAATTTAATTTGTTTGATTGTTTCCTTTACGGTAATTGAAATCTACTTAGTTATATTCAGTAAAACATCCTTTATGCTCTGCATGATATAAAAGGGGTAATGATATCTAAAAGTTTGCCAGATATTTATAGAATTACATTAGTTTTAGGTTTCGAAAACATTTATAGTTTGCTTGTATTCCCCCTTGAAAACATTGAAAAACACGGAAAAAGGTGTAGGGGTATGAACTCACCAGTCGAGAAGTGTGCCAGTTTGATGCTAATTGTCCGTTCGGGGATTGAAAACACGCGAGGTTCCTATGTAATATGAAGAGGTACATAAATTGTATCTAATTAGACCTTGATCTATTAATTAGATAAGAGTAAACACTTCTAGACGTGAAAACACTTCAATTCAAGTGCTTGGAGTGACCCGGGTGGCATCTATGGATGTGTATGGCTTGGATATGGAGTTTACTCTTCAAGAGTAAACTCCTTTAGGATTTTACAGTCCAAATGACCAAATCCCCATGACTTTACGGCCCTAAACTCATGGTGGGGTTGTTCTTGGTTGCTAAATGGCCTTATAACACTTTAGGGGTGATGCTAGACTTCGTTTTGTGGCGTTGGATGGGAATTTAGGCATCATAAGGACCATTTGAGGAGTTTACGGCAGTAAACTATGATTTTACGGCCATAAACTCTTATGTACCAATTCTTAATGTGTTTTGATGGTCCTAGGTCAATTGCAATGCACAAGGAAGGTTCTAGGGTTGATTCCATGGCTTAGGAAGTGATTAGGACTTGAATTAACCTTGGAAAAGGAGTTTACGGTCTATGAAGATGTTCTTGGTGAGTTTACGACCTTAAGCACATGATTTTATGGTAGTAAAATCATGTTTGTCCATGATTCATGTGATTTGGTGGTTGAAGGTTAACCATGCTAAGTTCTAGACCCATTTCTAAGCCATACAAGGTGTTAAGGGCACTTTAACACCCTTTGGAGGAGTTTAAGGTCTAAGAAGAGGTGTTTACAGTCCAAGAATGTTCTTGGGCTGTAAACTCAAGTTTGACCCATTTGTGTATGGTTTGGTGCATCTCTTGAAGGATTATAAGGTTCTATACTCTCATGGAAGCTTTTTGGAGGTGTTTAGGGGCAAACTAACACCTTAAAAGGTGTTTATGGTCTATGAATGAGGGTTTATGGTCTAAGCATGTTCTTGGGCCGTAAACTCATGTTTACCCCTCAAATGGTAAGATTTTGCTGCTCTAAGTCCATTCCTACAAGTCCAAAGCTCTTAACTAAGCACTAAAAGTGATTTGGAGGGGTTTTGGGGCTTCAAAACCCCCTTTAGAGGTGTTCATGGTTTTGGGAGGGTTCCCAAACCATAAACACATGTTCTTGATGGTTTTGGGTAGTTTAAACACGAAATTTGAATGATAAACGAGCTTAGAAACATGCTAGGATAGATTACTTACTAACTTGAAGCTTGAAAAGGATGATTTTGGATCAAAGTCGCGTTTGAGAGAGAGAGTAGTGAGAGAAGGTGTTTTAAGAGAGTGAAAAAGCTTCAAAATGTGGTCACTCAATCCCTTATATAGGGTTTGAGTTTATGGCCTGGTGGAATCTACCCGATACTGACGTTAAACGGGGCTTTTTTTCATACTCGATTAAGTTGTTGTAACCCGATGTAGTTATAATTAAAACTTTTCCAAATAAATAACGAGATTAGTTTCACACGTTTCTAATGGGTTTGGACACTCATGAGGTCAAAATAAAAGTCTCAATTTAAATGACCTAATCCAAATTGTTAACGGAAAATTGAAAGATAAATGGGTTTTCGTGACAGAAAAATTTTCGGGTTGTCACACATATTCTGGAAAGTGAACCTCACAGCTCTGTCATAAATAACAAAGAATGTCACTCTGTGTTGTGCTACTACCTCTGAAATGTTGATGTCAGCCAGATTCTCAACCGAAATACTCTCCTGGATCGAAATGAAATGGGCGATCTTGGTCAATCGATCCATGATGACCAAAATCAAATGCACCCCTTGTGTGGTCCTGGGAAGCTTCATGATGAAATCCATAGTAATATCTTCCCATTTCCACATATGGATATCCAATGGTTGTATCTTGCCATGAGGCCTCTGGTGCTTAGCCTTGACCTTCCTGCAAGTCAGGCATCTCTCAACGTATCAGGCTACATCCCGCCATATAGGGTCACCAATAATCAGGACGAAGATCTATGTACATCTTCGTCGCCTCGGGATGAATAGAAAATCTGGATTTGTGGGCCTCATCTATCAAAATTTGTCTTACTTCGCCCCAGTACGGAACCTTGACCCTTCCATGCAGGGTCAGCAAATCGCGATTGTCATAGTCAAACAAGGCCACCTGGCCTATGATCTGATCACACTTCCAACACTCCTCCTTCATACTCTCAACCTTTGCCTCTTGGATCTGCTCCAAAAGTGAAGTCACCACCTTCATCCTCAAGTAAATGTCACTAATCAAGGTTGTCTTTTGGCTAAGCACATCGGCCACAATGTTGGCCTTTCCCGGGTGGTAGAGGATCTCACAATCGTAATCCATCACCACATCTAACCATCGAAGATGCCTCATGTTCATTCGGCTGATGCATGAGGAACCTCAAACTTTTGTGTTCCATATAAATGGTACATCAGACCCCATAGAGGTAATGCCTCCAAATCTTGAGGGCGAAAACAACCGTCCCCAACTCCGGATTGTGTGTTGGGTAGTTCGCCTCATGGAGTTTCAGTTGCCTCGAGGCATAGGCGATAACTGTTGGATTAGGTGTCTAAGTCCATAACTATAATTAGGATGTACTTGACCCGATAGTAGCATGATCCTTTTGGGCTGCCTTCGCTAGTGCAATTTGATAGGATGGACTTTTGAAAATAAGGTTATCTGTGATTTATTAATATATTAATTGACAAATCATATTATTTAATTAGTATTGACCAAAAATTAATTTGGAATTAATTTTGTGATAAAAAATGACTAATTAAATATATGGGGACTGATTAAGTAAATCAATGATTCTTATAGTGTGGGCCAATGATCCATGGTTAATTAGGATGGGCTAAACCTATATGATAGTCCATGGATAGTCCATAGAGGTTTAACCCATAGAGCGTAAGTAATATGAAGGGTCATAGTGCATTATCGTTTGCATGGATGAAACCATAGCCTTTGTAAAACTATAAAAGGACACCCCTAGAGCCAAAATCAGTTGCCCATTCATTCTAAGAGAGTGATAACCATTTTTTTTTTGTGCTAAGTAGCCTATTCTCTCAAGCCTCCTCTTACATTTGGTGTTTGTGACACATTAGAGGAATCACACTTGAGGTGCTAAAGCTTCCTAAGGATAAGAACTTCAAATTACATAAGAGGTATTCATCTAACGATGAGTTTTATGTTGTATATCTTCTATTGTGTGCTAGTTAGGATGTATGATTTGGTAAATTGAAATTGCATGTATAAATAGAGAAAACATAGATCCAAAGCATCTAGGGTTGCATGTGCACCATAAGAGTGTTATAGTGCTTAAAACCCAACAGTGGTATCAAAGCCTAGGATTGTTTTCTATTATATTTGATGCTTGGTAAGTTTTCAAAGCTGAAAAAATTGATTTTCTGGCCTTTAAATGATGAACTTGTTGAGTCCACTGACTGAATTGACGAGTCCACTCAGTATAAGGGCATCTCGACGAATCCAGTTCATGTACTCGTCGAATAGAGGTTTCAGGTTGCAGAATTTCGAGTTTTTTTTGCCAGAATTGGACTAGGATCATTACCACAAACTGTTTTGTAATCATAAAAATTGTATTTTATGATTTTTAATGATGATCCTCATCCAATTAAGGGATAATTGTCAAATTTTAAGATAATAAAGTAATTATTTGTATTATTTGATATGTATTGACTTGCTATATAAGTTGGATTAGATCAATGGTATATTATATAATAATGTTGATTAGTTAAAAATGATCTAAAATTGTTCTTGAAGTGAGTTTTGTAACTTTTCCTCAAATTATATTAAGAGTCACATTCATGAACATTAAAACTCATAAGTTTTCATAATTTATGGAAACTGAAAGTTTTGAAGACTTATAAAACTTTCCCTCAGGTTTTGGAATTTGTAAAGTCTCACTAATGAAACATTTAATTCAAAACCTTAGAATTTTAAAAGTTTAAAATTCAACCTTTATACTTTTATAATATCATAAGTTTAATAATATATATATATATATATATATATATATATATATATATATATATATATATATATATGTATAAGACAAGTCAGTCTTACTGTTCGTAGGCCTCATTCGTGAAGCTGGTCTATAAGGGTATTAAATGGTTGTTTAAAGTGTGTCCACTCTCACCCACCGCTTCCTTGACTGGTGGAGGGTCGTTAGCCGAACGGGTAGGATAGGACATTAATTCTTGTTAAAAGTATAACAATAATTATAAAGTAACTAAACTTGTATTAAATTCCTAATCTTAGTTACTTTAGGACAAAATGTGAAAATGGTACTATTCCATGAAATTACATATTGCACCTTGTTAAGCCATTAGTGGAGCATGTGTGGTTAACCGACACACTAATATGAGACTGAAAACGGTGGAAAAGGGTATCTTGATGTTAATCATAGATCAATGAAGCATGTGTGGTTAACCGACACATTGATTAGGTGATTTGTAACGTTAAGAGTACGAAACACATTTTCATGGTTATTCACACCTTGTTTGTGATCCTCGGCATCCCAGTCACAAACTTGATGGGAACAATCGAGATTTAAACATGCCATTGAAAAGTTCAATGAATCTCAAAAGAATCTAGGAGTTTCAATCCCATTAAAACTTAATAATAAACTTTGTTTTTCATGGTGGAAATTAGTAAATTGTCATTTACCAACCTTCAAATATTTTGCAATTAGATTACGACATCCCCCTTCCGAATTGTAAAATATTGTGTTGAATCCTAGCATTAATATTTCATTTGGGTGCAATATTAAGGATTCTCATCTAATCTAAACTTTGTTCATCTTTCTTTTCAGATGTCTATCCCAAATAATGTTTCAAGCTCCTACCCTTGTAGCTCATTCTCCCTCATGAATTTGGTTGGGCGAACTATCTTCGATGGGTCAAACTTTAAGGACTGGATAAGAAACATTCATATGGACCTTCACTAAGAGGACAAAGAATATGTCCTTGATAAAGAGATGAAGGAGATTGATGAACAAACTTCTACTCCTGAACAAATCTAGGAATACAGGGTTCATTAGAGGGACGCAAAAAAAAGGTGTCGTGCATTATGATTGCTACTAAGACTGTTGAGCTACAAAAGTCCTTTGAGGACTTCTGGCCCTTCGAAATGCACCAAGATTTGATGGAAAAGTATCATCAAAGTGCTCGACATGAAAGGTATGAGATCATTGCCTCCATGATCACAACCAAAATGAAGGATGGAGAGTCCATCATGGCCCACTTGCAAAAGATGCAGAGATATGTGGACCGCTTGATGAAATTGAATGTCAATTTTGATGAAGAGTTGGTCATAGATATCATTCTACACTCTTTACCTTCTCGTTATGATTAGTTCCACATGACCTATCATATGAATAAGGAGGAGGTCACTCTTAGCAAGCTTCAAGGCCTTCTAAGAACTGTAGAAAGCAACTTGAAAGGCAAGTCGCTTGTACCTACACCTACTACTGTTGCCTTTGTTTTGGCAATTGGACTGGGAAAGGGAAGAAGAGGAAGGATCCTTCTAAGAGCTGCAAGGGAAAGTCTCTTGATGAATTCTCTTCCAGTGGGACCAAAGCTGGTTCTGCTAATCCCTCTACCAATCCAAAGGATGCAGAGTACTTCCATTGTCATGAAAAAGAGCACTGGAAATGAAGTTGTCAAAAATACTTGCAGTACATTAAGGATGGGAAGATAAAGCCTACCCTCACAAGTATTTACACTATTATTTCTAATCACTCATTGCATGCTAATTCTTGGGTCCTTGATATAGAGTGTGGATTTCACATTTGTTCTAATTTGTAGGGACTAAAAGGAAGTAAGGATGTGGAGCACGGGAAGATAAACTTAATCATGGTGAATAGGAAAATTTTTCCTGTCACCAAGATTGGAGTTTATTTTTTATTGCTTAGTAGTGGGTTAAATTTAGAATTGAATAATTTGTGCTACTCGTCAGATATGATGAGAAATATTATGTCCTTTGATAGTTTGTATAAACAAGGTTTTACCTTTTCTTTCAATAATGAAATTGGTAGTATAAATGCTTATTATAATGGTAAATTTTATTTTGAAGCATTACCTTTTAAGAATATATATGAAACTGTGATGGTTGTAGATAACCTAGGAAATAATGTGTTGAATATTGATTCGTCCAATGTTTTGGACAATGCATGCTTATGGCGTTGTCGTCTTGGACATGACACTTGCAAATCTTGTTTGCTTGGAAAGATGACCAAGTCACCCTATACTGGTACTTGTGAAAGGGGTGAAGGTCTATTAGATATCATACACACCAATGTGTGTGGACCCTTTAAACCACCACAAGGGATGCAAAACACTTCTATGTGACTTTTACTGATGATTACAACAGATATGGCTATATCTACTTAATCAAGCATAAGTCAGAAACCTTTGAAAATTCAAAGATGTTGTGATCTGATTGAGGAGGAGAGTATCTTAGTATCGAGTTCCTAGACTATCTTAAGGAATGTGAAATTGTTTCACAGTTGATGAAACCTAGGACATTGCAGTTGAATGGTGTGGCTGCGAGGCGCAATCAAACCTTGATGGACATGGTTCGTTCCATGATGAGTTGAGCTTTGTTACCTATCTCATTCTAGGGGTATGCCTTAGAGACTGCTGCCTATATCCTTAATCTAGTCCCTACTAAGAAGGTTGCTAAAACACCTCACAAAATGTGGAAAGGGAAGGTTCCCTCGTTGGATCACATCAATGTTGAGGTTTGCGAGGCTTTCGTGAGACAGGAGACTTGCAACAAGATTGAACCTCATAGTGAGTGATGTATTTTCATCGGTTACCCGTAGAAGTCCATTGGATATCTCTTCTATAGACCGTGGGACAATGTTGTCTTCGTTGCAAGGAGAGGGGTTTTCCGAGAAAGAGAACTCATATTGTAAGAGGACAGTGGGAGGCAAATTGACCTTGAAGAGCTTCAAGAGTTAAGTGATGAAGGAACCTCAAACACCAGCACTCAACCCGAGGAGGAAACTCATGTTGAACTAGTCGACAAGTCTGTACCTTTGAGATGTTCCAATAGAGTTAGTGTTCCACCTGTGTTATATGGTTTTCATATAACAACTGAAGGTGATACACTCATCAGTGATAGTACTTGATAAATCAGGATGAACCTAACAACTACAAGGAACCCATGACAGACCCCGAGTCTGCTAAATGGAAAGAGGCAATGGACAACGAGATTGAGTCCATGTATGACAATAAAGTTTAGAACTTGGTTCACAATGTACTGGGTCATAAGATAGTCAGGTACAAATGGATCTTCTAGAAGAAGACCGACATGGATGGGAAAGTACACACATATAAGGCACGGCTGGTTGCGATGGGCTTTACTTAAACTCAGGGTGTTGACTATGATGAGACCTTCTCACCAATAGCGAAGATTAGATCTATAAGGGTTATGCTAGCCATAGTTGAATTTCATGACTACAAAATATGGAAAATGCATGTCAAAAACACTTTCCTTAATGGAAAGTTGGATGAAGATTTTTACATGTGTCAACCAGAGGGTTATGTTAATGCAAAGTACCCTAATAGAGTGTGTAAGCTTGAGAAATCCATTTATGGATTGAAACAAGCATCTCACATATGGAATCTTTGTTTCGATGAGAAATTCAAAGAGTTTGGATTTTCGAGAAGTGAGGATGAGTCTTTTGTGTATGTCAAAGATAGTGAGAGTATAGTTAGATTTCTTGTATTGTATGTAGATTACATACTGTTCATAGGAAACGACATTCCAACCTTGCAGGAAATTAAGTCCTGATTTGGGAAGTGTTTCACTATAAAGGTCCTTGGAGAAGTTGACTATATCCTAGGGATAAGGATATTGAGAAACATGAGTAAAAGACTAATAGGACTTAGTCTGAGTATAGAGGCTGAGAAAGTAGAGATGATTCGAGTACCATACGGTTCCACAGTTGGCTCGATCATGTATGCTATGACTTGTACTCGCCCTAACGTGGCCTTTGCTTTGAGCATGGTCTGTAGATATCAAGGGAAGCTTGGTAAAGCTCATTGGATTATAGTAAATAACATTCTTAAGTACCTGTGGAGGACTAAGGACTAGGTTCTTACCTTTGGTGGGAGTGATGACTTGAGAGTGACATGGTAATGTGATGCCGGTTTTCTGACCGACAAAGATAATTCGCGCTCTCAGTCGAGATAGGTGTTTACCCTAAATGGAGGAGCATTATCTTGTAAAGAGTTCCAAGTAAGAGATTGTAGCTGATTCAATGTGTGAGTCAGAGTACATAGTAATGAGCGAAGAATCAAAAGAGACGATATGGTTGAAAAACTTTATCGGAGTCCTTGGAGTTATACCATCCATAAAAGAGCCTGTGGAAGTTTTCTGTGATAATGAAAGGGAGGTTGCCTTAACCAACGAACTGAGAGATCATGGTAGATCTAAGCGTATCGATAGAAAGTACCACGTCATGAGACATCAAGTAGAACAAGGAAGCCTCGTGGTGAAGAGGATATTGTTAGAGGACAACTGAGCAGATCCCCCTACGAAGGGACTAAGTAGGGTTAGGAACTTGCAGCATGTAAGGGGCATTAGGCTAATAGATGATATTAGTTTTAGTGATTAGATAAATATTTAGAAACTTGCAATAGCTAAATTGTAATTGACATTTGATGATTGGATAAAAGGAGTTTTATCTATAAGTAAAGTTACTATCTTGTGTCAATTATTTATTATTGCTTCACTTTTGCATGTTTTGACTTCCAGAATAATAAGATTATTCAAACCATCCACAGTCGATGATACTTTGGAAGTAGGTTATGAGGCTATACTTTCATGAGTTGGCTTGTAGATTGTATAAGGTGTTAGACATAGCAAAAGTTTTCTAAATCATTCATGAGTGCTCCTGAAATAAGGTTTGAGTATTGGATTAAACCCACGCTCACATGAATCACTTCATAGAATTTATCACGAGTGATTGTGAGATGATAATATGATATAGTCTTCAAACCAAGATATATGAGTTGTTAAATATGAGTTGGTTGTGCGTTGATGATACGAAAATGCATCAGTTACTTGATGATATAAAATTTATCGTTGTGCATAATTTAACGAGTAGTTAGTACATGCATATAATGTTGAATTTTATCTATTCCTTATATCCTAAGTGGACTGATTTGTTTTGAATTATGTGTCGGGCCCGGTCAGAACTAAATTGATGTGTTCAGTTATGTTCTATGTCAAACAAGTCGGAAATCAGGAAACAAACTGCAGGACAATAAGTATGACTAAGTTTCATGTATTTGTCCGCATAATATCTTGAAGAACAGAGGAGTATATGATACCTTATCTAAAGGAGGTGTCAATGACTAGCTCAGAGTTCGACAACGGATTTTGAAAGCTACGTGCAATTGACATAGTAAGCCTGTTACGACGTTCTTCGGGGGTCGGAATGTTTTAACATTTGTCACCCCAGACCTGCCGGTCTAGCTGTTGCAAGCAGCTTAGGTACGGGATTGTCAGTCCTAATATAGATCTATACACAAGTAGCACGCTCTCCCTACAGGAGACCATGGTTATAATACATGACTTTAACCAGTACTCTAAAGACCTCAACAAAGTAATGTCTCACAAATTTGATTCAACGAGTTTACGTGTAGTTTGAATGAAAACCCTTTTTGTAGTAGATATGAAGCTTTTCTTAGTAGGTTCGTAGTATTAATGTACTATAAACTATACCTATTATCATTTATCATATGAGTTTGTAATGATGAAAATACCTTATGTGAAAGATTATTTCTTTTCCATAGAAATAAGACATCATGATATATAATCAACATGTATTATATATATATATATATATATATATATATATATATATATATATATATATATATATATATATATATATATATATATATATATATATATATATATATATATATATGGCTACACACTTTGCTCAACATGTTACAAAGTGTAAATGAACTTGTAAACAGTTATCCTAGTTTTAAAATTTTTGTCCTTGTTATTAGAAAAATTATAGAAAAATCATTGTAAGCCGAAAAATGGATCCGTAAATTCTGAGAATTTAGAAAATGAGTCTACTTTGTTCATAATTTTTATTATGATTTTTAGAGGTCTCAAACCAGTGTGAAAAAATGACCATTTTCACTGAATGGTCCGAAATCTTTGCTACAGTGATAGACAATTTTGTAAAAATCACTATAAATTGTAGAAAAATCATATGAACATGTGCAAGTAGTCATTTTAAAGGCATAAACCTGAACTATTTGCATATTGAGCGGTTTTAAAGTTATGGAGTTTAAGATGGTCAAAACAGTCCATGATTGAGTCATAACTTTTCTGTTGAAAGCTGTAATTTGAATTAAAGCATGTTGTGGTGTTGTTACTTGTATTCTTCCCCCTAAAACTAGAAGAAAACATGAAACGATGGGAGTATGAACTCACATTGAGTTATTTTATGAGATGGATGGTTGAAGAAGAGGGGTTTCCAAGTCAAGAACACTTGGAGAATGTTTAAGGATTTTGAAGGTCCTAAGAACAAATATGATGATATTTGCATAAGAAATCCATGATTTGAGTGAAGGTGTGTAGAATACTCAAGAGTGGAAATGAAGAACTTACCAAATGCAGGGGAAGAACTCAAGACCTTCTGAAGTTCATTGTTCCAGGGAGAAAGAGAGAGAGAGAGAGAGAGAGAGAGAGAGAGAGAGAGAGATAGAGAGAGAGAGAGATAGAGAGAGAGAGAGTATATTTGATCTTTCAATGTGATGAATGAAACTTTTAGGAAGTGTGAAGGATATAGATTTTGTATGGATCTGGTGTAAGAAACCTAATGGAGTGTTTGAGAAGAGTTGAAAAGAACAATGATTTGACTAGGTATAGTGTAAATAGTGACATAATGTGGGTATGGTGTCATAGCTTCTTGGAAAAGTCAATCATTATTAGATAATATCTTGTACAAATGATATTATATATAGTAAAAATTTCCCCAAAATATGATTAAAATATGAATTTATGTCTTTTAATATGTTAAATTATGAGTTTGGGAGAAAATTACCCGTCAAAATCATCAAAAACGAGCTTAAGAATTGAAAGTGGTCGAAAACCGGGAAGGAGAGGCAAATCTATAAAGTTCCAAGGGTCAGAAGCGAAAGGAGGTTCTTGGGCGAGGAGGCTCACTGCAGCAAATAAGGCTCGGTTCGGGGAGATTCGCAGGCGGACTTGCTGAGGGGAACGTAGGCTCCTAAGCGAAAGCGAGGTTCGCTCCTGGAGTTCGAAGAGTATCCAAAGTGTCACTAGAAAAAGGTGTTCAAGGTGAAGGGGGGATTCATTACGAGGCATTAGGGTGAAATTACCCGACTGGGACCGAAAGTGCTTTCACCTCTTGAGAGGATTCGCCTCTTAAGGGGTTTCGCCTCCCGAGAGGTTTCGCTCCCAAAGTGCTATTTTTCGCATTTTATTCTTGATTCAAGGGATTTTCAACTATTTGAAGTGTTGGGAGGGCACGGATGTTTATGAACAAATTGAGAGAGATTTAGGAGAGATTTGAGTGAGTGAGAGAGAGAGAGAGATAAATAGACCGAGAGAGATTGAGAGAGGCTTTGCTGGTGACCTTTATTAGGGTTTGACCCCATAGGGCAAGGTACATAAACCCCATTATGCCTTGTCATGAGTGTTTTACACCCCCGAAGGTGCTTAATATTACTTTATAAAGTCATTACATCACTCACCCTGGTTGGGCTTTAGAATTCCTGAACATTTGAAACTTCTGAGTAATACTTTGTATTATGATAGAAAGTTGTACATTAGAAAACATAGAATATGCCATATCATACAAGCACTAAATGAGTTTATTGGTTTGACCCACATAATTTTGTTGACTTTGACTTGAACAGAATTTGACGGTTGTCACATCATCCCTCCGTTAGCGGGAATTTTGTCCCGAAATTAGCGTTTTGACTGGGACTTCAAGGGTTTGGGGTAGAGATGGGGGTATTTTTGTTTCGTTTGGTCTTCACATTCCCGGGTGAGCTCGATTCCTCGCTTAGCGTTCCATTGAACCTTCACAATGGGAATGCGACTTTGTTTTGTTCTTTTGATCTTCCGATCCATGATTTCTACTGGTTCTTCTATGAAGTGGAGACTCTCGTTGATTTCGATCCCGATGATAGGGATCACAAGAGTCTCTTCAGATAGACACTACTTTAAGTTGAACACACAAAAGGTAGGATGTACATATTTTGAGTTCTTGCGGTAATCGAAGCTTATATGCTACCGGGCCAATCCTAGTGAGTATCTTGAATGGCCAGATATATCTCAGATTCAAGTTTCCCTCATTCACCAAAATGTATCAAGCCTTTCCAGGGCGAGACTTTTAACAGCACTCGATCTCCAACCTAGAATTCCAAAGGCTTTTGTCTATTATCTACGTATCCCTTCTGTTTGTCTCTAGAAGCATTTAGTCGTTCTCTGATTTGGACAATCTTCTTAGTAGTTTCTTTTATGATCTTTGTGCTAATGAGGGTGCTATTAGGGTCTTGTCCCTTTGCAAGTTGCATGTCACCTACTCCAGCCCAACATAGTGGTGATCTGCACTTGTGGCCATAGAGGGATTCAAATAGGGCAACCTTGATGCTAGTGTGATGGTTGTAATTGTATGAGAATTCGATAAGTGGTAAATAGGCATCCCAAGCTTTACCAAAGTCTATCACACATGCCCTTAGCATGTCTTATAGTGTTTGAATGGTCCTTTCACTTTACCTGTCGGTTTGTGGGTGATAGGTTGTACTCATCTCTAACCTAGTTCCCATGGATTTCTGGGGTGACTGCCAGAACCGTGAGGTAAATCGACTATCCCTATAAGAGATAATGGACAGTGCCACACCATGCAGTAGCACGATCTCCTTAATGTATGTCCTGGTCAGCTACTACGTTGGCTTTACTTGGGTGATAGCGAATCTCGCATTAGAAATCATTTAGTAGTTCCACCCGTCGTATCTGCCTTATGTCGAGCTCGTTTTGATTGAGGATGTGCTGAATGCTTTTACGATCGGTGAAGATAGTACATTTCGTTTCGTAGAGGTAGTACCTCCAGATCCTTAGGGCGAATACTACTGCCCCTAGTTCGAGGTTATGTGTGGTGTAGTTGACCTCGTGCATTTTTAGCTGTCTCGAGGCGTAGGCAATGACCTTTGCTCATTGCATTAACACACATCCAAGACCCTGGTCTGATGTATCAAAGTCTTCCATTGCTTCCAGTAGGGATAGAATCGGAGCGCTGCATAAGGCCTAATTTAGCGTTGGGAGTGCGGTTTCTTTCTTTTCTCCCTAGTTGTAGGTTAAACCCTTTTGAGTCAGGGTGGTAAGTGGTTTGGCGATTTTCTTTTTGGAGAAGTTTTGGATGAACATCGTGTAGTAGCTAGCAAGGACTAAGAATTGACAGATTTCTGTAGACGTCCTTGGTGCTGATCATTTTTAGATCACCTTGATTTTTGGAAGGATCCATGTCTATCCCTTCCTTGCTAACCGTGTGACTGAGGAAACGCACTTCTCGGATCCAAAATTCGCACTTTAAGAATTTTTCATACATCTTCTCCACTCTTAATGTCTCTAATACTTGCCGTAGATGGTGGCCATGTTCTTCCTTATTCCTAGAGTAGACCAAAATGTCGTTTATGAAGACAATCAAAAACTTGTGTAAGTAGGGCCAGCACACCATGTTTCATTAGATCCATGAACACTGCGGGAGCGTTTGTTAACTCGAAGGGTATCACTACAAACTCGTAGTGACCGTACCAAGTTCTAAATGTCACTTTATGAACATCCTCCTCTTGGACCCGTAGTTGATGGTATCCTAAACGCAGATCAATTTTTGAGAAGTAAGTTGCTCCTTGATGTTGGTCAAATAGGTTGTGGATTTGGGGTAGGGGTATCCGTTTTTAATGGTAAGCTTATTCAGTTCGCGATAGTTGATGCACATGCGGAACGATCCATCCTTCTTCTTCACAAACAGGATTGATGCTCTCCAAGGTGCGAAGCTCGGTCTGATGAACCCTTTGCTTAGTAGTTTGTTTAATTGGTTGGATAGTTCTTGCATCTCAGCGGGTGCTAGGCGGTATGGCGCTTTAGCTACTGGGGTAACCCCAGAGACTAGGTTGATTCGGAATTTGACTTATGTGGATGGAACCCCGGAAAGTTCGTTGGACAATACATCAGGGAAATTACAAACCTCTGGAGCATCCTTGATGTCTTTCACCTCTTTCTTCTTATCGACTGCGTAGGCTAAGAAGCCGTGGTATTCCTTACGGAGATACTTTTGGGCTTTGACGCAAGAGATGATTTATAGGTTTGCACTAGGTTTGTCATCATAAACGATGCAATTTTTGCCACTTGGAAAATTAAGCTAACGACCCTTTCGTAGTACAGAATGTCAGCACGATTAGAACTTAACCGTTCCATGCCAATAATGATGTCGAAGGTTTTTATTGTGACAGGAACGTTTGGTACTGCATTTAAGCGAGTACATGCAGTAAGAGTGCTCTAATAATTAGTGGTGAAATTTCATAGTATGATCCCTACCATGTCCCTCCATAATGACTTGATGTAAACAAATCGTATATAGTTAAGATTAAGAAGAGTGTCGACTGAGTAATTCTACTCTAAATTCACAATCAAACAAGAAACAGGAAGTAATGCAGAATCACTCACTCTAAGCCTGCAAAATCTTAACTGTATATGACCCTAATGTTTACACTAAAGCCATCATAGTTTCATCTGTAAGGATCCTTAGTTTTTGTATGAATTTCGTTATTTGTTCTGATGACAGAACAAATATACTTACTTTTTAATTGGTACCAGTCTCAGTTAAGATTTAAGCTGTAAATATTATTGGTTGGGAACGTACCAAAAATCCCAGAAGGGTTCCTCGTTGTTTCGACATGTTCTATGGTTAAACTCCTCCCACTCCTCTGTCATTCCTCTCTGTTGGACAATCTCTCTTGAAATGTCTCGTTGCACCGCATGCATGGCATACTGGTCTTTCTCTGACATTGGTGGTTGAAGTGTTGCGCTGGGCCATAGTCTTACCGAAGCGAGCAGTGTGGCCCTTCCTATTGCAGTTATTGCAATCAACACCCGAAAGACTCCCTTGTGATGGAAGTTACACTTGTTGCACTTCGGTAGCGTTCCAACATATCGATGGGATGGTGATGGATTCGTGGATCTTGTGAAAGCATGAACTAACACATTCTTTTGCCTCTTCCATGGCGCTTGTGTTGGTTGTTCCTTATTCTTACTCCATGCCTTTTGTTTATACTTCTTAGGTTCATGTTTTGGAGTGTCTTGGTAGGCAGACACTCGTTGGCTTCCTTGGTTATTACTACGATTGGAATTGTCGATGTTGATTACATTCTCGTTTGTGTTGTTTTCATTGAGTTGTGCTATGACAGTTGTCACGCCGGTTGTGATCGCGGCTTGAAAAGTGGTGGAGTCTATCTGTAGAATCAGTGTTTCGCCGGTTGGCCGGTTACTTCCTTGTAAAGGCATGATTCAGTTGCATGATGAAAAACGAGATTGTTAGTAACTATGTTTGTTTCTATATGTGTGTGTGTGTGTGTGTGTATATATATATATGTACATATATAAAATTTTCGTTTTGCTGAACTCTTCTCAATGTTCCTGCCAACATCTATGAGATGTACTTATGATTGGGAGTGGAAGTAGGTATTTCCGAAGTGTTAGGTTTATTAAAATAAAATGTGGGTATCCATGGATTTCTTCATGGTTAGGATGGTCAGCACCATTACCCAACTCACTGGTACCACTTGCATGGATTTGAGTCATGGTTGTGGGTATAGTGGCCTGAAAGATAGCAGCATCATACAATGGTGGATTTGTTAGCATGTTGTTTAGGGCACGTTGTATAGGTCTATGGGGAGGCACTTTTCTACTGTAAGGTTTTTAAAAGAGGAAAGGGTGGTAAGTGCTTCGTAGTGATCATAAATCGGGTGTTGTTCGAACTAAGTTATATTTTTTTTTGCATGTATCATGTTCCAAATTTTACAGTGTTTTGAAAATAATTCATAACAGAGGTCTATGTACAACAGACTTATGAATTTTTAAAAGTAATCACTCTCCAATGAAATTTCGTGACTTGATTTACTTGTTATTAGTTGTGAAGAAAGAGGCAATAAGCCTAACATATAATGTGAGGAGTGTAATCACTTACTAACTAGCTGATATTAGTTTGTTTATTAACATGACGCGTAAAGGGTTCTGCCACCTTGTACGAATCGCGAGTGATCTCTTCTACTCTTTGTTCCGTTGTCATGTTTGTTCTAGTTTCAGCTATAAGGTTTTGTTGTCTCGGAGTAATCCTATAGTGTTCTTGTTCTTCGTAGGTGTGTTGAACCCCTGCTCCATCATGCTTCAGGTTTTGTCACTGATTTCCATTACTTCGTAATGAAAATCTTAAACCCGAATGTCCAAGGGAGCTTCACATGTCTACTTCTGATAAGGTAGGGTTCATTATCGTTCTTGTCGGCATCGTTTCTCTTCGGCTGATTCCTCCTCAGAATCTACCTCATGAACCCTTTTTGTTTCCTCCTTGACTCCTATATTGCCTATTGTAATGGGGTGGCTATCTCTATCTATGTTGTGCGTACGAGAATGGGAGTATCTAAAGAATCTATGAGGTTATGTAAATCATTACTTTCAAAAATTTTATGGTGATCCTTATCGTGTCCTTTTATAATCATGTAGTGTATACAGATTATATATAATCGAGATCCGATCGACCTTCGAATAAGTGATCCTACTCTAAAACCACAACCAAACAAGGAGCAGGAAGTAGAGCGAAAATCACAAATTCTAAGTCTATGAAATCTCCATATTATATAATCTTAACGTATACACTCGGTAAATATAGACCTACCAGGAAGGGTCTTTTAGTTTTCACATAAGTTATTTATAGTGCCTAAAATACTCCTACAATATTTTAAACTTTATGTTCGCTTCTAGTTTTCCTTGGCATATAGTATTGGTAAGTTTTAGACTTGTTGCATGTAACATACACATTCGGTTATTGTGTTATGTAATTTTAAAAGTGAATAGTATAATGAAATATTATAAGCACACGTAAAATAAAGTAAAACTATGCTTATAATCACACGTAAAATATTGGAAATATTATATAATTGCGAGCGTTGAGTTCTAACAGATAATTTTTACTAGAAATAAAGTAAAACTATGCTTATAATAACACGTAAAATATTGGAAGTCTTATGAGATTCCAATCAATATTGAAACTTAACGCAAATATAAAATTTGAAATAACTAATATTTTATTATTGAAAGTTGTAAATAATCTCATTAGAAATATTTAGGCGAAAACCTCATCGAAATCCGAGTTATAACGAAGAAGTTTTGACTATTTGAAGTTTCACAACAGAACCAACACGACGCCGAATGACATAAAAACTGAGTTTTTCATAAACTACTTTTTAGCCTATATAATCTAAATGAAAGTTGTAGTATTCATTAAACCGATAACTTTCATAAAAAGAGCGTTCAAATCTGACTTCGTATGAAGAAGTTATGATTTTTCTAAGTTTCGGAATAGTAGTAGACAACTAAAAACTTGAAATAAAGATCGAGTGATTTTTAGCTGATACAACCTAAACGAGAATCGAAGGTCTCATCAATAGTAGTACAACGGTAAAAAGACAGAAGAAAACGGACATCCGATGAAGAAGTTATGAATTTTTAACGGACTTTTTTTGTCCCAACCCGTTAAAAAGATAATATTATAAATAAAGTCAAAATTAGCCAACAGAGTGTAAACGAAAGATGTAGAGCGTAATCTCACCTACGTGTGGACATAAGGAACGTCAAAAATGGAGTTTGTATGTGAACGTTACGAATTTTTGAAGTTTTTGGCTCAAACTTCGAGGCTGGTTCGAAGTGTGGAGATAAGCAGTTTCCAGCTTGTTATCCTTTATAACACATAAATTTTAGAATTTGGAATACTTAAAGTTTCTCCTTCTAGACCAAGGTCAACAACATATCTTAAATTTTTCTCAAATAATAGCAATATAGGTAAGCAACCTAACGCAAGCTATAGTCATTTATTATTTAGTACTTAATAGAATATAAGACATATCTCCTCTTAATATTCTTCGGACCAACCTTCGTTAGAAGATGATGCAGGAAGTTGGAAACTGCTTATCTCCACACTGCTAGAGTAAATTTTTGGTGTAGTATGACTTGCAGAGTAGACACTACCCGAGAAAAGAATTTATATGAAGAATTGGAAGTAAAATTTCTATCGACTTATGAAAAAGTATTAGAATATGTTAGATCGAGCATATACGTGAGAAGAATTCTAGAAGACGAATCTAGGAAATCTAAATATGTTTGATAGAAACGCGAAATCCCTAGTTGATTCTAGGAGAAATTGTTGTATGTACTTGTTTGAACACATTCATGTGTGATAAGTTGCTTTGTGATTTTGTTTGGTAACTTGGAAAACTGCGAGACAATACTTGGGATGAGTATGAGTAGGTGTGAATAGTAGTAGAGGCCTATACTACTGGAAGCAAAGACTCACACTTGGATCAGGAAAGTCACAAGGTTAACAAGAAGCTAGTAATTGATTCTGTTTTATTCATGTATGTCGTTACCATCATTTTGGTAATAACTAAGAAGATGATTGTTTTTCCGACCCTAGTGGTACAATCAAATCGAGTCCGATTAATATAAATCTACAAAATGAGTTGATTGGTTTAGAGAACCATATCTCATGTAGTGATGAAATTTCATTCAGAAGATAGAAGAAGGATATGGTTAAGGTAGTCGATATAAATATAACGATCATCATTAAAGGATTGAACAACCATTAGCTAGAGATGTTATTTTTTATGACGAAAATGAAGAATTTAGTTATCTATGGAAGGATTACGGTATGAAATCCGTGAATTCATAATTAATCGAAATATTCTATCATTTGACAAAACTGTTGAGTATACTCGAAAGCGTGATCATGACTTAGAAATATGTGGTGCCAATCTTTCTATTCCAAAGCATCCACATGTTGGTTAAACTATCTCTGTTTCCTCTATTCCATCAGCACGATCTGTTCGATCTGATTCTAATACAAGAGTATGATTCATCACGTGTCTTTTGTGTTATAAAATCAAATATCATTAGAATATGACCACTCAAGTTGTTGTTGTAGTAAAAGAGTAAAGACCTTATTTTGGGTTTAGTCTATAAACTAAGAAGAAGCAGGAGTCTGCAATGAGAATTGAGTTTTTAACTCGAAGGTTAGGACCAAAGGCCTAATAAAGAATGAAGAGCGAGTGCAAGTTTGAGTACCATTATTAACTAAGAAGTTTGAAGAGTTTGACAGTTGTTTGGCAAACCAAAAGTTAAAGAATGTACACTTTAGAAGAGGCACGTGAAAACCTGAATATTGTGACTAGTAACTTTCTCATCAACTCTAGTCCTACTCAAATCTTATTAGATTCTAATGTCTCTGATTCTTTTGTGTCTCATGAATTTTCGTATTATTTTCAAATTGCTTTTTATTCATTCGTCCAATGATTTCCTGTAGATACCATAAGAATGGTATCATTACTTGCTGATAAAGTCTATAAAGATAGTTTCATAGAAATTAGAGGTTATAATTTTCTTGCTAAAACTAATTCTTATCTCATTGCTAAACTTTGATATTATTCTCGGCATGGATTGGTTGTCAAAGAATCACGTAGAACTCTTGTGCTACGAAAATATGGTTTGCATCCCTATCGGGGGGGGGGGGGGGGGGGGGATTTTATTTACGTCTACAGTAAAAATAATAATTTCTTTCTTAAAAACTCGTAAATTTATATCGAAGGGATATTCTACGTATCCGGCTTATACGGTTGATATCTCAAGATAGGGGAAAAAACTGCAAATAATGTTTCCATTATTAATGAATATTCTGATTTTTTTCCTGACGAATTGCTTGGACTACTCTGGATAGATCCAATAGAGAAATACGCACAAGTATACTTGGATGAAACTGTTGCGAGAGGTGGTGTGCCACTAAATATTATTTCCGATTGTGATAATCACTTCACTTCTCGCTTTTAGGCGAGTATGTAATGTGAATTCAGATCTTGTGTTGATCCCAACACAACTTATTAGCCCCAGACAGATGGTCAGATGGAGAGAACAGTCCAAACAGTAGAAAATATATATACTGAAGATATATGAATCATTGTATGGGCGTAAATGTCATACTCCATTATGTCGATATGATGTAGGACAGAAAGTCCTTGGTGGTCCTGAAATGATTCAATATACCATTAACAATATTCACGTTGTATGAGAAAGAATGAAAGCGGCTCAGGATCGACATAGGTCCTATGCAGAAAAGAGGAGATGACCCATAGAATCCCAAATGGGAGATTTCGTAATGCTGAAGGTATCCCCATGGAAAGGCATTATACGATTTAGGAAGAAAGGAAAGTTGAGTCCCAAATTTGTTGGACCTTTCAAAATCATCCAGAGAATTGGTAAGCAAGCATACCACTTGGAATTGCCTGAAGATTTGGCGGATATTCATGATATATTTCATGTGAGTTATCTGCGTAAATGTTTAAGTATATATGATGAAACGGTTCTGTTATCTGAGGTGAAACGGAATAAAAAGAAGAGTCGGAAGAGATCATAAATGAAATAAAGATGGAATTGCGTAATAAATAAATAGAGTTGGTGCTTGTCAAGTGGAAACACCAATGAGGCCCAAATTATACTTGGGAAAATAAGAATGAGTTAAGAGCGAAATACCCCTATTTTGTTTAAATTATTGTGATTTCGTGGACGAAATCCTCAAAATGAGGAGGTATTTGTAACATACACGTTCGGTTATCGTGTTATGTTATTTTAAAAGTGAATAATATAAAGAAATATTATATGATTGTGAGCTTTGATTTCTAACAGATAGTTTTTACTAGAAATAAAGTAAAACTATGTTTAGAATCACTCGGAAAATATTGGAAGTCTTATAAGATTCCAATCTAATATTGAAATTTAACGAAAATATAAAATTTGAAATAAGTAAAATTTTATTATTGAAAGTTGTAAAGAATTTGATTAGAAATATTTAGATGAAAACCTCATCGAAATCTGAGTTATAACGAAGAAGTTATGACTATTTGAAGTTTCGCGACAGACCGGCATGACGCCGAATGACGTAAAAAGTGAGTTTTTGATAGACTACTTTTTAGCCTATATGATCTAAATGAAAGTTGTAGTATTCATTAAACCGAGAACTTTCATAAAAAGAACATTCAAATTTGACTTCGTATGAGGAAATTATGATTTTCCTAAGTTTCGGAATAACAGTACACAGCTAAAAACTTGAAATAAAGATCGAGTGATTTTTAGCCGACGCAACGTAAACGAGAATCAAAGGTCTCATCAATAGTAGTACAACGGTAAAAAGACATAAGAAAACGGACATCGGATGAAGAAGTTATGAATTTTTAACAGACTTTTCCTGTCCGACCCCGTTAAAAATATAATATTAAAAATGAAATCAAAATTAGCCGACAGAGTTTAAACAAACGCTGTAGAGCATAATATTACCTACATTTGGATATAAAGAACATCAAAAATAGAGTTCGTATGTGAAAGTTACAAAATTTTGAAGTTTTTAGCTCAAACTTCAAGGCTGGTCCGAAGAGTACACCCACCGTACTTCACTTCGTACGCTCAGCGTACTCATGTTCGCGATTAGAAATTGGCCACGTTGACCTCCCTTTGCAATCGACACGTATCGTGCGAAAATGACGCATCCGAAGTCACGCATCACCTATGCCCAACGTACGAGGGCTTACGCCCCGCTTAGAGTCTCGCATTGTAGTACGCCCCGCGTACTTGCCTTTTACACCCAACGTAATGCTGACTTCGGCTACTATAAATATTAACCGAGGGCTTACGGGTTAGTTTTTAGAAAATCAATTCTCTTTCACCTCGCACTCTCTCTAAATTTACCCTAACACCCCCGAAGCCTTGGTATCATTCTCGACACCCGAAGCAAGTCCTGACGCTCAGGAGGTCCCGAGAAAATTTCAATTTCAAGTTGAAACTCTACCTAAGTAAGGCTGGTTTTCAACTAAAATCCCGGTTTCATCACAGAAAGTCATATTTAGAGTCAAAATGTTGCCCAAATTAATATTTTAGCCCCCGGTTATTTCAATGTGAGTTGAATATATAGGAACAATTGTATGTTATGTGTTATATGTGCTATGTGCTTTTATGTGTCATCATCTCGTGTTATTATTTTCGTTATTTTGATAGCAAAATTGTATCTTTGGCCACCAAGTGTATGACATAAGCATCACTTGGGTAAAGGTATGTAGCCTCTATACGTGTAGAGCATGTCTCGCAAGAGAATGACTTCTACCCCTATGACATTAGCAGAAGGTTAGATAGGGTTGTAAGCCTAAAATCTACGAAAATATTTAAATCAGAAAGAGTATGTATTTTTTCCATTTGGGCAGAAGTGTTATTTATACAACGAGTCTTCTTTGTTCATAATTTTTATTATGATTTTTAGAGGTCTCAAACCAGTGTGAAAAATGACCATTTTCAATGAATGGTCCGAAATCATTGCTATAGTGATAGACAGTTTTGTAAAAATCACCATAAATTGTTAAAAAATCGTATAAACATGTGCAAGTTTTCATTTTAAAGGCATAACCTGAAATATTTGCATATTGAACAGTTTTGAAAGTTATGGAGCTTAAGATGGTCAAAACAGTCCGTGATTGAGTCATAACTTTTCTGTTGAAAGCTGTCATTTGAATTTAAGCATGTTGTGTTGTTGTTATTTGTATTCTTCCCCCTCAAACTAGAAAAAAACATGAGAAGATGGGGTTATTAACTCACCTTGAGTGATTTTATGAGATGGATGGTTGAAGAAGAGGGGTTTCCAAGTCAAGAACACTTGCAGAATGCTTAATGATTTGAAGGTCCTAAGAACAAATATGACGATATTTGCATAAGAAATCCATGATTTGAGTGAAGGTGTGTAGAATACTTAAGAGTGGAAATGAAGAACTTACCAAATGAGGGGGACGAACTCACGACCTTCTGAAGTTCTTGGTTCCAGGGACAAATAATTGAGAAAGAAGGAGATAGAGTATATTTGAACTTTGAATGTGATAAATGAAACTTTTGGGAAATGTGAAGGATATAAATTTTGTATGGGTCTGGTGTAAGAAACCTGATGGAGTGTTTGAGAATAGCAGAAAAGGACAATGATTTGAGTAGGTATAGTGTGAATAGTGACATAATGTGGGTATGTTGTCATAGCTTCTTGGAAAAGTCAATCATTCTTAGATAATATCTTGTAAAAAAGATATTATCTATAGTAACGATTGTTGGGTTAGAGTCTAAGCTTGTAACTATATTTGGTAATTACTTGACCCGGTTGTGCATGGTCCTTTTGGGTTGCCTTCATCGGAGCAACATGATAGGATGGTTTATTAAGAAAGAGGTTATTATGATTTATTAATATGTTATATGAATAATATATTAATGGAGAAATCATATAATTGAATTAATATTAGACAATAATTAATTAAGAAATTAATTATGTGTTTAAAATACATTAATTTAATATCAGGGACTTAAACCGTCAAATGTGTGATAGTTGAGTATTGGGCTGAGGAGCCTCTTGGACGAGGCATGGATGAAATTGGGATGTGTCCATCCCTAATTTTGGCCATAAGGCCCTATTCCAGAAGCTTCCTTGGATAGCTTAAGGCAAAGCTGTCCAGTAGGGTTTTTGACTGAATCCCTAACAGCTCCAGTATAAGTAGGATCCCTAGGCTATAGAAACCGGCTACCCTAACCCTAAGAGAGATAGAGCTGAATTCTAGAAGCCTCAAACCTTTTTTAAGATCATTCTTTTGCTATGTGTGTTTGTAAGCCTTTAAAGGAGTGACATTTGTGACTCTAAGCTCCAAGAACAAGAAGATTCAAGCTTTCATCAAGAGGTAATCATCTGGATCTAATTTGTCATATTAATTTTTGATTATATACACTAGATCTAGGGTTTTCAAGTCTTGGATGAATAACATGTACAATAGAGAAGCCTAGATCCAAGCATTAGGGTTTGCAAGAACACATAGGATGTTATTTTGTGTAAAACCCATCAGTGGTATCAGAGCCTTTATTAGCTTCAATTGTATTTGATGTTATATGTTTTGTTCTTCCTTGAAAAATCGTTTCTTTTTTTGCCATCTATTTAGCTGACTCTGCGAGTCCCACTCTGGACTCGACGAGTCCATAAAGGGACTCGGCGAGTCGTAGCGTCTAGCAGAGTTATTTTCGGGATTTATTGTTGTTTTGCTTAAGGATAATTGCCAAAAACGTTTTTGACTTATAAAATCCGAATTTCATCACTGTTATATGTTTATCCTTTCCAAAACAAAAGATAATTACTAATTAGTTGAATTATCTTGCAAATAAAATTGATTAGGTCAAATACAGATAATCATTAAATTAATTGTTTAATTTTGAATTATTTGCTATTTGATCCTTTATGTTTTGAAAATTTCAAAACTCACCCTCAAGTTTTGAAATTAACATTTTTGACTTAAAAGTTTATTTTGAATTATTTAAATTTCAAACCCTAGAATTTTACAAGTTTAAAGTTTACCCTATACTATTATACTATTACACGATTCATATATATATATATATATATATATATATATATATATATATATATATATATATATATATATATATATATATATATATATATATATATATATATATATAGATAAAACTTAAAATGCTAGTCTTACCATTAGTAGGCCTCATTCACGAAGCCGATCTATAAGGGGTATAAGGTTATGGCCTATAAAATGGTCATTTAATGTGTGTCCACTCTCATCCACCGCTTCATTGATTGGTGGAGGGTCGTTAGCCGAACGGGTAGGATAGGAAAAACCTTTCATCATTAAAAGTATAATGAATTTATAAAAGTAGCTAAATGTTTTACAAATTCCCAATGTTAGTTACTTTAGGCAAAAGTGAAATTGATTCAATTCCATTAAATTACACTTTGTAGCCTTGCTAAGACATTAGTGGAGTGTGTGTGGTTAATCGGCACACTAATTGGGCTCTAAGCAAAGGTGGCAAAGGGTGGCTCATTGTTTGTGATATTTCGTTGGAGCGTGTGTGGTTAACCGACACATCGAATAGGTGACTGTAACAATGAGGGCACCATGTACATTTGCATGGTTATCCACACCCGCTTTGTGATCCTCGGCATCCCAATCACAAACTAGAGGGGCATATCGAGATTTAAACATGCCATTAAAATTTCAATGAATCTCAAAGGAATCTAGGAGTTTTCAAATACATTAAAAACTTAATCCCTTTTTGGTTTTTCATGGTGGAGAATTAGTGAATTGTCATTCATTTACCTTCAAATTATTGGCATCTTAGATTACGGTATCCCTCTTCTAATTTGTAAAGAATGTTGTTGGATCCTAGACCTTATTTCTCATTTGGTGTTTAATTAGGAATTCATTTCTAATCAAAGTTTTTCCTTTTCTTTTTCAGATGTCAAACGTCAACAACAATGTTTCCGGCTCGAACTCCTCCGACTCATTCTCACTCGTGAATTTGTGTAGGAGAGTGATATTCGATAGGTCCAATTTCAATGATTATATCAGCAAAATTCGAATGGTCACTCACTACGAGGAGAAAGAGTATGTCCTTGATGAGAAGCTGAAGGAAAACAATGCCAACACTACCTCTCCCGATGAGATCACTGCCTTTGAGGCCTACGAGCGTGATGCCACGAAAGTACAATGCATCATGCTAGCAACCATGACTGATGAACTCCAAACATCCTATGAGGAAATGTATCCCTATGAAATGCATCATGACTTGCTGGACCTGTACCACCAGAGCGCTAGGAAAGAAAGGTACAAGATCATCACTTTGATGATCATTTCCAAAATGGGTAATAGAGAGTCCCTTACCGCCCATCTGTAAAAGATGCAGAGATATGTTGATCGCCTGCTGAAGTTGAATGTTAACTTTGATGAAGAGATGTTAATCGACATCATCCTTCACTCCTTGGCTCCCTGCTACAACCATTTCCGCATGACCAACCACATGAATAAGGAAGATGTCACCTTGAGCAACCTTCAAGGCTTGTTGAGGACTGCTGAGAGAAATCTCAAGGATAAGTCTGTTGCACCGACTCCCACTCCTACTATTGCGCCTTTCTTGGAAATAGGTCAAGGGAAGGGCAAGAAGAGGAAGGCTCCCTCAAAGGGCCATCACAAGGGAAAGTCCTAAGATGGTACCTCTTCTAGTGAAACCAATGTTAGTTCTGCTAAGCCCAACTCCAACCCTAAGGAGGCAGAGTGCCATCACTGCCACAAGATAGGGCATTGGAAGAGAAGCTTCCCAGAATATTTGCAAGCCATCAAGGATGGGAAGATCAAGCCATCTTTCTTAGATATTTTCTGTGACAACCCAATATTTCGACTCTATGTAATGACCTAAAAAGTCAAGTATTGTAACCACTTTTGAATTAATGAAATTAACTTTGAAAATAAAATGTACAAAAGTCTTTATTTGGTTACCTACTATGCTACATATTGTGTCAAGGTTTACAGAAATACTAAGAACACAAAAATCCGAGTTATAACGAAGAAGTTATGACCATTCTAAGATTTACGACAAAATCAACAACACCGATTAACGAAAAACATGAAGTTTCAATACAATAGTTTTTACCTTTATGTATCTAAATGAAAGTTTTAGATATCATTAAACCGTGAGCATACATAAAAAGAATGTCCAAATCTGACTTCGTATGAGGAAGTTATGATTTTTCCAAGATCTGGATATAGTAGTAGACAGCTAAAAATTGGAAATAGAGATCGAGAGACTTTTGACCGAAACAACCTAAATATGAATCGAAGGTCTCAACTAAAGTAGCGCAACGGTAAAAATTTTGACGAATATGGTCATCGGAGAAGGAGTTATGGAATCTAAACGGACTTTTCCAAGTCCGTCCTGTTAAAAATTAATAATTAAAAATAAAATCAAAATTATCCGATGAAGTCTAAACGAGAGTTGTAGAGTATATTCTCACCTACGTGTGCATATAAAGAACGTCAAAAACGGAGCTCGTACGCGAAAGTTACGGATTTTACAAGTTTGAGACCCGAAATCCGAGGCTGACAGGCTTGCCACGACGTGGTACAATTGGCCGCGACGTGGCAACATGACTGATGGCGTCTTGTCAACAGAGGAGGATAGGATTGTGGAAGAGGATAGGATTTGCTCCCCATGACGTGGCCATCCTTTGCATCGACGTGGCACACAAAATCCACCCCTATAAATAGAACTCTTGGGGTGCCGGGTTTAGGTGCTCCATTCTTCTATCTCTTGTCTCGAAACTCTGCGGTTAAGCTCCTAAAGCCCTCCCGAAGCCCCGGTTTTCACACTCAAGTTCCGAAGGAACGTTCTACACTCCCGAGATTCTCGAGAATCCTGAGAAAAATCAACCCCTATAAATAAAACTCTTGGGGTGTCGGGTTTAGGTGCTCCATTCTTCTATCTCTCGTTCCAAAACTCTGCGGTTAGGCTCCCAAAGCCCTCCTGAAGCCCCGGTTTTCACACTAAAGTTCCAAAGGAAGGTTCTACACTCCCGAGACTCCCGAGATTCCCAAGAATCCTGAGAAAACTCAACTTTTCCAAGTCGAAGTTCTGCTTGATTTTCATCTCGCTTCCTCCCATCAATCAAGTGAGTTCATACCCCTATAAACTACACTTTCAAATGTTTTATCAATGCTCTTTATAAACTTTTAGGGGGGGGGGGGATACAATTAAACACACGGTTATTATCGTGTGTAACATAAAGTTTCACTATATACTCTTTTTATCAAGTAAATCATATATGATACATAACTACTACATGGGAACTTTCGTATGCAATATATATTCTCGATAACATCTTGTTTTTCGGAAAAAAAAAACATGTTGTATATATATATATATATATATATATATATATATATATATATATATATATATATATATATATATATATACGAATCAAACACTTTATTTATAGTTTAAGTATATGTGATCATTTATGTCACTTTAAATGTTATACTTTACATAACAAGTAAGCATTACACTAGGATTTACTATACGAACGAACCACACACTTTGAAAAACAATAATAGGTATAGTTTACGAGAAAATCATGAACATTTACATACTAGAAATACTATATCAAAGAGATATTTTCGTACACAAGAACAAATGGACATTTTCATACGTAAATCTGTTTTATACTAAGTTTTGTGAGACATTTCACGTACTTTCGAGTATGCATTTTAAGTCTTGTATTATATACCAAAATCCCTTGTAAGAGGAGTATGATACTTGTGTATAGATCTATATGGGAGTGACAATCCCACACCTAAGTTGTTAGATACAGTTAGGCCAGCAGGCCTGGGGTGACAAACGTTATAACTTTCTAACGCCTGAAGAACATTGTTATAGGCATCTTGGTCAAATAGTATGGTTATAAGACTCACATGGAGTATTAAAATCACATTGATTTACGGGGTTTTTCAAATGCCTTAACGATTTATACATAAACCTACTATTTTAGGCATGAAAAGCACTATTGCATTACAGTTTTGGAACAATTAAACTACCATCTACTATAGTAGAAAATATGGGATTTTCTAGGAACATTTAAACATGTACAAACCATTTTCATTATATTTCATACAAACATTGTCACTATATACCTATGAACTCACCAGCTTAAATGCATACCTACTCTTTGAAAACCACTTGTATTTCTCAGGGATTCAGTAATACTGGTAAACTACAGCTTTTGAAGAAGGGACGTTGTGGCGTTAGTTTAATTTCATTTTGACATCATATTGTAATTTGTTTTGAAACAAGTACCTTTCAACAATGTAAACTTTTCAATTATATATATGTTGGTTGTATTACTTTCTTTACTATGTATTCAACTGCTTCGATACTACATGAAGTCATCCGCCCTCGAACGATTTCGCCGTTTTGGTTTGGGGGTGTGACATTTACACAATTAAATCTAATGATTCATTGCATGCTATTTCTTAGGTTCTTGATACAAGATTTGGTTTTAACATATGTTCTGATTTGCAGAGACTAAGAAGAAATAGGGATGTGGAGCAAGCAAGGATAAATCTAATCAAGGGAAATAGAAGATTGTCGCCTGTCACCAAGATTGGAGTTTATTCCTTAGTGCTTAGTAATAGATTAGGTTTAGATTTAAACAATTGTTGCTATTCGCCAGATATGGAAAGAAACACCATTTCATTTCATGGTTTATATAGACAAGGTTTTAGATATTCATTTGATAATGAAAAGGTTTCTATTTATGCTTATCTTAATAATGTTTTATATTTTGAAGCATTGCCTTGTAATAGAATATATGAGACTGTGATGGTTGTAGATAACTTAGGAAATGATGTGTTGTGTGTTGATTGTTCCAATAGTATGGATAAGTCATGTTTGTGTCATTGTCGACTTGGACATGTCAACAAGAAACGCATAGCCCAACTCTAAAAGGATGGTGTATTGGAGTCATTCGACCATAGGGACGATGAAGTGTGCGATTCTTGTTTACTTGGAAAGATGACAAAGTCACCCTTCATTGGCACTTGTGATAGGGGTGATGGTTTATTGGATCTTATACACATCAATGTGTGTGGGCCCTTTAGATCCACCACAAAGGATGCGAACCGCTTCTATGTGATTTTCACCGACGATTATAGCAGATATGGGTGTATCTACTTAATCAAGCATAAGTCAGAAACCTTTGAAAAGTTCAAAGAGTTTAAACAAGAAGTGGAGAATCAATTGGGTAGAAAAATCAAGATGCTTCGATCCGATCGAGGAGGAGAGTATCTAAGTCTTGAATTCCACGACTACCTCAAGGAATGCGGAATAGTTTCACAATTGACGCCACCTAGGACACCGCATTTGAATGGTGTAGTTGAGAGGCGTAATCGAACCTTGCTAGACATGGTTGATTTCATGATGAGTCGTGCTTCACTACCTATCTTATTATGGGGGTATGCCTTAGATACTGCCGCCCATATCCTTTACTTAGTGTTAGGTTTTGAGCATTCTCACACTCCTAAGTGTACATGCAACCCTAAATACCTTGGATCTATGTTTTCTCTATTATACATGCAAATAAGATATTTCCAAGGCTTTAATCCTAACTAGCATATTATGAAGTTCTTATACTACAAAGTACTAGTTAGATAACATACCTTTTGATGTAGCTTGATGTCTTCAAGATTTATGAGCTTAGCCCCAATAGTGTGGAAGCCTCAAGTGGAATCACAAATCACCAAAACACCTTGGAAGACTTTAGAGAACATGAATACTTGGTTCTATTTAGTGAAATCGGCTAGCCCTTCTTAGTGTACCCACACTAGTCCCAATTTCACCAACCAAGGACATTTTTATATAATAGGGAGACTAGGGTTAAACCCATGACCTTTCATTTCATATGATCCATGGGTTAAAGACTTCATGGACTATCCATGAAAGCTTAGCCCAAACTAAATGAACTTGGCCCATTCCATATATATAAGAGTCCATATTTAATTAGTTCATTTTGATCACTTAATTAATTCTAAATTAAGTCTTGATCAATACTAATTAAATAATATAATTCCTTATTAATATATTAGAACTTATAATATACTAATATAAATCATAAATATACTATTCTCAAAAGACTATCCATATAAATTGTGTCGGTGAAGTGCAACCCAAATGGACCATGCCGAGTCGGGTCAAGTACATACCAAATATAGTTATGGACTTAGACATTAATCCAACAGTCTTCCACTTGGATAAGTCTAAAACTATTATTGAGTATGGCTTCAAAACCTAACTGGCAATCGTAGCTCTTAAAGCTGCTGTCGAACTCTGATCTTGTCAACGAACTTATCCATTAGATAAGAGATCATATATTCCTCCATTCTAGATATCATATGGATTGAGACATGGATTATAATCATTCTCTCTGTCCATTTTTCGTTTCCCGATTTCCGATTTATGACGACTGACTAATTGAACAAATCAAATCAGTCCTGGCCCGGCCGAGCACTTCCATTTGTCATCATCAAATCATCGAGGGGCCCACAAATATCGCTTTTATCCCGAAGGTAAAAGGAATGGATAAACTTTGACTCATATGGCTTGTTCTATTACTTGTTGAATCATACACAAAGGCACGTTTTATAACACTGAGTTACCGAATGCGTTTTCGTGCAATCAATGTACAACCAACTCATAGTAACAACTCATATCTCTAGGTTTGAAGAATATAAGATATTATCGTCTCATGATCACTCGTGATAAAATCCATGAAGTGATTCCAATGAGCGCGGGTTGAATCCAATACTCAGAACTTATGAGCACTCACGAGTGTTGTAGCCCTTTGTCCAACACCTTAGACCTCTACAAGCTAACCCATGACAGTCTTAATTCATATCTACTTCCAACATATGACCGACTGTGGATCGTTTGAATAACTTAGTCATTCCGGAAGAATAACCTAATTTATTCTAGAAGTCAAAACATGCAAAATGAAACACAGTAATAATCGAATCCAATATGGTCTCAGAACTTATGAATATAAATGAAACACCTTTTATTTATCACCATATGATTACACATTATTCATTGTATACTGTTTCAACTATCAACTTTATTCTTGAATTTAAAACAATAGTTGTCCCATGCTCCAATCATGTACACTATGTTTTCAAAACACTAGTCATGCCATACACCAAGTATCCATACTATGTTTGTCTATGATCTTTACTTTGTGAAATAGATTAATTAAACATAACTCCAATGATCCTTTTTCACAATCCCAAATCCTTACTGCAAATGCAAGAATTCCAAACTCATGCCATTTACTGAAATCTGTTAGATTCTAAACTTATATGCATTGATCTTCTTGTAATGATTATGCACACACAAATACTTGGCACCAATCATTACAGAGTATTCCAAAGGAGATCAGCTCCTTGGAAACATCCTTCTTGCATTAAGTTTCCTAATCTCACACAGATTGAATAATTTCTAACTTTGAAACATTTCCAGATTCATTTTGACTATCACTTCTGAACAAGAGTTGCCTCCTTAAAGATTATGTCAACATGGTCCTTCCAGAATTAATACTATACTTCCAACTATCCTTGAGCACCTAATCTTTGGTAAACCTTAGATCGTCCTTGACAATTGTTTAATCCTTTTAGTCATATCCAATTCTAGACCTTTTCCCTTCTTAATGCCCCAAGCATTTGGAAAATTTTAGAACGGATGAATATAGCACATGTAATCGATCCTATATTTGAAGCATATGGGACACGATTCATGATATCTCACATAAAGACTACACCAGTCTTTTGCTATACTATTTCCATTTCAATTTGCCAAGTTCTCATAATTCAGATTATGAAAAGGGATGCCGTAATCATAACTGAATTTTAGAACGCAAATAATGGACCCATATACAGAATTTCCTTATGTTGATCCATTCCAACATGAAATTCATATATAAATCCTTGACTAAATACGAATAAAACCTCAATCTAAGCTTTTAGATTTGAGATGAAGTATAATTTCCTCTCCCTTAATTATAGCAAAACAACTCTTTCCCAATTGAAACTTTGTTTTCTATAATTAACATTGCAAACTTGAAATCTTTATCATAATTATCATGCTCCCACTAACATGATGATTATGAGCATAACACTTATGCTCCCACTAGCTTTGACATGTACTCAGAAATCAGCTGACTTTCTTACCAAAGATCAGATTTCTGATACTAGATTGTTTTGATAAAACTTTATCAAAATCATACACCTTGCCTTAGATAGCACACTTTTGTGTCTGAACAATTTTAATATGCACCATGAAAAGGGATGTCGTAATCATAGTCTCGATTGTTTAGACCTTTGCCACTTCTCACAAGTCCAGGTTAGTGTGTCGGTAAACCACACACGCTCCACTAACGACTTTGAGAATGCAAATATTAAAATTGCTATCTAGCTAAAGTCTACTTAGTGAAAGAGTTTCCTCACCATCATTTTCATGAATCGGAGAGAAACCTTATGACACTTAGATTTACTGGTGTATGTGTTCTTATCCATGTGAATTGTCAAAACCATAGTCACAAGACAAGGATAATGACAAATCCAAACTCATATGGACTGGACTCTATCTTGATTTCTTGCCACCTGGCAGCTCAAGGGCCTGCCATTGCTTCCAAGTGGTTGCGCAATCAATTGAGAACTCTAAGAACTCATATGCAAAGCCAACTTTAACTGGAATGGGCACAGAATATGTCAACATGATAGGTTATAAACCTCAAGTCGTGTGCTAGTGAAGAACTTCAAGTTCTATTCTTGATTAGTTCTTGAGACTTTCAAGACCTTTAAGACTCCACTGTCCTCTTGACCTATAAGACTCCTTTGTCAAACATCCAAGAGATAGTGTGGATTCAAATCAAGACAAACACTTCACAAAATTGGCCTTAGTTGGTCTTTGTTTTATCCAAAACATCACAACTTACCAATGTCAAATGTACAAGAGTAGGAAACTTTTACTCTTACATTTGACAAGTGTTTTAAACCTTCTTTAAGACATGTCACTCAAATTACAATCTTAGAGTATGACTCTAAGACTTATATTGGAACGAAGTATGACTCATCTTCTTGACTTAACCATTTCAACAATTCAAGATTCCTCTTCTTAATCATAAGAATGCACTATGATTCCCTTAGAGAAATAATTGTTCTATGGTTTCTTAATCATTAAGATTATCACAAAACTGATACTAAAGTACTCTCCCATCTTTTCAGATTTGAGAAACTTTTATCTTTCTGCCTAATTTGATTCTTCTTATTCGCTCTACCTTACATTGGAACCTTTTCCAATGTCTCAAAGTTACATTTAAGCTTGTAAGTATAACCATATTTACTGAGCTTTCGTAAACTATGACGAATAATCTTATCAATCTTTTTTGGTGGACTTAATCAGTGCACAAGAATGTGTACTCGATCCCTTAGTCCATTACTTGACTCACACATCCATGTGAACAAGTAATATTCTTAATTTTCCAATACTTGAAAGTTCTCATTCATCATGCTATACAACTTGCATGATTCCAAGTTCCGGTCCAATTGAAACTTCGGTGATGAGAATCTTTCCTTATTTGGTAAATTTAGACATTACCACAAATGAAAGAATCAATTTCATATTTCCACTCTTGCTATTAATGGAATCATATAAGCAACAATTTTTCCTCAAATGCCATTGTAAGGATATTTTAAAATAAATAAAATCAAAAAATTTTCTTTTATTTTAAAACTTTGTGGAAAAACTTATCCTTACAATCCATATGAAAACTTGTTGTTATCTATTCCTAAGCAATATCTCATAACTCCTAAGAAGTAGCTCAAGAATCCAATCTTCAAACTATGTGATAGAAATCCATCTACGCGATCAAATTGAACATATTCTTTATTTAAGTTTCTTCACTTTTCTTTGATTCTTAAAACATCACCATGTGACCCAGTCACATCATGTATCAAGAATCTCAGAATAGAAACTTAGCAGAGTTAGATAGCGGACTTTACCTGAAGTAGAGTCAAACTTATTGACTTTAACATCCTTAGGTATGTTTGGCAGCTTTGCAACTAATGCCCCTTTCTTTGGCAATATAAACATATGGACCCTTTGATAATGGGACACGGGACTATCTCAGACTTGGCCTTTCTCTTTACCATTTGGTCAACCGAGTTGACTATGGCCGATCCCTTTCCACTGGGAAGAGGGAGCTTTACTAGATATCCAATGTCATCATTGTCAATGTCCATAAAGTTTTAGGAATTTGATCATAGCAAATAGATAAGATCATTAAGGGTCTTGTCATAGTCTGTTTCGTAGGTGTTCCAAAAGAACTCACTATGTGACTTAGAAAGTAGTTGAACCAGCAACTTTCTCAAGACTTTGACACCCAACTCTACTGGTTTGTCAATGTGTGACTACATCTCCAAAATGTGTGACTACATCTCCAAGAAGTGATCACACCTAGACCTTGCCTTGCCAGTAGGGCTTGAGTGACCTTGAACTTGTAGGTTAGGGAAAATAATTTAAGGAGGTTAAAGAAGTATGATTTCCAAAGGACATCATCTACATTTAGGAAAGCTTGTCTCAAGAGATTTGGGAAGATCATAAATGTCTAAACCAGACATCTTTTGGGAGATATTCAAGATAGTTGATTTTAAGTCCTTAATATGACACCCAATATGAAATATTAAGGCTAGGACCCAACAAACTATTTTATAACTTAGAAGAGGGATGCCGTAATCCAAGCTATAAAATATTTGAAGGTAGGTGAATGATGATTCACCAATTTCCACCAAGATAAACGAAATGTCTTGTTAGGTTTTAATTGGATTTGAAACTCCTAGATATTTGAGATTCATTGAACTGTTCAATGGCATGTTTCAATCTCGAGTGTGCCCTTCAGGTTTTGTGACTGGGATGCCGAGGATCACAAAACAAGGTGTGAAGTAACCATGCAAATTACTTGGTACCCTTAAGTGTTTACCCCTCAATCGATGTGTCGGTTAACCACACACGCTCCATCGATACTATGATAAACATTAAGTTACCATTTGCCTACCTTGTTAAATACGAGTTAGTGTGTCGGCTAACCACACATGCTCCACTAACCAACTTAAACAAAGTGCAAAGTGTAATTTCATGGATTAGCACCTTATTCACATTTTCCTAAGTAACTAAGATTGGGTATTTACAAAAGGTTTAGTTACTTAGTATTTATCATTAATACTTTTAATGAAAGGAGAATTCTAGTCCTTGTCCTACCCGTTCGGCTAACGACCCTCCACCGGTCAAGGAAGCGGTGGGTGAGAGTAGACACCGATTAAACTGCCATTTTATAGGCAGTAACCTTATACACACCTTATAGACCGGCTTCGTGAATAAGGCCTACTAACGGTAAGACTGACTTTACTCTTATACATATATATAAATATTATTAACTTATAATATTATAAAGTATAAGGGTTGCATTTTAATATTTAAAATTCTAAGGGATAACTTGGAATTAAAGTATTCATAAGTGAACACTTTTCAAATTCCAAAACTTGAGGGCAAGTTTTGAAATTATTCAAAACTAATTAATTCCATAACTTATGTGTTTAAAGTAGTTTTAATCCAAAAACTCTTCAAGTTCCATAACTTGACGACAAGTTATGGAAGACTTTAAACTAATAAAAGAATGTTCCTTTTCTTTATTTTATAACTTATGGAACTAATTAAGGTTACATTTTTTTTATTAATTATTTAATGAAGAGACTCTTGAACCTCCATAACTTGAGGACAAGTTGTGGAGTCATAAAACAATTTAATGAGGAAAAAGACTCTTCATTTTGTAACCTATGACAACTTTTATTAGTTTTAAGATTCATAAACGTGACTTTTAAGTTCCATAAACACATTTTATGAACTTCTTTTAGATTAATTTGGATTAAAACCAACTATCACATAATTTTTTCATTAATCTAAATTCACTCATAAAACAAGGTAACACAAAAAAACTTTTGGTGATCCATAACTTATTCTTAAGTTATGGAATTCTTTAAAACATTAACACCAAATTTTTTAACTCCATAAAAACTTTGAATCAATTTTTTTTAAACATTTTCATATCCATAACTTATGGAGGTTTCAAAAATTAAAACTCTTTAGATCAAACTTTTAAAACTAATAAAATAATCATATCATTTTATCCTTTACTAAATTTGACCTAATTCAACTCATATAGCAAATTATTCAAATTTTACAAATAATTAGTTTTTCACAAGAACAAGTAATTATCTTAAAATTTGAACAACTTCATATTTTTTTTCCTTTTTTTCAACTTGAAAATAAAATATTTGCATCAATATAACAGAAAACAACCTGGCTCTGATACCACTGTTGGGTTTTAAGCATTCTAACACTCCTAAGTGTACATGCAACCCTAAATACCTTGGATCTATGTTTTCTCTATTATACATGCAAATACGATCTTTCCAAGGCTTTAATCCTAACTAGCATATTATGAAGTTCTTATATTACAAAGTACTAGTTAGATAACATACCATTGGATGTAACTTGATGTCTTCAAGATTTATGAGCTTAGCCCCAATAGTGTGGAAGCCTCAAGTGGAATCACAAATCACCAAAACACCTAGGAAGACTTTAGAGAATATGAATACTTGGTTCTCTTTAGTGAAATCAGCTAGCCCTTCTTAGTGTACCTACACTAGTCCCAATTTCACCAACCAAGGACATCTTTATATAGTATGGAGACTAGGGTTAAACCCATGACCTTTCATTTCGTATGATCGATGGGTTAAAGACTTCATGGACTATCCATGAAATCTTAGCCCAACCTAAATGAACTTGGCCCATTCCATATATATAAGAGTCCATATTTAATTAGCTCATTTTGATCACTTAATTAATTCTAAATTAAGTCTTGATCAATACTAATTAAATAATATGATTCCTTATTAATATATTAGAACTTATAATATACTAATATAAATCATAAATATACTATTCTCAAAAGACTATCCATATAAATTGTGTCGATGAAGTGCAACCCAAATGGACCATGCCGAGTCAGGTCAAGTACATAACAAATATAGTTATGGACTTAGACATTAATCCAACATTTAGTACCTATGAAGAAGGTTGCCAAAACACATCATGAGATGTGGACAAGGAAGGCTCCCTTGTTAGCACATATCAAGGTTTGGGGTTGCGAGGATCTAATAAAATGAGAGACTCACGACAAGCTCGAGCCTCGAAGTGAGAAGTGTATTTTCATCGGCAACCCGTAGAAGTCCTTTGGATATCTCTTATATAGACCAAATGGCAATGTTGTCTTCGTTGCGAGGAGAGGGGTTTACCAAGATAGATAGAGAGAGAGAGAGAGAGAAAGAAATCATAAGCCAAAGGGACAGTGGTAGGTAAATCGATCTTGAAGAGATTCAAGAGTCGAGCGATGAAGGAACCTCTAATGTTGGCGTTTAACCCGAGGAGGAAACTCTGGTTGAAGCGATTGACGAATCATTACCTCTTAAATGTTCCAATAGAGTTAGTGTTCCACCTGTGTTATATGGTTTTGATATAACAAGCGAGGGTGATACGTATATTGGTTATAGTACACTAATAAATTTGGATGAACCTAACAGCCACAAGGATGTCATGGCAAGCCCGGAGTCTGCAAAATGGTAAGAGGCGATGGAAAGTGAGATTCAGTCCATGTACGATAACCAAGTTTGGAGTTTGGCTGATCATGTACCAGGTCGTAAGACGGTCGGGTGCAAATGGATCTTCAAGAAGAAGACCGACATGGATGGAAATGTGCACACTTATAAGGTAGGATTGGTTGCGAAGGGTTTTACTCAAACTCCCGGAGTTGACTACGATGAGACCTTCTCACCAGTTGTGAAGATAAAGTCTATTAGGGTGATGTTGGCCATTGCTGCATTTCATGATTATGAAATATGCTAAATGGATGTCAAAATCGCTTTCCTTAATGGAAAGTTGGCTGAGGATGTTTACATGGCTCAGCCAGATGGTTTTGTCAATGCGAAGCATCCCAATAGAGTGTGTAAGCTTGAGAAGTCCATTTATGGACTTAAGCAAGCATCTCGGAGATTGAATCTTTCTTTCGACGAGAAAGTCAAAGAGTTTGTTTTTCTACGAAGCGAGGATGAATCATGTGTATATGTCAAAGCTAGTGGGAGTATTGTAAGCTTCCTCATATTGTATGTTGATGACATACTACTCATAGGAAACTACATCCCGACGCTGCAGGAAGTAAAGTCCTAGCTTGGGAAGTGCTTCGTTATGAAGGACCTCGGAGAAGCTGCCTATATTTTGGGAATAAAGATAGTGAGAATCAGGAGTAAAAGACTAATAGGACTTAGTTGGAATACTTACTTGGACAAGGTACTAAAACGTTTTTGTATGGAGAATTCCAAGAAATGGGAGTTACCAATCCAAAGTAATGCCAAATTAAGTAATACTCAAAGTCCGAGTACTGAAGCCGAGATAGCAGAGATGAGTCGAGTACCTTATTCTTCCACAGTTGGCTTGATCATGTATGCTATGACTTGTACTCATCCTGATGTGGCCTTCGCTTTGATCATGGTCAGCAGATATCAAGGGAACCCTGTCAAAGTACATTGAATCGCAATCAAGAACATTCTTAAGTACCTTCGGAGGACCAACGAATGGTTCCTAGTCCTCAGTGGGAGTGATGACTTAAAGGTGCGAGGGTACAGTGATGCCAGTTTTCAGACCGACACGGACAACTACCGTTTGCAGTCGGTCTGGGTCTTTCCCTTAATGGAGGTGAGTGACTTGGATAAGTTCCAAGCAAGATACTGTAGCCGATTCAACGTGAAAATTAGAATACATTGCATCGAGAGATTCGTCAAAAGAGGCAATATGGATGAAGAACTTCCTTGCAGACCCTGGAGTTGTGCCAGCCATACAGGAGCCTATGGAAATTTTCTGTGATAATGAAGGAATGGTTGCCTTGACCAAGGAACCGAGGGATCATTGTGATATCGACATATCGACAGAAAATATCACTTTATTCGACATTGGGTAGAAGAAGGACTCCTCGTAGTGAAGAGGGTATCATCAGAGGATAACCCAGCTGATCCTCTTACGAAGGGACTGAGTAGGGTTAAGCACCTGCAGCATGCTAGGAGCATTGGGCTAAGGGACATTATTAGTTTAGATTAGATATTTTAGAAACGTGTAATAGATTAATGTAATTGACATTTGATGATTAAATAAATGGTATTATTTATGAGTAAAGTTACTGTCTTGTGTTAATTGTTAACCTATTGTTTTATTTTGCATGTTTTTACTTCCTGAATAATAAGATTATTCGAACGGTCCACAATCATTCATATGTTGGAAGTAGGTATGAATAAAGACTGTCATGAATTGGTATGTAGATTATCTGAAGTGTGTTAGACATAGAAAACGTTTGCTACAACATTCATGAGTGCTTATGAACAAGTTTTGAGCATTGGAATAGACCCATGCTTGTTGGAATCACTTCATGGAATTAATCACGTGTGATCGCAAGATGATAATATCATATGGTCTTAAAACATAGATATATGGTTTATTGTTGGATAATTGGTTGTACATTGATAATGCATCAACACATCAATAACTTGATGTTATAAAACACATTGTTGTGTATTATTTGATTAGTGAATAGTAAATACATATAAGTCGAAGTTTAACTGTTCCTTTTATCCTAAAATGCTAAAAGCAATAACGGGGCCCCCTGATGATTTAGTTTGACTTATGTGTCAGGACTGAATTGATGTGTTCGATTAATTTCTATGTCAAACGAATCTGAGATCGAGAAACAAACTGTTGTACAATAAGTATGACTATGTTCCATGTGATTGTCCGCACGATATTAAGAACAAAGGATTATACGATCCCTTATCTGAAGGATAGGTTACTGATAAGATCAGAGTTTGACAGTGTCTTTGAGAGCTATGACTGCTAATCAGATTGTATTTACATTTGGAGTTACTATACTTATCCAAGTGGGAGATTGTTGGATTAGTATCTAAGCAAGTAACTATATTTGGTAATTACTTGACCCGGTTGTGCATGGTCCTTTTGGGTTGCCTTCACCGA